>NC_135076.1:24647734-24967968 GCF_051107435.1 Chaetodon auriga
CCTAAAACACCGTGTGGAATATATGTTTAGTTTTCGGCCATTTTCAAGCCTTTTTGACTGTTTCAGCTATACGTACATACTGCTTCACTTGCCTGCGTGCTCACTGTGTTTCTGCATCACGCTCCCTCTCCCCTCAGATGACAGAGCATTACTGGACCCCACAGAGCAACGTCTCCAATGAAACTTCCACCAATAAAACCTTCCAGCGCACCATCTCTGCACAGGTACGCACACGTTGACTGAGGTCACTCATGGAGACATTGCAGAGGCTTACATTCATTTCCTGTCGACTTTCTAACCAAAACCACTACTTCCTGAACCTTGACCTCACCGTGACCTTAACCACTGACCTGAAAATCAACCCTACACAAACACACACGCTGTAACTTGATGCTTCTTGTCCTCTTCTGCTCTCATCTCACTCACTTCGGTCTGACTGCGTATCAAACTCTGCAGGACACCTTGGCCTACGCCACGGCGTTGTTAAACGAGAAGGAGCAGTCCGGCAGCAGCAACGGCTCCGACGGCAGCCCGGCGAACGAAAACGCCGACCGCAGCCTCCGACAGGTAGCCCTCAGCTCCAGCCACCCGAGCTGCTCGGCGCAGTGAGCCTCTTACGTGACTCATCGCGTTACAGCTCAGTTCACAAAGCCAAGAAGAGAAGAATGGAACAAAAATGGAACATCGCACAGGCTTCTGTCAAAAGCTGTAAAGGCAGTTTGGTACCTCCCACGGCTGTTATTAGCGGTGGATTTGAGCGGTTCCATTCTTCTCTGACTCCTGCTGCTCCTGACAGGATGCCCACACAGCACAGGAGTGTCACACTTGTTCTGGCACATCTATGAATACTCAGATACATTCAGAAGTGTTCTATGGAGATTAGCATCCCACTGTCAGCGCTCAGCACATTGAAATTTCACCATTTGTTCCCTTTCAACACAGAAACACCTCATTTCTTTGTTCTCGTATTAACCGCACGCCTTGTCCCTCTCCCAGGGCTCGGAGTCTCCCATGATGCTCGGCGATTCGAAGAGCGATCTGGAAGACGTGGACCCCTAGCTCCTCTAACGAGCAGGATCCCTCCGCAGGAGAGGCGGCGCAGCTCCGGGCAGCCAATCGAAAGGGCTGCACTTTGCCTCTGATTGGTCAGGACATTTAGGACTCCACACCAAGCCAATCAGAACACTTACTCTCTTGGTCGCTACGGCAACAAAGGAGCTATGAATAAATCATAAATTACTTCCTTTCAGAGCAGCCGAGGCGATGATGGAGATGCATTATCATTAAGGGCAGCAGAGTTGATTACAGTGGAAAGTGCAGAAACCTTCCACGGTCACGGATGACTTCAGTTTATCCTTTTATTCATTCATTCACTCAGAATGACAGCAAGGATGGAGGATGGGTTTGGGTTGTGTTTTAACAATTTTCTGCTCATATTTGCCAATGTATCTACATAGACATATTCATATTGTAAAGATTTGTTCCATAGATGTAATTTCCAGTGTAAGATAATATTTTAAAGTCTCCTGCGCTCTCCACAGCCATGCCAACTGCAAGGGGTCACGTTAGCCGGTCTAGAGGAACTTAGAAACACACGTGCGCACTTGTACAGGAACACCTCCGCACACAAGCACTCGGGAGGGGGTGGGGATGAGTATGCACTTTATAGTCCGGCCCGGTCTGTGGTGGCAGCACTGGTCAGTTCCTCGCGATCGTGCCCTCCTCCTCTTTTGCTTTTAACAACTTGGATCTTCAGTGCCACTCACGCAGACGCGTGGAAGCCCCGATAGCAAGCCACTCTGCCTGCAGCTCGACCTTTGACCCCGGCGGCCGCAGCGCAGCCGTGGGGACGCAGCGCTCCCTCTGCTCCTCCTCCTCGCTGTCGGGCAGCCTCGTGTGCTGGATTTTATCCTTTTCATCGCGCTCTTTTATTTTCTTTGCCATTTGACTCTGGATGGATTGACTATTGGAGAGGATGTTTAGGGACTAAAGCCTTATGCAAGAAAAGCTGATCTGGAAGCGCACGGATCAGCCGCGGTGGGCCATCAGTGCCGACTGAGGGGGAGCTCAGGAGCATGTTTTATTTTTAGGTGCCAAGGTTACACACACACACAGAATAATACACTATGGTAGAACTTGTGAAAAACATGCAAATGTGTGTCACTCATTCACTTGGCTCACAGACACAAAGAACAAGTCCTCCTCGCCTCACTGTTACCTCTGCTTTATCAGGTTCTTTTTTTTTTTGTCAGTGGACTTTTTTTCTTTTCCGCTTTGCCTTTTGCTTTTGTCGACCTTTGGAAACACACACACAGAGGAGCGAAACCCAAATGTAGCTCTAGTTTCATACAAGAACAGCCTCCATCCGTCGTCCCTGTCATCATCGGGAGACTTGAAGTGCCTTAACCTCCCGATTTCTCTCCCCCCCCCCCGCCACCTGTCCCACTTCTGACACTGTATCACTGCACCTCCTAGGAGGTGCGTTCACGTCTGACACCAATCCAACGTCTCCTGTGGTCAAGTAGTCTCGCTGTAGGAGTGTAACAGGGCTTCTTCATCCCCATTAGACCCAAAATAATACAGGGAAACTGTCCTCTGTGTGTTGTGACAAAGGATTGTAGGAATGTAAGTGTTCGTTGTTGACTCTGTGTATGGGGGAGGGGCGGGGGGGTGTAAGTTTTACCCTAATAAAACAGGGTTTAGGTAACAGGACAGGGTTTCGATGACGGTAAAATGCTGCTTCTTTTCACTCTGCGCTCCAGCAGAGACACTTTGTAGATACTGATGTTTGCTCGTTCGTTTTAAAGGAAGCCACACGTTCACTCAGATGTTCTGAAGACATGAGCCTAAGCTAGTTTAGCTCTCAGCTTTAACAGGTTAATGTTTACAGCGTGAAGACCCACGAAGCAATCATGCAAAACGGTTTTCCTTTGGGAGTCGTCATGTGATCAATCCACTGAGGCTCCTGCGCGTCCTCGAAGCCTGAAAAGAGGGAAGACGCTGTTTTAGCCCCTCCATCTCCCCCCAGCCCATTTTCCTCTCTATCTCACTTGATGTGAATGTCACGTCGTGCTCTCCGGCACGTTTGCATGTGTGGCAGTAAGTGGTGGTGAAGTTTGTCTTTTCCGTGTGACAGAGGAAAAAAGAATAGCCCCCCCCCCACCCCCCAACATGTTGTTTGCTGTGTAATTTGGTCATGAGCACTTACTGTCACAAACATACGCCCCTTCTCTGTGGCTGGTTTTGTGCTGTCTGATGGAGCTGCATGCAGTCTGTGCCAAGCGACACATGGCCAGGGCAACATGAGTCGCATTCAGCCAAGAGCCTCTCTTCGGTTTGTCCCACCGCTACATCACCACAACTACTTAAAAAGAAAAAAAAAAGGAAAAAAAAAAACCTCAAAACAATCTTTTGTTTTAATCCCAGGTTGCAGGGAGGGATGGGGAAGTGCGTGGGAAGGGATTGGCATCTGTATGGGTTTTTACTGTCATTCAATTTTGAAAATTCACTTCTGCCATCGCAGGATTCTGTAATGCATGTTAAAACTCAGTTTTAATTTGTACATCAGAGTTTGATTAAGGGGAAATTTGATATAAAATAAACTGGAATGCACAACCTTTTGTAAACATTGTTTTTCTGTATGTTTACAGCTTCTCAAATTCTTCACCGCTTTATTCCAGGACAGGAACAAAATGCTGCACCTTCATTTTTCATTTTGACCTTTTTTAAATGTTTATTTTATATTTATGCAGTATTTTTCTTAACGACTCATCTGATTTAATCCAACAGAAGATAAAAGACTTTTATACTGAAGGTTTTTTTTTGACACAGGAGCACAGGTGTGACTTGTGTAAATGATGGCCGGATTCCATTTAGCTGCTTCAGCTTCACAGTCCTGGTATTGTGCATGCTGCCTCACTGTCACACCGTCATTGGTCACTCCAGTAGAATGAAGCCATCATTAATCTTAGCAGTAACACCTGTGCTTCCGCTGCAAGTCAAAATGTCTGCCATGAGACAGGCTTGTTGGACTGAGAACCGGTCACTCTACTCATGTATTCACGCTTTACTCCAGCCTCATATCACAGCTTATGCTCTTGCTGAGAATAATCAATTCACTGATAAGACATCTGTCATCATGCTTAAGCAGTGGTGATATCAGATTTCCTGTCGCAATCAAACTTGAGTCCACTCATCAATGCACCACAGCTGGCAGCGGTGGACGGACGTCCCCGTGGTGCTCTCTGTGTTCAAGTCCAATACGATGAAATCCAATGAGTGGGCTTGGTTTTAATGACACTCTTCAAATTCACTTTGTTTGGCTTCAGCTGTGGAATCCTAAAAGCTCCTTTGGCATGAAAGCAGCTCAGTGTCGCAGACTTAACACAGGAGACAGCGAGCAGAAGGTAACTGGTTTATCAATCAGGCTGATTATCGCTGGTTCTTCACCTACAGGCCGAGCTGGAAACACACTCAGGTCTTAACTGATAAAATTAATGATGGCTGGGTTCCATTTAGCTGCTTCAGTTTCAGGGTCCTGGTGTCCTGCATGCTGGTTCACTCTGGGTCACATTAACTTCTCATCGTTCACTTGAATTTATGCGTTTGTAAAGAACTTATTCGTTATTTAAAAAACACATCATATGTTCATGAAAGCTCTGTTTATTGTCATTGTTTTGTAAAAGATAGAAAAATATTTGGTTACATTTTACAAACTATATGGTTTTAAAAGACAGTACTGGACGATGCAACATATGTAAGTCTGAAGCATTAATACGATATCTGTGCTGGAGCGTGTTTTGACCTACAACTAAAACACAGACGGCTTTACAGAAGTGCACACAGCTACCGACACCAGACGGCAACATTAAAGATATCTTAACGAGAGGAATATCAAGGTGTTGAACATCCAAGTGGCGTGGGAGCGGATCAGTGAGGAGCTGTGGAGGGCTGCGGTGCTGGGCGGACACGACAGCAGACGGCGACGGCTGCCGCCCCGTCAGCTCCCGTTGGACTGCGGACGCGACAGCTGTTGCCCTTAGCAAGCGGCCCCAGGACAGCAGAGCCCTGAGAGACGGCGCTACAGTCTGTCAGAGTCCAGCCAGAGGGACAGGACACCTCCACCTGCAACAGAACAGCAGCGATGTGAAGGCCGAACCTGAATCCTGGAATACAACATCTGCCCTCCGCCCTGTCTTACAGGTAAATCACAGGATACTACAGGCGGCGGAGTGTCTCTACGATCCTCTGCTGCTCTGCGGCTACACGTTCCTACTTGTCACTTTGATCATGAACGTGAAACTACTCTTTAGACTATATGAGCTGTAGTATAGTATAGAATTGAGTATTTATAATACAACCCCAGTTCCAAAAAGGTTGGGTCCCTGTGCAAAACTAAATAAAGGACATTACTACGGGGACTGTTGATGGTAAACACAGTTTGTTTGCAGATGATTTAATTCTATTTTTACTTTTTTTTTGCACAGCTTCCCAACAGATAATAGGCAAAAATTACGGGGCACAATTGCCAAACAGTCTGCCTCTTCAGCACCACGGACAGCGTCATGGATTCATCACGACACAGTTAGACTACTGATATTTCAGAGGCGACGTCGCAGCTGTAGTTAGGAGGATAAACGGTCAATGAGTCCAGCAGACAGACTAACTTATTCAGCTAAACAAGCCCTCTGCCCCTTTGTAGTACGAGGAAGTGGAGAGGGGGGATGGTCGGTTAACAAGGGGGATGCATTTTGGTGGATGGTGCCACCACCCTCAAATCACCCACTGGGTAAAGGCCTGAAGGAAAGCTCCGAGACCTTTCTACCTACTTAAAACGTTTACCTGATCTTCATCAGCTGACATGTTTTCCAGCAGGTGGCACTCCAGAGATGGAGCGTGGCAGCACACGGCTTGTGACGTCACCCCTTCTTTCACAACGCAACGCTTGCGATCGCCGTGATGCGGACGAGGGTCAGACAAGACCTCAGCAGGGGACCAAGACGTGCATCCTGGAGAGAGACGAGCTACATGCTGAGACGAGCTCAAACACCAGAAAACTCGACCGTGAAGTCGATGAGTGTGGACTGAAACGTAGAGTTATTGTTGAAGTCTAACAGCCTTTGACATCCAGCTCTTTGCACTGCACACATAGCTGGCATTTATGCTGGCATGGAGTACATTTCCCTTTCACAGAGATTGCCATGGTAACTAGCATAATTGACCAAGATGCTGTCAATGCAGCTTCCTGCAAACCGTGTGTTCAGTTTTAAAGGATGGCTTACATAAAGCACAGCCTTTGAATCACTGACTTTAATCAGTTAAAGAGAATTAGCCGAGAATTAGATGAGACGATTGACGCCACTCTCACATCTCTCCATTCGACAGAGACAGATAGCTTAGCTTAGCATAAAGCTCCCAAATTAATCAATTAGTTGAAGCGTAAAAACACCACATTTTCCCTTGTTTTATGTCATTATGCTAAGCTAAGCGACTGATCGAAAATTGCTAGTATGGGAGGCAGAAGACTAATTATTTTTCTCTTTGCTGAAGGAATGTAGTCTGAATTCTTTTCATGATTCTCTTGCAAAGTTTACTGTAAGAAAAAAAGATGGAATAATTGGATCGAAATAGCTCTGACATGAATATGCCTTGCGACGTTGCCATGGATCATGAAGGTGCTTTCTGCTGTATGTATGTAAAATTAAATAGAGATAGAGATACAAAACATGTTTAGCATCATACAGATAGAATATAATGCATCATTAGCATCATATATGTGATTAAATTCATGAAGATTCATTTGTTCATTAATATTCTACCCTTCAAATCAGGTTTGAGTTGTACTTTAAAAAAAAAAAAAAAGTATTAATAACTGGATGAGGGTCTTGTTTAAAAAGTCAAACATAAGACACCCTCCCTCAGTAAGCTCAATAATTTTCATACAGTCCCTGAGCAGCTGCTGGTTGTAACATCATATTCAATGGAGAGACTGATGCAAAATAACGTTTCGAACTCCACACACCAGAACAGTGACACCTGCTGGACAGGTGTGCTCGTATAAGGCTACAGCAGACTGTACCTGTGACTTACCGGTCAGGTGGTGCTGCGGGCCGACGCACTCGGCATCTTTTCCGGGCTCGGGACTAGCGTGGACCTGACACTGCAGACCAGCTATCACACAGCAACGCGCCACAGCATACACACCTTTACCCCCCGGACTGTTGTAGGCAACACACTCCACCTGCCCGCTGTTCACCTGTAAACACAGAGTTCAGGTGCTTTAAAAAATAGATCCTAGAAGTGATTGTTTAGCACGGAGACTCCGTTTGAACTCACAGTGATGGTTTCTCTCGCGTGGACACCCTCAGGAGAGTAGCTGCTGCAGCTCATCATCTCCTCTCCCAGGCGACAGCGACTGACGACCCCGTCAGGACTCGTGACCCCTGACCTCTCTGACCACACGGACCGACACAGCAGCTCCCGATCTGCACACCCACACAGACACACAGTGTTAACTTCCACACAGATGCTGTTTGTGTGTGCGTGAGAGTGAGTCACTAACTTGTGCCGTTGGCGGGAGGCATGGCTGCCACCAGGTTTGGAGTTATGAGGCGATGTGAGTCAGACAGGGAGAGGAGGTTGATTGTGTTGCTGATGGAATAATGCAGCATCGTCTGGAGCACCTGCACCGACGACACGTTCTGATTGGACGACAGGATCACTGCTGCTACACCTGCACATGTACAAACCAAGAAAAGCCCTTCAACTGCAGCTACACACAGATTGCTTTGTTGTTAGTTGCTTGTGTTTCGTCTTCATTTTTGATGTGTGTGTGTGTGTGCATACCTGCAGCATGTGCAGCAGCCTGGGAGGTTCCACTGCACGAGGTAAAACAGGTGTTGCAGTCGCTACTGGCACTAACGATGTCATCACCAGGTGCAAACAGGTCAACACAGCGACCAAAGTTGGTGCCACCGGCTCCCTGCGACATGAGCTGGTCCGCCGAGTTCACTGCCCCCACCGTGATGACCTGCACACACAAAAGTTCAGGTAAGGGTTGTGTGTGTGTGTGTGAATGTGTGCGTGGGGCTGTTTTAGATAGAGTGTTATGTAACCTCAGGCTCTGAAGCAGGTGAGTAGAGGCAGGCGTCGTCTCTGTAGTTCCCCGCAGCAGCGATGACCACGGCTCCGTTCGCCACCATGTCCCGACAGGCTGCGTTTAATGACCGACTGAAACCACCGACAAAAGGCAGCAAAACCACCACAGCATCCACTGGACGGGCCATTAACGTTGCTCGGATGTACTCCATACCTGAATAGCACAGGAGAAGGAGGTTCAGAAAAGAAAACACGCTTAGATTCAAGATAAGTGTGACCCAGTTTCTGCAGAAGTAGTCGCCCTCCTCCACATAATAGCTGCATGCAACAGCAGCTCCATTTCCACACCTGCTTTTCAGGTACAATCACTACTGTAAATTGGCTTAGAGGGACCTAACAGACTGTAAAACAATGCAAAGAGCTGCTGGGCTTATTGGAGGTATCTCCTGTGGACAGTGTCGGGTGGCATTGGTCATAACACATAGTCTCCTCTCCATCGGGCAACAGCTCTGATGGAGTCCTACCTGCCAGAGCTCCTGACACGGTCCCTTTCCCCTGACAGTTGAGCACACGGACCAGGTTAACACCGGCTCCTCGAGCAACACCAGAGTCCGACCCACTCACCACCCCCGCCATGTGCGTGCCATGACTGTCGCACTGACTGGCCTGGAGAGGACAGACGGCCGGACGTGCAAATGAAACGGATACACAGGCGTGAAAGCTTTGCTACTGAGCTGCACGGACAAATGTGCAGGTGTTAAATTTGGGTGTGTGTTACCTGTCTATGAACTCTGACTCCGTCCTCTTCAGGGATGTTGTTGAAGTCTGTGATGAACACTCGTCCTTCAACCTCTCTGTGAGAACTCTGAACGCTGCCATCCATCAGATACACCTCCGCCTTCCCTCCGTCATCTGCAGGGCACAGAGGGTGTGTGGATTTGAAGTGGAATTACTACTTACTTCAGGTGTGTGTGTGTGTGTGTGTGTGTGTGTGTGTGTGTGTGTGTGAGAGAGAGAGAGAGAGAGAGAGAGAGGGAGAGAGATGGTCACAGAGAAGACTCACTGGGTGGCCTGTATGTTCCGTTTTCAGAGGTGCCACCATGAGGCTGCAGTAGCCTCTGGAGGTTCCAGGGGGCGCTCTGAGCGAAGATGGACGAGTCTTCCTCTATGTAGTGGACATGAGGGAGCGTCACCGCCTGGCAAGAACACGAGCAACTTTTATTGTGAGCTTTTAGAAAAAAAAAAAAAAAGTCTGCACAGGAAGTCAGTGAGGGTGAAACTGTTCATCCAACTCTGAAGCCCCTTTGAATTTGTCATGATTTATTTTTGGATTTGAGTCACTGTGAATTGATATCTGTGATGTGACTCTGGGTTGGTTTATCTGTCCAGCAGGTCTTCCTCTGTTGTGGATGAAGATGCCTCCTCTTCTACCCCCTTATTTAAAGGTGCGCTGGGTCCCTTCTACTCTCTCAGTGATGCTCAGAACTTAGCCTCTGTAAAGCAGTTTGCTGTTGAAATAAAGCCATCTGTTTGCAGAGGCAATGCAATTATTTACTTTGCAATTTACATTTTTCCTTAATTAAGACGGATTTGTTTATTTTTCATTGAGGTTGAAGATTGCTGGTTGTCTATCAGTGTCACATACGCCTCATTACATCCACCGTGAATCAAAGAGGTAAAACAATAAAACATGAAAACTTCCACTAATGTTTAGATAAGTTAATAGACTGAATCTGATTGGTCGATTAGAATTCTAGTTGGTGTCCTCACACTGACAAATTAAAACTAACCCACACCTTTATTCACCACCTCAGGTTTTACTGATGAGCACAGCAGCATGCTGACAGGTGAAGCAGTTACCAGGTGAAGGACGTCGCCGCTCATCTTGACCAGGAAGCCGTGCACAGCTCCCGAGTACGTCTGCAGGACCTCCAGCAGGTGGCCTCTCCTGGCCGCTTTGGCTCTCAGTCTCCTGATGGTCCTCTGCACGTGAGACTCGTGCGCTCCCGGACGCAGGATGACCAGGTACTGACCGGGCACGCGCCAGGCTGCCTGGAGCACAGCACAGGGGACAGACTGGAGGCGTGCAGGTGATGTGTCTCAGCGCACGCGCAGGTGAAATGAGGCGTGCTTGCAAAAGGATTTTAAAATCAAGGTACTCAAACTCAACAGGCGGGGGACAGTACATTTCCTCAAGTAACTCCATTTTAAGGTACTTGTATTGTAATTCCTTTATGTGTTACTTTGTACTTCTACTCCGCCATATTTCAGAGGGAAATATTGTACTTTTTACTCCATTACTTTTATTTTTCACTTTTAGTTTCTAGTTTCAGATTCATATTCAAAATATTATCAACAAACAAAATCTGTTTTTTGTTTTTTTTTAATCTTAAGATGCACAGCAGTACATAAATTAATTAAAAAAAAAAAAAAAAAAGTAATGCGTGCATTAATCTATCAATAATTATGATGCAGTCATGCAGTATTCTGCAATGGGCCATCCTGCATAATGAGTACTTTTCCTTTTGGCAATTTAAGTATATTTTGATGGTAATACTTTTGTTCTCTTAAGTACAATTTTGAACGCAGGAAACAGTATTTTGTACTTTTCCTTGAGAACCTGATCCGAGTACTTCCTGCACCTCTGCCGCTGACACAATCATTATTACCTTGTTGCACCTGAAGAGCTCGGCGGCGGGCTCGGCTCCGGTTTCAGGTGGAGTCCCGTCCTCGATGATCAGATCCAGGATCATCTCGTCGTCCTCGTGGTGGTCCTGCGCGCTCACGGTCAAAGATGCGCACAAACACAGCGCCCAGCCAATCCAGCCCGAGGTGCGACGCATTCTTCAGACCTCTTGGACGGTTTCCAGTAAAATGATCTGATGAACTATCAAATCACACTGATGAGTTTTTATCTCAGTCTGACTTCTTCCAGATGTTTTGGCGTCTCCGACAGCCGCGCGTCCTGCGTGCCTGACAGTCAGATCACGCCTCCAACCATCTATTCTGATTTTAGGGGGGGAAAAAATCCAACAATTGATTCTTATAATTCAAGGCGGGGACTGCTGACGTCTCCGGGGCTCACGCCACCGCTTTTGTATCGAATGATTCTCCTCCGTTAAAAACACCTCTTACTGTGGAGGAGTCATGTTTCACGCTCCCCCCGAAGCACCCTGTGATTATTGCATGTCAATCTGAGAGGACGCTTCCTCTCAGTTCAAGTTTATGTGTTGATGCTGTTTTCCAAATGTGCGCCTAGTGTGAACAGTGTTAGGCTGTCTGATTGTGTGCAGGGACGGTGACCACTGTGAGCTGCTGGCAGTTTATTTTGGATTGTTTTTAATTAGATTTGGCCACTTCTGTTTAAAGATGCGCGCAGAGGTGCAGAGCGCGCCTGCAAAGCTCCTCTTCTGTCTTTCTGTGTCAGTTCAGCTCTCTTCAAACAATGATCTGTGCGGTTCATGCAGCACAGATGATAAACTGGAACAAAACAAGCAGTTATTAAGACATATGGGGCACTTAAAGGGGCACTTCACCGATTTTGAAGCTCAGTTTTCTCATCATGAAAACGGTTACATAACGTCCTCTGTGGCTCTTCAGAAGCTTTGTCAAAAACCCTGATGATGTCTGAGCTCTCACACCGAAAGCATACATGTGATATTGAACAGAGCGTGGACAGTATTTTAGTTTTTGACTGCAGAAAATGACAGAAAATTTGTGCATCTCTGAATTCCCAGTGTTAGCGTGGAAGGAATTATCAGAGAGGAATATTACTCAGTTAAAATATCAATATAGTGATTGTTTAGAGTCTGATGCATCAGCTGCTGCGTATAAAAGAAGTGATGTTTTTGTCCATTTTGGGGCAGCAGAAACAAGCCAGCCTATGATCACCTTATAAAGTTTTATGATACATGTGTTAGCAACCTGTTGCTGTTTACACATCCAGCGGGTACGGATCAACATTAGCATTCGTTTGCCGTGTTTCCATCCAGCTGACAAATAGAATCTAACGTTCATTCTCTTTTAGCTCTTTTTGACCATCTCCTGGCTCTTTAGCTGCTCGAGGCTCCTTCATGTTCACAAGCTCGTCGCTGACTTTGTCTGTCCGCTGTTTGGTGCTGAGCAGGGAGTGTACATTAGGTTGTTCTCACTGAAATCAGCTGCAGAAGGCATCATGAGAGCGAGCTGTGACGCTACAAAGCTTCGTTTGCAGATTTGTTTGATATTTCTCTGTTGTTTCATCACCATGAGTTGACACTGTCATTGGATACACTGTTAATATATTATATATAAATTATAGCCACTGTAAAGAGAAACTAACAGGAGATTACAAATTTCTAACTACATCACAACAGGTGCTGTTAAAGGTACCCTGTGGACTTTTTGACCACTAGGGGCACCATGGAGCACTGCTTTTATAAACAGATGTCTTATAAAACATGGACGTAGTCTCCATGACGTCACCCACAGGTCTCTGAAGAGCCATTGTGAAGCTCAGAGACAGTTACCCCAGCCGCCGCCATGTTGGCAGCACCTTACTCCAAAAATGGGCAAAGAGGTGGAGCATGGGTGGAGCTGAGATAGGCCAAATGAAGCCTGGCTGCTGAAAACTGTCACTCTAAGCGCTTATGCTCATAATAATGCATAACTTTACGCCTTAATATGACTTAAACAAGTGACTTATATAAAAATATAAAAACTGCACCGCTGGCGTAGTTTTTAATGTGTTTTGGACCAGGCTGTAATTCAGCTGTGAAATTGGGCATTTTAATACAGGAGTCTATGAGCATAGACTTACTTATGAAGGCAGCCTCAAGTGGCCATTTGAGGAACTGCAGTGTTGGGCACTTCAGCATGCCTTCATTAATACACCCCTGAAGTTGCTGCTTGGTGTGTGTTTCATTTTTACTGAGCGTGCACATGAAGACAGACACGTGCAATATGTTACACCTTCCTGCCACCAATTTCATGCTACTCTCAAACAGCTGGCAGCAGCAATGCACCAACAAGGAGAAATGCAGCTTTGCAAATGTTTCATGAGGTAGAAATTAAACACATTTGTTAGGACTCAAGGACACATGTACCTGAGTCTGAATGCATATACAGCTAGTTTATATACAAGCAAGTCATCATGGTGCCTTCAAGTTTAACAGAGTGGGCTTTTCAAAGCAGGGAGGGTGCGATGAAAGACACCACTGAGCTGCATTATGAGAACTGTAGACTGTAGGATCCAGTTCCTCCTCACTTGAAGAGATTAAGTTGCTGGAGTCCATCTTTAATCACATTATGGGGCCAAAAATGTCTTGTAGGTCGATGCAGTTTCATTCACTGGCCCCCAGGTGTACTGAACACACACACACACACACTCACACACACACACACACTCTCTCTCTCTCTCTTTTTGTCTCATATGGTAAATAGTGCCATCTTCTGGAAGTAACATGCAGCACACCTTCAACTTTATTGACTTAACACTGATACAAAGTGAAGTACGCACAACTGTTGATCCGTAATGAGTCACTTCCCATAAGAAAATACACATTCGAACAGCATCGTGTGTGTGAGTGATGCTATCATTTAGCAAAAGACCAGAGAGATTGGAGGATCTCTCTGCTGTCCTGAGTGTTTTGATTGGAGCGGTGAGGAGTCCCCTGATGATGGCGTCCCTCCCTCAGACCAGGTGCAGCGTGGGACAGCTGTGACACTGGCTCTTCTGGGCTTCGGGAAGAAGTCTGCTGCTACTCCACTTTTGGCCACAGAACCCTGGCAGAGCCTCAGCATGCCTAAAATGAAATCAAAAGAGGGGGAGGAGAGGGAGAGACAGAAATAGAAGTCTAGTTCTAGCATTTTTGTCCTCATTTTCTTACTTTTTTTAATCCGGGGGAGGGTTTTTGCTGAGCGTGCGTGTCTTTATCGGGCTGCTGAACATTCATGCAATGACAAATACTCACATGCAGGAGCTGCGCAGTACAGCTTCGTTTTTCACCCTCTGGCCACGATACTGAGGCTCAAGTGCTTTAATCAAGGGAACATTAATGGTGCTTGTGAAGGGCGGGGGGAGTGTTACTCGTTCACTGTCTCCAGCCTTATGTTTCCGACTAATCTGCCCTTTTCAGTCACAACCTTCGGGCCACGATCTCTCATTTTTCCTCTATTGCACTTTATACCTCCCTGCTCTGCATAGCTACTCCATCACACCACCATTCATTTTCCTGTAAAGATAATAAAAAGAGTATCTACAGTGTATTAGTGCAGATACTTCCTCACTTCAGACACATTAGACTGCTGCTGTCGCCATTTCACCCACTAGATGATGTGCTTAGCATCCTGAGACACACAGACAGACCACAAGGAATCATTAAGGCCTGAATGAGCACCCACTTGTCTGTGGGCCATTAGGACAGTGTGTGTGTGTGTTTGTGAAAGTGTGTGTGTGTTAGTGTGAGACTACCTTTCCTCCTCTGCACCAGTTGCCGCATGCACTAGATCCTCTAGATTTTTCTCTTGAGTCACAGGAGCCAAAACGACCTACCAAACACACACTCTCCATTACCAAATTCATTTCTGAGTTAGAGCTCATATTATTCTTGGCGTCTTCCTTGGGTATCTACCTTGGGATAGCACTGGCAGAAGCTCCACACAGTCCCAACACACACCATGCTGACTCCCAGGACGCACATTGTGCCATAGATGTGCGGTCGCTCCTGAGTCATGATGAAGAGGCCGACTGCCGCCACACACAGCCCCGCCACTATCAGCCCGTACCGATATGGTTTCCCTTCCGCCATCGCTGCAACCGCTGCTGACTAATGGAGCTCTTATTTGTGTAAACTTAAAACTCAAGCACCTGTGGTACAGCCAGGAAAGATTTGGTGTTGTTATTCTTTCAGGGCTTGAAGGTGAGGGTGGAGAAAGCACAGTTAGGGTTCCACTCTGCTGGTTATTACAGCCTGCAGACAGCCTGCTCACATCAGGTATAAAGTTGCAGGTGTGTGTGTGTGTGTGTGTGTGTGTGTACCTGATAGGTCACCTTGCCTCAAGCTGCTGGCAAAAAGGAGACTTGCAACTGGGCTTCTGAGCGGTACTGAGTTAAGTTTATGTTTGCTTGGTTTAGACATGATTTTAAATAAGTCGACATTTCCCTTCTCCGCCTTCCTCGCTTTTAAATAAACAATCCATTATTCCTAAATGCGACAACGCCCACAGAGAGCGCCGTTCATTAACTCAAGTTTATAGTAACATCACAACATAGCACGAACAGTGGACATTCTGCAAACACGGGATACAACAAGGCTGAAAGGTAAATACCACTGTACTGTTGACATTCTGCTGTCATAGGTTAAGGCACTTTGCACTGGAGGAAGCTGTCAACGCATCATGTACAAAGTTATGACAGGAAAGAGTGCAGATACGAAGAGGAGCTGTGTAGCTGTGAAGTTCTTATCGTGCTTGAAGAGGAGTGCTGCGCAGCCACAGTAGTAGGTCACATAAATTCAAGCGGGCCAATAAAGTATCCTAATTAAACGTCTACAGGAAGCTTCCAGCCAAACTGTTGACATGCATCCCTTGACTTTGCTGTAAAAGTTACATAATGCTGGTCTCAAGAAAGGCCCTTACTTAGAGAGTGAAGCAATCGTAGTGATCATTTCAATTACTTTCACAATCAATCACAGCACACTTTTCTTAGACGCAGAGGCCACACTGGGGCACAGTCTGCGCCACTGTGAAGTCTTTAACCAGCTGCAGTCTCTTCCTGTTTCTTGGCTTGTGCTTGGGTTCAGGGCGGCTGTCTTAAGGCACAGAAGAGGCCGGCGAGTCCATCCGTAGCACCGACTGTTCGTTCGAGGTTCCCGCTGAGAGCCGAACACGTAAGGCACTGACACGAAGTAAAGATGTCCGCCCGAGTGTGAGGTTAAAGCTCCTCTCTGTGCTCCTGGCTCTTCATCACTGTGTCATAGGATGGAGGCGGCTCCATAGTCCAGGGCGGCGGGGTGGATGGGAGGGAGGGCTCGGGCTCCGGTATCCTGCTGACAGAGTCCTCCGACATCTCCCGACGGATTCGGTCCAACCTCCTAAAAAGAGAGAGTAAGAGAGGCCATGAGAAGTGGGCTAAATTCTTTGATTCCTAAACTTCAACTCCTTTCAGTGTCTGCATTTCATGCTTTATCTTACACCTCAACTCCTTTCAGCACTTAGCCTTGAACTCATAGTTAACACTTTTTAGTGTTTACACTTTGACTTACACTTCAACTCTTTCAGTGTTTTTACGCTTCAGATGACAGTAAATCCCTCTCAGAAACCACGCTTTATCTTACACCTCAACTCCTTTCAGCACTTATACTTCAACTCCTTACAGCTGCAGAACTTCAACTGACAATCAACTTCCTTAATTAACCACATTTTATCTTACACCTCAGCTCCTGTCAGCACATACACTTCAACTCCTTTCAGTAACACCACTTCAAGTGACAGTCAACTCCTTTGAGTGACCACACTTTATCCCAGACCTCCAATCCTTTCAGTACTTTCACTTCAACTGACAATCAACTCCTTTTGGCGGTTACACTTAAACTTACACTTCAACTCATTTCGGCAGCATTTAACTCAACTCTTTTCAGTGCTTTGGGTCAGCAGTAGCTCAGTCTGCGGGACCTGGAGGGTGGCCAACTCAAGTCCAGCATGCACAGTTCACCTCCAAGGAACTGCTGATACCCTTAAGCAAGGCACTGAACCCCTAACTGCTTGGAGGCACTATGTGACAGTCCTGTCACTCTAACACCTCTCCCAGCAGCTGGATGTCTGTATTTCCGGTCTATGTGTGTCTAAACCTGGAGTGAAAAAAATGAATTTCCTCCTGACGGATTAATTAAGTATTTCTTCTTTAATTCATTAAAATTCATCTCCTTTCATTCTTCGGTTATTTTATAACACTCTTACTCCTCCTACAGTTCGTGCTCCTTTAGCTGCTGCTTAACTAACTCGCAGAGTTTCCAGTAATGCATTTAAGATCCCAGCAATCACACCGCATTTCCTTCAGGAAATGCACTCAGTTTACATGACTCTGCATTTGATCATTTTATTTCATCATTCTCTAATCCCTCAAACATTTTAACTGCACACACTCTGCGTCTCGCATTTAAAATACAGCTCTGGTTTAGAGGCACTGATCAGTCTGAGTTTCAACGGCGTCTGGAGGTAGAAAAATCCTCGATGATAGAAACTGTGTTCCTGGAACGCCTCTTCCTCGGTGCTGGACAATGAGCAGAACACGTCTTGTTTAAACTCTCAGGCTATCATAGATTACCTCAGAAAATGCCAGGGGAGTCTGTCAGCCACATGCATGTGTGGCTGCTGCTTTCTCCATGACCTACTTCTATAATCAGTCCATAATCAAAAAATCCGTTGCCTTCCAATTCTCAAGTCCAGTGTTTTCAAGTTGCTAATGCACTTCAGAGATCTCGGTCAAAGCGTTCACTATAACTAATAGGGGGTGATGTGCCCCAGAGACCCCGTTCAACAACAGACCTCTACACCTCCTTGTCAGCGCCGCCCTGGATGGTGTGCTCTGGTATTTATCTGTATGTGTGTTTATTCGTGTTGAACAACACAAGGGAGTGAGCCAGAAAAGTTCTTCTTTGTTTAGATAGCAGGATTGTTTTTCTGAGACAGCTGTCCTCTGTGCCAGGGGCTTCCAACCCTGTTTACCAGGAGGGCGTGGCTCTATGAGTGGCAATATCAGTCAGTCTGTCAGAGGGTCAAACCCCTTAGGACCAGATAGAGATATCTCAACAACTATTGGATGGATTAGCATGAGATTTCACACAGACATTAATGGTTGCCAGAGGATGACTCCTCATGACTTTGGTGATCTCCCAACTTTTGTTCTAGCGCCACCATGACGTTGACTTGTGGTTTTGAGTGAGATATCTCGACAACTATTGGATGAATTACCAAGAAATTTGGTATACGTGTTCATGTTTCCCTCAGGATGAGCCTAGGGAGTGAAAAGGGTAGATCCCTTCATTCTTTATATAGCACCACCATCAGGTTTCACTTTGCACAGTACTTTGGTTTATGAGCAAACGTGCAAGACTATATAACGATCGGCCTCGGTTTGACTTTGTTAGGTGCTAATTAGCAGATGTTATCATGCCAACATGCCAGCTGAATATCAGCAGGTTAGCACTGTCACTGTAAGCACATCAGAATTTAGCTAGCATTCAGCTCGAAGCAGCACTGTGGCAACAACCTTGCAAAACAGCTCACAAGACTCTTAGTCTTGTTATCTTGTGAGCCCTTAAATGTTTGTCACATGTTTCGTATGTCTGAATGATTGTTAGAGGTCCGATGAGGTGAAACTAACCAGAATCTCATGAGAGAGCAGCAGAGATTAAAGTGTAACGTAATTAAATAATGTAGAAGAAGAGCGCCTTTTCTTATTTCTTGTATAAGTACCTATCCCTGTGACCCCATAGAGGGGTCCCAGTCCCGTGTTAGAAACCACTGCTGCTATCCCGCATGCATTTTTTTTGGGAAAAATAATAATGCCCCCCCCAAAAGAAAAAAAAAATCTGCATCTGAGGCACTTTGGTGCTGCTTCTACCCTTCAGTCAGGCTTTGTGCATGCTCCTCTGTGCATATGTACCTTTGTATAGACAGGGCCTGCTGCGGGCTGAAGCGTGTGCCTGTGCGGGGGTGCAGGAGGAAGTGTCCGGGCACTGCTACCTGGAGATTCTTCATGGCCATGCAGAGTCCGCTGACCAGCAGGCCCACACCCCCCAAACCCAGGAACAGCCCGACTCCAAACAGCGGGGCTGAGTGCTGGGGCAGGCCCACACACAAGGCCATGACCCCCCCAGCGGTCATCAGCAGCATGCCCAGACAGAGCAGCATGCCCTGGGGGAGCGGCATCTCCGGAGCCCCGGCCTTTCTGGAATTTCCAGCTACTGCTGCACCTCCGCAGCAGCCAGTCTGCAGGGGAGAGAGGAGGGGGCTCAGAGACACAGCATCCACTGTAACTATGTGTGTGTGTGTGTGTGTGTGTGTGTGTGTGTGAGAGAGAGAGAGAGAGAGAGAGAGAGAGAGAGAGAGAGAGAGAGGAAAGAAGCGAGAAGAAGCCAAACAAAACTGACTTCAGGGTTGAACAAAACGAATAGGCAACATGTAAATCATCACTGCGCGTCTGTGCGACTTGTGACAAACATCGATCCTCTCTCTACCTGACAGGAAGTCGCTGTTCAGCAGATGCGTGCACAGAAAGCTTCACCATCTCTTTTCTCCTCTTCATCAACTTTCACTCCGCTCACGATGCCCGTATGGCGTCCACCCGAACCCCGAAGGAACTCCAAGCCCAGTCTCCGCTTCGGTCCGTGTGTCCTGCTCCTCCGCCGCGCCTCTCTCATTCTGTGCGCCTCTGCGTCGCGTTTCCTCCCCGCAGAGGAAGCATATCCGGTTTTTGGAGCGATTACGGCACCGAAAATCTGTAGGAGATGAGTTGATGTCGCATGTGGGCCGGGCACTGTTTAGTTTTCATCTGGCCACAGCAGCAGCGGCGGCGGCGGCGGCGGCAGCAGCGGAGCCGTGCGGTGTGAGGAAGTGTTGTTTTTTTTTTTTTTATGAGGAAGGGTTTTCAGTGACGAGGAATGGAGGGCAGGGCGGTCTGAACCTTGTCACAGCCTCTGTTTGGGCGAGCTGTTTTCACAAGGAGAGAATTATAGTCCCCAGTCATACATCAGCCGATAAATCCCGCAAACAAAAACAGGCTGTTTGTGCGCTGAGGTGGAGCTCTGCTGGGGGTGGAGCGGGATGATCCTCACTGGTGGGGGAACTAAGAGAGGAAGTGACTGGCTTAATATCACTGTATTGATTATGAATACGTTAGTCATCGCAAATCTCTCATGGCCCTTCATTTGGCTGTTCCCGATCTTCCAATTTGTGACAGTAGATGCGTCAAATATTGAAAATGTGGATCTCATCTGTTTTTATTTTGTTGGGCTCTTTAACTTCTCAAACTTGTAAACGTCCCTTTGACTTTGTCCAAACTGATATATTCTGATAGTTTGATGTTTCTCCCCCGTTCCTTGATATTCCGCCCTGCACACTGCAAAACGTTTTCTAACATCATCAAATGGCAAATAATGATAATTTATTGTCAGAAATAATTCTACAAGGACCAAGAACATGTGGTGGAAACAGATCTGAACTGCTTGATCAGGTTTCTTTTGCACCTTTGGACCATAAAACCTACAAGTGTCTGTTATAGCCAGTGAGTATTCATAGATGGCATGAACACAGGCCACGCTCATCATTTTACATCTTCATACCGCTGCATCATTGAGCATGTTATGGGACTGACAATTAAGGAAAATCACAGTTTAAGAATAAACCATCAGTTACAGCATGTCAGCAGATATTACAGTGTGTAAAGTTAAGAATAAATGTGAGGGTTTGAGAATCAAAAGCCGCTCTCTGAGCAACAGTATGCAGAAGATTCTTTAAATTTGGTGGAAAATCTTGATGTGCAGTCTGATCATCTGGGAAATAACATTAGAGAAAACAGTCTCACCATGAGGTCCACTTATTATCTGTTGTGGTGCTTTCAATCATCATACAAGCTTGGCCCGGTGTCATGGAGCTGAGGGACTTCTGGTCCACTTTGGGTTAAAAGCTGAGGTTCAAAGGTCATTATTGATCTTGGAAACTGTCTCACCACAAATGGTGGAAACGGACATGTGAACATCTACAAGTCTGTAGCGACTTGTAGACCATGATTTAAGGTCCAGAAGAGCTGGTACATGGACCTTGTGGGAGATCTTGTTTTCTTCATGACTAAATCCTCAGATCGTGCAGCACATAAGTGTGAGCATGAAGACCTGATATTCATCTGTTGTATATTTCCAATAATCTCTGCTGACATTGTGTCATCAGTCACTGATTTATTAAATAAAGTTGAATACAAGGGAAAAAAATGGTGTAAGGTTCTCCCTTGAGTTGTTCTTACCGAGAGTAAAACACGTCAGTCACTAATACATGCATATTCAGAGGTACAAAAGAAACTGTCCTGAACTACATGATGGACCGTCCTGTGATTCATATCAGCTCTTCTGTTCAGTGGTGTGTGTGTGTGTGTGTGTGTGTGTGTGTGTGCATGCGTGCACAGGTCCATCAAAGCAGCTGAGACCAGTTGTTCTTGTGCTGTCAAAGACCTCCACAGTGTGTTTGTGGTCATCAGTTCAGAGCAGTGTCTTCTTTCAGAGGTCAGGAGGGTTGTTGGACTCTTCAACACAAACGTCAGTATACAGTAACACTCGTCTGAAGACTGACGGTAATATTTTTGACAAACTCCATGTGCAACATGTCAAAAAGTAATAATTAAAGGAACATCTGTGTGTTTTTGCATCTTTTTCATCGCTTACAATGAGTTACATATTTTGATTTTTCTGCATTTTCCAATCCTTTTATTCACTTCATTATGGCATTAAAATATAGTAAATAAAGGTTATTTGAAATGGCCTATAGTCCATTTCTCACCGCTAACTCTCACTGAAAACACCATGTCAGACAAAATAAGTAGACAATGCTTTTTTAAGGAAAAGGAAACTGTCTTTCCAAGCAAAGAAGCTCTTCCTATCACTTTAAAGATGTTGAATGTAACTTAGTGTTATTAATGAAAATCAATGTGCAGAGACCACAGATGTACATATGATAATTAAACATAGTATTTATCTCACCACCTGCATTTCTTTAGTTATTTAAGATTGACAAAGATTTGTTATACATTGTATTTAATTCATTTAATGCAGGAGTCTGAATTGTTTCGGAGATTCTCTCCAATTGGTCCAATCCTGTCTTGGTGGGAATTGCCAAATGTTGTCCACTTGCATTGTCCACCTGTGGACGGTCAGACAAATGGAGGAAGCATATCACCAGTGTAACCGCTAACTGCTGTTTGCTATACTTTCTGCTCTACCTTGCTATAGCTGTAGCTACTAGTTACCATTAGCTAGTTAGCTGGTCAGTCATTACCAGCAGCATGTAGAGCGAGAATATTCGCATGCTAGCTGGTTAGCATGCTATCTTCAGTAGATATCGCTGCAATTCAATACACAGACGTCTTTGACATGATGTAAGAACTGTTGCTCACATTTTTTGATAACAGTAGTTCATTTTTGAACGTTTTAAAACCAAATTTTTTAGATACATGTTACATATTGCACCTTTAAGGTCTCTGCAGGTTGATCTGTGTGCACCAAAATGTGCTCATATCAAAGAAGGATGGAAAAACATGAGGTTTTTTTTTTTTCTTTTCAAAAGCACTGACATGATCCTTTGAAACAGAGGGATCTATGGTTACAGCAGGTCAGGTTGTGATACTTAACGCTGAGGCAGTGTTGCCTCTGAGCTGCAGTGGTCTGGAGAGCAGTGGAAAAACTCATATGGTCAGATGAGTCATCGTTCCACAGCTTTCAGCAAGCTGATGAGTACATGTGTGGCAAACAGACTACAAGATGTCCACAGGCCTGAGCGTTAGTTTCCCAAGATGAATTATAATACTCATCCCGTGACGAAGCATGTCGGTCATGATGGGGAAAACATTTGTTTGGGATGACGTTTCCGACTATCCCAGGACAAAAAGGATCACTGCATTGTTTTACAAACGAGAAAACCAAAGGAGGATTATCCAGTTATCCAGATTTGTTGAGCTGAAATTAAAGGAAATCCTGGATTTCCTGTGTGCTTCTATTGCCACAGCAACCAGTGCCGTTAAACTGGCCTACGAATAGTAGGTTAACATGATCTGAACCCCTGCCTGGCTTTCAGGCTTCAGGTCAAAGTCTGCCATTACCAAGGTTCATGTCTGTATCCGTGTCATTGCAGAGCCTTTGCAAAGCACTTCAGTAACTCAGCTACAAAATCATTTAGTAGAATTTTTCTGTATTTTGATTATAATTAAATATAGTAAATAAATGTTATTTGAAATGGCCTGTAGTCCATTTCTCACTGCTAACTTTCACTGAAAACACCATGTCAGAGAAAATAAGTAGACAATGCTTTTTTAAGGAAAAGGAAACTGTCTTTCCAAGCAAAGAAGCTCTTCCTATCACTTTAAAGATGTTGAATGTAACTTAGTGTTTTAATGATCAAAGATTAAGGGTGAGGCACTTTTAATCTTATAAATAACACCAGCATAGGCATTTTCCACCATTTTTGTTTATTTGTGTATAATATCTGCTGCTCTGAGTCTAATTAATCTTACTTGTTCCTGATATTTCTGGTCTGTGTTAGCTTAGCTTAGCATAAAAGCTGGAGATCACTGTGACTTACCAGAAAATGGTCCAATACATAGCCCCCCACAAAACCACAGCGGCTTGTTTTTATACTTCGATTTTTGCTCAGATTCAACAAACAATATATAAAATGTTAATTAATGAGCTTCAGAGGAGCAAGTAGCTGTGTTTTTTTTCCTTTTAGACAGGGGCAGGCTAGCTGTTTCCAGTCTTTATGCTAAGCTAAGCCAACTGTCTCTTCATATTTAAGAGTGGTATCAATCTTCTCATCTAACTCTCAGCAGGAAACCAAATAAGTGAATTTGAAATATTCCTCTCACTTCCTGTCTGGAATAAGAGCCTGATCTCAATCCAGCATGTAGTTGATGGAAGAATATCACCACATATCTTCAAGACGTCACTCCAGACACGGTGAAATTATGGCTTGTAGCAGCCACACTCTTTATAAAGACCTCAAGTGTCTCTGTGATTTATTTTGGTCTGATAAGACTGAATTGTGAACTGTGATCCACCTTTAATTTCACAATATATTCAGTGTTTACACCTAAACAAAGAACTGAGGGAAAACATGCTTGGACTAGCACTGGTCAACATCAGAAAAAAAGCATGCTTCAAGTGTGATAAAATGTGTCGCTGTCCAAAGACAGCTTTATTACAGAGTCTGAGTAAAAGCCCCAGTCTCGTGCCTTTTTATCTGATGCACTGAGAGGTGGGACGTCCCCATCGTCCAGCATCACACCTCAAAGCTGATCTCTCTTGACTGTCCAAACAGAGGCTCCGTCGCCAGGTGTGTGTCTGAGTATGCACGGCGCAGGTGTGTGGCGCTGCACGTGGTCTTGATGGCGACCTCATAGGGAGGCGGGGGTTCCAGCCACGGAGGAGGATGAGGCGATGGGCTAAAACCACCATGGTCCATGGGAGGGTAGTCGAATTCCTCACCATGAGCACGGTGCCTGTGGCGGTCCATTGTCCTACACTCCAGAAAACAGCGGCGGTAAGAAATGGTGTGGAAACACTTAACGATGCCAGAACAAACACAAATTGATATGTTCAGTCTAGTTCTGAGGTGTCAGCAGTTGTAGAGATGTTGCTGGATGATGCTAGAATGCAGGTGGAGTCATGTTCTGCCTGTAGTTGTGTTTCCTAACAAACACAGGAGTTGGGTTTCACAAAAGTATAATGGACATCTTGGTTGCGCAGGATGATAGAAAGCTATTGGATTACAGCCACCGTCTGTAAGGATGAGCCTTTTATGTGCAGAGTTTCTTTCCAAATATTTTACATGTTTATTTCAAGAGCAAGCACATCTCTATCCAACCGCAGGAGCTAATCAGCTGTGTGGTTGAAATACAACCAGCAGAGTTTATGTAATGGTACCAGCTCTTGAATCCTACTTAGTCAAAGGAATAGTTTGGTATTCTGAGAAATATGCTTATTCAGTTTCTGGCGGAGTGTTAGATGAGAAGATCGATACCACTCTCGTGTCTGTGAGGTAAATATGAAGCCACAGCCAGCAGCTTGTTAGCTTAGCTTAGCTTAGCATAAAGACTGGAAGCAGGGGGAACAGCTAGCCTGATGACGTCAAAAGGTAAAAAAAATTCACCCACCTGCACCTCTAAAGCTCACTTATCAACATGTTTTATCTCATTTGTTTAATCGATCTACAAAAAGCCAAAGTCTAAAAACAGCAATTCACAGTGTTTCTAAGATGAAAATAGTTGGACACATAACCCCGTCATACAGGGAATTGTTGTTTTGACACGTTTTCTGCACCAAGTTAGCTGGTTCCCCAGTTTCACGTCTTTATGCTAAGCTAAGCTTAGGTATGGATTTTCCCATCTAACTTTTCATCAAGAAAGCAAGTAAATGCATGTCCTGAAATGTCTGTTTCTTTGTGTTTTGTAGTGATGTTTTCAGAGGCTCGGCCAAGCTGCATCTTGCTTGTGGACAGCGTTAAATGGAATACAATCAATCGAGGACTGTGTCATCCCGGACTCGCGCAGCCTGTGGAAGGCAAGATGACATTTTCTTTTCCTCTAGTTTGAAAGCTAATATGTATATTTGGCAAAAATGATCAGGTAATAAAGTCAAAGTGGGCAGTTCTCTTAAAAAGGTGCAGCTGTTGGGTTTTAGTGCGAGACTCTGGTGCAACTACGAACCCTGAAAACTGATAGTGAACCTCTGACGTCATCAAATACAGAGCTACAACAGGAAAAATATGTTTAGGCTCCTTTATAAAATCTATAACTAAACAGGTTTTCTACTGATTGTTAGCACAGAAAATCCATACAAAACACTTATTTTCTGGCTTCAGGTTAAAATTGGTCACTCTTACAAATACAGATTAAAAAGTACAAAAGAAGTAATAAACTCATTTGTCCTTCACCCACCTGGGCAGAAAAACTGACTGGGACTCTGGGAAGCGGCTCCCTGGCGGAGTGAAGAGGGCATGGCTGCCAAGGTTGGGGTAGTCATTGTATGGATAATGTGGACAGTCTGGGTCGAACTCCTGGTGGTTGTAGTTTGCGGCACTTTTGCTGTTCATAGCCCAGAACAGCCCCAGGATGAGCACGACCACCCCCAGCACCACGCAGCAGAGGGAGAAAGCCTGCAAGCGGCTCTGGGGTGAGGCCAAGAAGGCTGTGGAGCCCCCGGTTACAATGAGGAAGGCTCCGACGAAGATTGCTCCGTGGTGCAGGGAAGGCATCCTGCTCCAGGACCGTAACTGTGTCTGAGGTTACTGTGTAGGCTGGGAACGGCTGGGTAGTGTCACTCATGTACAAACAGTCCCACGGAGTGAGCTCGCCATGCGCTCTGACACTGACCAGACATTCAAATACAGTCACAGAAATGATGGTGAAGAAAAGCTCAATGAAGCTTACTTATTTGTTCCCATAATTTCCATCTCCCATACTGTTAAAAGCTGCTGATCATAAAGTCCAAGTGTGAGGTCCTCACTCTGTGGATCTCCAGCTCCTGTGGAAAAGTGCTAAAATAAATGTTTTGCTGGTGAGTAAAGAAAAATAAAATGATGACGGCTTTGATGCGCATCAGGCCAATGTGGAGTAGCTGTGTTCATCATCAAGGCAGATGGACGAGAGGACGGCAGAGCCCATTAAGAAATCTTTACTGGCGCCCCACCCTCCCTCTGTCTAATGTGTCTGAAGGGTACCACTTTAGCCCTGTGTCTGTGCGTGTGTGTGTGTGTGTGTGTGTGTGTGTCTGTGTCTGTGTCTGTGTCTGTGTGTGTCTGTATGCGCATATAAGCCTACATCCTTTAACAAAACAAGATGCCTGCGTAACCTCACTGTGCTCGGTTGCAAAAATTAAACAACGAGCTGAATGTTTGGCCGTTGAGTTTATTTGCAGTTATGAAACGACCCTCATTACAACCAAAGATGCTAAATAGCCTGAGTTTAAGTGATTTATAAAGAAGGCCCCGTCTTCAACACTCAAAACAGCATCCCTGCAGTGTTATTTAATACTGTTTGTTGCTATTGCTGACCAAATGGGCTAATGAACGACCTACAGAATTTATTAAAGAGTTCATTGGTATTTTACTACGTAGACTTGCCACGGAGGACGCCTAAGTCATGTCTTTTTTTTTAGGAATTTGAATCTGAGTTTGTTGGTTTTAGCAAACAGAAGAGTATATAAAAGTGGAATTTTATATGCAATTGAATTTTTTTAGATTAAGATTTAGACCATATATATAAGTAAACACAATATATATGTAAAAAATCAATAAATAAAACAGAAAATAAATATGACCAAAGTACAGCCATGCTAGCGCCTCTGTGAAGCTGTATTCGCGCATAGCAGTGCTTAGCTAAATGCTAACATTAGCATGCTAACATGTTGACGTTTAATGTTTAGGCCATGATTTTTACTATATTAAGTGCTATTATTTACTCATTAGCAACAGAAAAAACACCTGAGGCTGATGGGGTAGATTAGGCAGAATCCAAAGATTTGGACAAACTGAAATCTGGAACTGATGATGGCGCTCATTATACCATTATACCAGATTTTATGGTGGATCAGTTGTATTGGATTGCATTAGATTGAACAGGTGTACCTAATAAAGTGGCCACTGATTGTGTGTGCCTGTATTCATGCACTATTACAGTCAATTCATTTTAATGTTAGCCTGCTGTACACCAGTCTACCACTGTATTATATTGTATTTTAATCAGTTCTATGTAGCCTATATAGTTTTTCTTCTATATTTTAACTTCTGCACTGTTTTACGTCTTAAATTCTCATTTTTACTTTGTCACTCAGGTGGGTTTTCTTAGCCTAGAATAAAAATTTCATTGCCACTGACTGTTTGCAGCAATTGTGCATCTGCCAAATAAAAAACTTGAGAGTTAAAACTGATAAAGTTTGTTGAATCAGTAAGTTTGTAGGCCACGTGTACCAGAAAACCGCATCACGCGCTGAAACTGACACATTATTAGATTTTAGGTTTGTTTTAATCTACTCCTCAGACTTTCTCAATGGCTGCTTTTGGCAGTGTTGTGACAGGGCGCGCGCATGGTGTGACAGCCTCTGAGCTTCATGATTGGTTGAAGTTCAGAAAGGCTACGGCACTAGAATTCCCTACAGTCACTTACTTGACCAATAAGCGCGAGGCTCTGGTGTGCGGTCACGCCTCTTTGGTGATTTTAGCCAATGAGAGTAGTTCTGACCTATCACAGAGAAGAGGTGATCGGGATTTCGAGGTTCGGTGTCACACTAATTAATACGGAGTTTCGACGTGGTGGAGTTAAAGAAGTGTGGCACATACTTTGAGTCAGGGGCGCGTGCAGACGTGGATGTGATCAGAATGGATCCGCTGTTGTATTTAGCTGGCTTGGTCGTCATGTTCCTCCTGTGGATCAAAGTCAAAGGTCTAGATTACGTGATCGTTCACCAGAGGTGGATATTTGTGTGTTTGTTCCTGCTGCCGCTGTCCGTCATATTTGATGTGTATTATTATGTGCGCGCGTGGCTCATTTTCAAGATGTGCTCTGCGCCCAAACTGCACGACCAGCGCGTGAAAGACATCCAGCGACAGGTGAGTCTCCATCATCTGTGCGTGCGCGCACAGGTGTGCGCGTGTGCGGGGTGATGCTTCTTCTCATACGGTGTGCAGACAGTAACATTTTAACCCAGCGGAGCTTCATTTTGTGCTTCAGTCAAGCTGCACTGGGTTAAATGTTAGTTTAACATTTTAGCCCTGATTTTTCAGATCTTCATACTCTCGTCAAGGTGTTGGTCCTTGTGCTCCCAGATCTGAAAGACAAGCGAGGAGCTGTTTCTGAAGAGCACTCAAATATATATGAGCTGTGTGCACATATCCGCACCTACCACAATCAGGATTATGAGCAATCCTGTTTCAATATTTCATCCAGCTCAGTTTTATGCATCCTGATATTTGGTGGGATATCACGTCTATAGTTAAGCTTAGTGTATCATTCACATGGTTAATAACCTACATGATACCTGCATGATGAGCAGAATGAGTTAACTATACTGCATGTGTCTTGCAGGGGATCATGGGTAGTGAAAAACTCCTTCTGGTATCTGATATGAGGATTGAAACCTTGGTGCTGTTGCTTCATCTCACTCAGTCAGTTATTACGTAAGGGTTTTGGTACCTGTTGCTTATTTACCTGGCTTTCATACAAATGGGGGGCACTAGGAGGACAGCGCGGTTTTGCCATGGCCGCCACAGAAATCAATTATTACATCATCGTCACAGCTTCTAGAAAATGTATTCTTGATGTGTAACTTTCAGTGATGGGGCTAATTAAAAGCCCATCTGATTAACTGGATTTGAGTTAACTGGGCCTGCACGTTCATGTTTACTGTAAGTTAGTGCAGCCAAGCAGCTACTGTCCTAATCAGTTCAGGCATTCACAAGATTTGTTAAATAAACCAGTCAAACGACAGACTACAGCGCCCGTCCCTTTAATCTGGAAATCAAGTCTGACATGCGTTCTTAATGACACGTGTCCTCAGTGTGTTGTGTGTGTTCGTCTCTGTATCACGTATTCTGACACGTTTCAGGTGCGTGAATGGAGGAAGGAGGGCAGTAAGACCTACATGTGCACAGGTCGACCCGGCTGGCTCACCGTATCTCTCAGAGTGGGCAAATACAAGAAGACCCACAAGAACATCATGATCAATTTGATGGACATTCTGGAGGTGGACACAAAGAGGCAGGTAGGAAGAGACAGCAGAGACACGTTGGCTTCCCGCGTGTTAGGCAGATTTAGCGTTTACCTATACCTGTTACCTGTACTGTTAACCAATAGAATAGAAAAACTGCACGATGACACAACTCAGTCGTTCTCACTCGAACTTTCACTCAGTAAAATGTTCCTGGCTGGATTTTGTATTGTCAGTGATGTGATGGACCTTCACTCACAGTGATGTTTGTTTTTTTAGGTGGTGAGAGTTGAGCCGCTGGCCAACATGGGTCAAGTGACCGCTCTCCTCAACTCTATTGGCTGGACACTGCCAGTGCTGCCCGAGCTGGATGACCTCACTGTGGGTAAGTTGTCTGTGTTACTGTGGAATAGTTTCTGGGGAATCGTCGTACATTTGCATCAGCTGTGGCTCCCCTGTTTCTAGAAATAGACAAAGTGTGCTGATGATTTCCACAGCTCGTTCGGTGATGTAGATCCTGCGTCTCCTACATCAGTCCCTGTTCAGAGCCTCAACGACATCTCTAATCGTGTTAGAGGATTGATGTTGTAGCTCAAAAGATGAAACTGGGAGGAAATGGCTGCAGTGTTGGAAGCACCCCTGGATCGGGTTTCATAATGGATTTCCTGATGCTATAAACTGCGCTTCAACAATCTAATGTTTTCCCATCAGGCCGCGGTACATTCATTTATCCTCATGTCCATGCAGGCACATACATACTCACTCCCTGCAGGCAAATGCTGCTTTCTGCTTGTGTGTTTGCCCACTGTTGTTCTCACCTGGAAAGACATTAAATTACTAAGAACAAACCTTTCATTCCCTCTCTCAGGTGGTTTGGTGATGGGTACAGGCATCGAGTCTTCCTCTCACATTTACGGCCTGTTTCAACACATCTGTGTTGCATATGAACTGGTTCTAGCTGATGGCAGCTTAGTACGCTGCACTGAGGTGAGTATGGAGTGTGTGTGTGTGTGTGTGTGCGTGATCTCCAGGGAACCTGCATCCTGCAATGAGATTAGTGAGTGAGCTTTGACGTTATGTCAAAGACGTCTGTTGTGTTGCGGTCTACTGAAGTTAGCATGCTAACCAGCTAGCCCCGCGCCGTCCTGTCTTGTAATACCACTTTGTACCTCAAGAGGTGATAGCTTGTTAGTATAACTCAGGTCGCCCTGCATTATTTTTAGCTGCGAGATCTATGTGAGCAGCAAGTTTGCTACATTTCGCAAACTCCCTTAGCTTTTTTTAGTTTAATAAATAAACAAAATGAACTAATAAATAAGCTGAAGTGGTGATACAGACCCTGGAGTTGCAGTGTGCTGTGTAACTGTAGCGTGTAAAGCAGAGAGTGGTCCAGAAGGCCGAGAAGGCCGAGACCACATTCATCACCGCCAGCGTGCCACACATCTGTGCTCACGTTTCCATTTCTGTCACGTAGGAGGAGAACTCGGACCTGTTCCACGCCGTCCCGTGGTCCTGTGGAACTCTGGGGTTCCTGGTCGCAGCTGAGATTAAGATTGTCCCTGCTAAAGCGTGGGTGAAGCTGCGCTACGAGCCGGTGAGAGGACTGGAGAACATCTGTAAGCGCTTCACTGAAGCATCAGAGAACAAGCAAAACACATTTGTTGAGGGCATCCAGTACAGTCTGGACACCGCTGTCATCATGACGGGAAGCATGACTGACCATGCTGAGCCTGATAAGGTAAAGAGTTTGTGAGCACATGTTTGACTTGTTTTCATATATTTTATCACAATTAACCTCCTTTTCCCTCTTTGGTCAGATTAATAGAATCGGCCTGCACTTTCAACCCTGGTTCTTTAAACACGTGGAGAGCTACCTGAAGGCCGACCAGATTGGAGTTGAATACATCCCTCTGAGGCAGTATTATCATAGACACACACGCAGCATCTTCTGGGAGCTCCAGGTACAAAACACACACATACTGGGGCTGCTTCCGTTACATTAAAGGACTGCAAACATCTGCCAGATTTTAGCTCATCATCATCTTATCAACTCCTCGCTCACATCTCTTTATTACACACTAATGCACAGTCTCTGTCACACACACACACACACACACACACACACACACACACACCATTAGCCATTAGTGAGAAGGGCTTGGCATCCTTTGCTTTCTGTAACAGTAAATGGTGTGATGAATTATTCATAGTATTGGTTTGACAAACATCTCCAGGAGCTGGCTTTGGGCTTTTGGGGGCTGTCGGGTTTTGAAAGGGTTTTGAAGACAGTGCAGAGGAACGTCAGACAGAAATAGGGCTGATGCTTTGATTAAACCGTTAATCAACAGTTTGTGATTGACATCATTGCTGTGTTGGATGTGAAGCAGGTGGTGCTGGATGGAGGGTTGTTGCTGCCCTCTGGTGAAAATTAGGAGGAATGCAGCTGAACCGTATGAGCGTCCCCGTTACATTAAACAGATATTATGACAAATTCTACCCTCATGTCAAAATTCAGCATTATATAATGAAAAAGCCACAGCAAATATGCTTATTGTTCATATAATTGGAATATTAAATGGAAATGGTCTCACAAGGGAAGGCTGAAATTAATTTCTAATAAAATTCAATCTAGTATTGGCCAATGTGACATCTTGAAAGCACTTCTGATGTCCGACAAGCCGTCCAAAGAGGAGCCTCATTGTTTTTTTAACCTGTTTGTCTCTGTGTGTATTTGTGTCCTTTCTCCAGGACATTATTCCCTTCGGCAACAACCCGGTGTTTCGCTGGCTTTTCGGATGGATGGTCCCTCCTAAGATCTCGCTGCTGAAGCTCACCCAGGGAGAGACCATCAGACGGCTTTATGAACAGCACCATGTTGTCCAGGACATGCTGGTACCGGTGAAGCACCTGCAGGCTGCCATCACACGCTTCCACCAGGACATCGACGTAAGATGTGAATGACGCCCTTAAACGCTCGTTTGATCATACGTTCTCCCTCTTGAACCCCTGCATGTCTTGTGTTATTTCAGGTGTACCCTCTGTGGCTGTGTCCGTTCCTGTTGCCGTCCGGCAGAGGGATGGTCCACCCCAAAGGTCAAGAGGAGGAGTTGTATGTGGATATTGGTGCTTATGGAGAGCCCAAAGTCAAACACTTTGAAGCTAAAGCATCAACGCGTCAGCTGGAGAAGTTTGTCAGAGAGGTGCATGGGTGAGTCTCAAATAATACATGAAATTTAGCATCGGTAACTAAAATAATGTGTTAATCTGTGTGTTGATGTTGTCACAGCTGAGAAATACTAATGCATGCATGCACTGAAGCATTTCAAATGTTTACATTCCTGCTGCGTCTGCACATGTGCCGTCCGCCTCCTGCAGGTTCCAGATGCTGTATGCAGACGTGTACATGGACCGAGAGGAGTTCTGGGAGATGTTTGATGGACAGCTGTATCACAGACTGAGAGAGGAGCTCGGCTGTAAGGAGGCCTTCCCCGAGGTTTACGACAAAATCTGTAAATCTGCCCGACACTGACCCCCCCGAATACTGGCGCCTGACCTCAGCCCTGAGTCTCAGATACGCTGAGGCGTCTGTCTGCAGCTCACACTAGTTTGTGGACGTTTCAACAAAATCAAACTGTTGCTTTGCACACACGAATACAAGCTAAAATGTGTTATTTTTGGCCATCACACTGTGCCTTAAGAGGCCCTTCTATCAATGTGAACAGGAGCATAAGTATTGTAATGATGTGAAGTCATGAATGTATTCTCTTCTCCGTCTTTTTGTACACAGTTTATTTCTACATTCACGTTCTGATTTCATGGACTGCTTGACCATATGTCACATATGGCTTATGCTCTTTTACTTGCTGAAAACATACTGTTCAAACTTTTTATTTCTTGGTTTTTTAAAATGTGCACATATGTCAGGCAACTATTCCCTGTTTTACTACCTTATCTGTCGTTGCATTACCTACAGCCTTACCTACAGCTTCCACAGTGCCATGCACGCCGAAAACGTGGCCTCCTTATCAGCATCATCCACATATTTTGAAATAGACGCTTTTCTGATAAATCTAAAATATATTGTAACTTACAGGCCACTGTTTTCATATTAAAATCACGTAATTTCACCAGAACTGTGTAAGGATTTCAAAAATTAAAAACTCTTTTCTGCAATAAACATCATTCGAACTCTTTTCTACAATAAACATCATTCGAACTCTTTTCTACATGTAGATTCTAAAGCAGCTGGAAATAAAAACCATGCAGCCATCAAACGCAGTCTGCTCTGTATTTGCTCTGAACAGATTAATGAACTTTATTTGAATAACATCACAGGTCAAACCTGATCTTGTTTCTTTGGTTTGGCCTTTAACTTGTTTTTATGTGTTGACATATACTCAAAGCAAACATGTGCTTCTAACAGTTACCTCACTTTATTTGAATAACTGCACACACTTGTTGATTTTGTGAAAGTCATATGAAAACACAGCAGTGACTAACCAGTCTTATCTAGTTTTAATCAGACTTAAGGGTTTTAAAACATACCTGGTCTGCATGTGGACCTCTCAGCCTGCAGCTTTAAGTCTTTATGTTCTTAACATTTTACACAGCGTAGAGACTGAAGCGGGCGGCTCTCCGCCTCAGTTACCTGTGTTTTACCTCAGTCTGGAGGAGGTTGTACCTGAGAGGGGCGGTGTCAGCCGTTCGGGGTCTTTCTCCAGAACACATCACTCTTGCCATTCCGCCCTCTTCTTTTTTCGGTGTTAGCAGCGTAGCTAACAGCTACCAGCCGGTAAGTTAACTGTCAGAGCCGAAGACATCTGCCTCAGGCTGCCAGGAGTTATTAGCAACAGGTAGGCTGTTTTTAGAGTCTTTACACTCAAAGTGATGGTATTTACTCTGTTTTCTGTTAACATTATAAGATAACGGTTGGCTGACTTAAAGGGCAGTGAACTGTTACCTCAGTAACAGTGAAGCTAACTTAACTGTTGCGCTAAGTTTCATAGTTAACTTTAGCTAACGCTAGCTGCTAGTCAGTGTAGTTTCACCCTCTGCTAAGCGGTGGTATCATAATTAGCGTTAGCTCATGAGAAAAGCGGACGTTTTCGAAATAAAATGTTTTTGCGAAGGTGACTTTGGACGTTCGTCGGTCCGTTGGCTGCTGTCGGTTTACGTTGAACAGTTTAGAAATGCTGTTCGTTTTTAGACGGCAGACTTTGACTTTTAGCTACTGTAGTTAGATTAGATTAGCTGCGTGAATAGTGAGTATCACAGTGGGGTGTGCGCGCATGCACTTTAATTTTCGTGCTGCACGGCGATAAGGTCGAAAGGGCGACCTGGTTTCCTTGACAACAATGCGGAAGTTTGTGGACCGTTTGGGGTACACGGTGTTCCACCTGATTACTGCCGTGACAGAAATACAACACGAACATGTTGGACGTTTAATTTATTTTGGAAGCTGCGTAAGCTGTCCCTGTTCCAGTAACAACGGGTGTGTTCTTATCTAAAGGTGTGGTTTTGGCCTGCACAGTAGCAGTCAGAGAACTCTGACCTGCAGCGACTGGAGTTAAACTTTTCGCCTCATTTGCACTTTCACCCACTTTGAGCTTTACCCACCTCGTTTTTGGCATATTGGTCGTGTTCACAGAGGCTCTGGGGTGGAGCATCGAGTGCCCTCCAGACAAGGAGTAGAAAGCATTACTGGCCTTTCCAGACGGTGCAGTTTTGGAGACGACAGTGAGGTCCAGACTGGAGAGGAGAGAGGCTGAGGAGGAAGCATGGCCACCGACCAGGAGCCCACGTTCACAGTGAAGCTGCTGCAGCTGCTGCTGCTCTCCACATACTGGGGGATGCAGATTTGGGTCACCTTCATTTCAAGTTGGTACCAAGAGCACACACACACACACACACACACACACACACACACGCACACACACAGATGATAAAAGTACACTAAAAGGGCAGAAACGTAAGAGAGCCATGTGGAGGGAAAGAAAGGGAGAAGCCTGTAACTCATTTAGGATGCAGAATGTGTTGATGACACGTGTTGTCATACTACAAGCACAGCACAGTCATGACACAGGTGTTCTTGTGTCTTGTGTATATATATTTAAATTGTTATATTTTATGCTCTTATTTTAGTAGATGTGTCATATTTTAGTAGATGTGTCATGCACCAATTTCACCAGAAAAAATTCCTCGTATGTGTAAAAGCATACTTGGCAATAAAGCTTTTTCTGATTCTGATTCTGATTCTTTACATGTGGTCTCACACCACCTGTGAGTGTGAGCGATTGGTGCACATTCACACACCACACATGACTGAATCACCCAGCTGCTTTTTTATGCCTTAGTATTATCTGCATCCACAATCCAGGGTGTCTTTGGTTGAAGAGCTATGCAGTTCACAGCCCTGTCTGCATGCTCTGCAGGATAGTTATATTTTAACTGACAGTGACCCTCTGACCTCCAGTACATTGCTGCCAGTATTCAAACATAAACCCTGTGTTTTGCCATATTGCTATTGCGTGGTGTCATGGTGGCTGTATATACATAAACAGTATTTAACCAGTCTAATTAAAAGCAAAGAGCGGAGAAGTAACGTAGAGCATGTGTTAAATATTTGGATTGAACTCTAATAAGGCTAGTGTGATTAAGGCGTATGTGCTGACACTGGAATGATGATTAATCTGACTCCAACCTTAACTTAGCAGTGCTGGTTTCTGCGCAGGCTTTGTGATGGACAACCACCTGAACAGACACACTTACGGCTTCATCCAGAGTCGTCTTGTCCCATTCTATCTCCACCTGGGTTCAGCCTGTGCCTTCTTTAACCTCACCATCTACGCTGTGTATCACCCCAGCGACATGCTGGATGAGAGAGAAGCCTTTCAGGTGCGTTGTTTGTTCCACACGATCACATTGCATAAAGCCCTTTTTTGAATATTCCTTTAATCTCTCTCCTCTACCCTCCCCACCAGATCTTCATCTTCTTCGTGTCGGTGACGGTAGCGGCCGTGAACGCCCAGTGGTTTGGCCAAATGACATCAGAGATCATGGCAGACATGCACCTCATCGAGCAGGCGTGTGGATTGGGTCAGGACATCGGCCTGTCATCGAACCGCGAAGCTTACGCCAAACTGTGTGAGACAGACGTCAAATACAGACACCTCAGTGGTCGCCTGTGGCTGTACAGACTGCTGTCCTCCCTCTGTAACCTCTGCTGCATTGGCTGCAACTTCTACAGCCTCTGTTACATGGCTGAGAACCTCGTCACGCTTTAGAAATGATGCACAGCAGCTGGACTGTTAAATTGTTGAAAAATAGTCACTCTCACACCTTACAAATCTAGAAAGTCATATTTTTTTGTATCAAAGCAGTAAGTTATATATTTAATGCACATCTTTGTCTGCCTTATTCGGTGTAAGGTAGAAAGTCAGGTAAGCCTTGTTCTTGTGCCTTGGGGAATAATGAAAGCATTCAGCCTCCGTGCTCAGCTTAGGCCTCGGTCTTTTATCGGTTTTGAGACAAGCAGGTTCTCTGAAGCTGCGTTTCTCTCCTGAAGTTTGTAGGGAGAAATCAGTTCCTGCGGTGAGTAATGCCTCACCTTTCACCCAGTGTGGCAGAGGCTGGTGGCACCCTTGAGATTCCCCTTTACCATCACACTGTGGTACCTTTCAGGAACACAAAGCACAAGCAATGTTTTCAACAACTTTGTACATGCAGTATCAGAAAGAGCATAGCAGAAAATAGTCCCGGTGCACTGCACATTTTTATACCGTATGTAAGCAACAGAAAGGCATTTTTATTAAGGGAACTTCTCTCATGCTGCTCAGTCCTGCTCTTCCTGTTTGGGTGCAGTTTTAATACCTTGTGAGCAGTGTCGTGTCACAGGTTTGTCTGGCTTAAGAGCACCTGTGCTGCTCTCTGCCCGTATGAAAAAAGGGTTCAGACACTTTTACTACATGTTAGACAATCAGTACTGTTTATTCAAACAGCCTGGCACCAGGGAATTGAGCATGATATTGGAATTAGAATTTATTGAGTGTGTTGATCTGCTGGCTGGTAGACCCCTTGCTGTTCTTAGTGTGTCCTTGAGGTGAGTGAGCATGGACCTGTGGAGGAGGTGGGCGTCAGAATTGTTATTTTACTTCACGTGTAGTAAATTCCATGTTGGTCTTCTGTCGGAAGACTTGAATGAAATCTCAGCGCTCAACCCCTTCACTATCATCGCCGTATGACCGCCATGAACATTGTTACCTCACAGTGTGCCTCAGATGAGAATTAGTCTGTCGCCTGAACTCCTCACGTGTGTTTCTGCTTTGTTCTTTAATGCCTCTGTACTGTTTCAAACACGGTCGTGTGGCTGTTGGGAAGTTGTACAGCCGTGATTGGAGCTGAAGCCAAATGATATTTGAGTTGAACTGGCGTTAGAGTTGTGCTCTGTGCAGTTCTCAGGTGTCGGAGCTTTTTTTAGTTTTTGAATATACTTGCGTCGTTCCTTATTTGACACGTCAGGCAAAGAGGATCTGTCAGCTCTATGTTGTTGTCTTTTTTTTTTTTGCACATGTCGAAATTATGTTAACAAACCTCTTCCGCTGTGTTGGCCCCTCCTCGTCGTAACTGCTTGGGGAAACCGTTCAGTCGGTGTGTTTCTTCTTTCTTCTGTTCTTCTAGGTTCTGTTTGCATTTGTCTGCAATACATGTCCATTAAACCAAAGCAAAAAATGATGCCTGCACCAACAGTGCTTCTATTATCAGGGCTGAGGCAGCAGAGTAGTTTCTAAAAGTCCTTTCTTGTTTTTATTGTTCTGACTGGACTGATGAAGATGCTCATTATGTACCTTTTACCGGCAAACACAATGCAATATTACTTGGTAGTTGTTTTAAAGCGTACACATCCTCTGTGTGGTGATGCCTGTTGGCTTGGCCAGTTTAAATTAATATAAAATTTGATTTCTGTCTTTGACAGTTTTGTGCGTAAATGTTAAAGCTATAGTAGGATGTTAAATTTCAGACCTTTTTCATTAATTAGTGGGTTTTTAATCCCAGGTTCTGATATGTTGAGTAATGGGTTTTATCTGTTCGCGTGGCCTCTGTAATACTGAATGTAAGTCGCCCAAAGACCAGTGAGGTCACAGGTCATGAGCTGTTATGTGGTCTGTTGTTTTTTTTCTTTTTTGTATTAAAACACTTCATCTCCTCTCCAGATTAATCTGTAATATTTGCTCAGGAAGTGCAGGCTTACCACTGATTTTATCTGCAGAGTAGTATTGGTTAGTATTAAGGGCATTTTTTCCCTCTCTGTTCTTTTGTAAACTGGTTTTAAAAGGAGCAAATAAGTGAGCTTGAAATTGTGATTTATAGCTTGAAGCCCTTTATGATGTTCTACATGTATTTTAGGTGAGCATGGTAGGATTTGAAGCCCTTCATGCAGAACTCAGTGTCTGTATTAGAGTGTCAGATGAAAAAAGACATCAGTTCATCAGTTCGTATGGTGTCCTGTGTAAATTTTTGCAGGTAAAGTGGCCAAAAAAGCTATGCATCAGGTTTTAAAATGTTTGATGGTGGATTTTGGTGACTCCTTGTGGTGGTGATGAGAAAATGTTTGATTTTTGCCAGAAGAGGGAACCAAAATACAAACGAGAGCTTCAGTTTCATAACTGATTATCCACCATTGAGCCACATCACAATACTTGTAGATAAAAAACATAACTACAAAATGTATCATTCAATGAGACTCAAGTTATATATTACAGGACATTAGGGGAGAACAGAGTGACTTACTGATCTTGGTTAAGTCTTTTTATGATCAAATCCTGTGCAGATGGTGAGCACCTGAGCGTCTTACCTGTAAACAAGCTGCGAGGTGTTGAAATGGCTCAATTTGAACAACAAATCCCAACAAATACATCGTGTCAAGAAGTTTTTTTTTAATGTAAAAATACATCATTGCTACAAATCCATGGTTACTGTGTTTGAGATGAGATCAGCATCAACAATGCACAAGCCACCCCACCTACAAAATGAATATTAGTCTAAAAAAGTAATAAATATATAATGACAGCGATAAAAATGTAAAAAAAAAAAAAAAAAGAAAAGAAAAGAAACAAAAGTCAACACTTGTACCTGACTATTAAAGGTTTAGAAAACCATTTTCTCTTGTAACACTTAAAAAACCCGAAACATACATTTCAGGAAAGTACAGTAATCTCAATCTCAACAATGAATGTAACCGGAGGTGAGGCCATTCGGTTTCACCCTTTTTGCAGGTGCTACCTCAGTCAAAAGTGCGATAATGTGTCAAGAAAAAAAAGAACAAATGGATCCCCTTGTACAAACAACAAACCATAAGTACTGTTTGTTAATTCTGCATAGAGAGAACCAGTTACAGCCTTGGAAAGTCCACAACAACCGTTCTGTAATACTGAGGGAGCAACATGTAAACTGTAATCTTAAATTATCTCCAAAAGGAGGCAGCAAACAGTATTTAAAGCCACAATCCTTGATGGGAACTGACAGTCTACTGCCCATCCGCTTTGGTTGTTTGAAGGATGAGGTTAGATCACTGTCATTACCGTTTGTCTGGAACAAGCTTTTAACAGTATACGCGCAAAAATCAAAAGAGGTGTACGAAAAGACTGAAACAACGGATAACGAGCGTCAGTGCATCTCACTGTGCTTAGAAGGCATCTGAAGTTACATTCCTTGTAAACAGCAAACCAGAAAAGGCAATAAAAAATAAGGATTGTGCCTTTAAAATGACCATTACTAAATATTCCCACGACTCATCAGTACACACCCATGCTTAAAACAACCGACCACTCCAGCTGCCCACTCCTGTGTTCGGGAAACATTACGTCATCCCAGCGTTTACCCTTGAACGTTCGTTTTGTCTAAATGTCAGCAAATGTTGTAATATAAATAATACTGCTTCCATGTTTCCCTTCTTCTCGATGCTCACACGTACGGTATCAAAATAGAAATATTTTTTAAAAAAAAGACACCATCGAAAAATCCACCCACAGACGGCTCCGTTTCCACAACGTGGAAAGGAAGCTGCCGTGACACCACCCATCAGCTCCACTGCTAGAATACTCCATAAATAAAAGTCGTACTAAAAATAGAGTTTTCCTGTTCATCAGCATAAAAATAATAAAATCCAGTGTCTCTGTCATACAACCACCTTGCCCTTGATGTCCAGCTTGGTGCCTTCGCTTGCTTTGTTGGACTGCTCCTCTGTGAGAGTGATGTAGGAGTACACCAGGCTGCCTGCAATACTGCGTCAACAAGGACAGCAACCACGTCAAAGTACAGAAACACTTCACACCTGTACAACATCATCAAACGCTGCAGAGCACACCATCAGGTTTGTGTTTACTCTAACCATCCGATAAGATAGCAGCTGGTTTTCAGTGCATTAGGTTTGGATTAATGTTAAAGAGGCCATAAAAAAATCATCTGATAGTTGCAGGCAGAGTGAGAGTTGAAAATCATGTTGTCATTTGTGTCAATCAGTGTAACGTGAACATGTTGCAGCAGGTCATCAGTCATATCTTTCATCATATCTCTCAACGAGATCCAGCAGGCACATTTAGATTCCTGCAGCTGATTGGCCCGTTAGTGTCAGTGACATCTGTGTCAGCGCCGACTTTTTCTTTTGCTCAACGGGATAAACATCATTTAGTTTGTTTACAGCCAGAAACAAGAGCAATCGTCAAGCTAATACACTACGTGCTAACCATGGAAAATGGGATGTATGGAATATAATGAGCTGAGTGAAAAACAAAGAGTTCCCCAGAGTGAGCTGAGCACAGCTGAGGCCCAGTTTTGATTGGTTTAACGTAATCAAAACAGCCCACGCTGATTTTATTAGGGCCCTGTGACTACAAGGCATTTGGGAATAGCATGGGAGGATAAACAACATGGGAATATATTATCTAACAGCACTTCATTTGATCTACTCCTGTTCACTCTGTTTGCCTTTCCTCCTCTTCTCTTCTTCTCTCGCTCCCACGGCTCCATTCTTACATACTTGAGATGCAAGAAAGATTAAACGCATATCTTATTCTCTTCCATCTGCCCTCCTCTCCTCCTCTGTTCTTCACTCCTTTCATCTCAACACATTTTCACCTGCTTTCTCCACAGGTGTTCACATCTCATTTCCTTTTCTCTCCTTCATTCCTCCTCGCTTTCTCTTTCACTCCTATGTCTGCAGTTCATGCCGCTGAACCACTTTCTGTGAGGTCGACTCCTCATGAGAGGTGACACAACTGACTGAAACACAACACACTCAAGACAACAAACCCCCATGACAATGTCAGGGTGGGCCTATAGATGGCGAGCTTTCCCCAATAATAGAGGTTTTGCTCATCATCTGGGAGCCATGAATCAAGTTACCAAAGTCATTAGGATTCAACATCTAGGAGCCATGAATGTCTGTAGAAATTTCATGGCAATCCATCCGATAGCTGTTGAGATATTTCAGTCTGGATCAAAGCGGTGAACCAACAGAGTGAAAAATCTTACAGCAAAGCTGCTAGCGTGACTAAAGTCAACACCATATGATAATATGGTATTTCAAGTCCCCTCTCATGTTTCTGTGTAACTAACTCAATGTGTTTTGTGACCATACAATGCAAAATGTATGTGCTGGAATGCCACATGTGTGAGAATATGTGCTGGGGGAAGAACTCTGCATCAGACCACAAAGCAGCTTGGGCTGGTCCCGAGTGTGGTTGAACAAAAAAGAAAAAAGAAAAAGGCAGCTAGATATTTGAGCATAGATTAGACAATAAACTTGCTGCTTCATACCTGATATTCAAACCTATGAAGTTAGTCCACGAGAAAATGTAGTCTCCACTGAACACCATCCCAATGTATGTCACCAGGACATTCTGCAGAATGGAAAATGATTCATGAAGCTGAGTTTTTTGTGTTTTAGTGTATTTAAGTATTACTTCACATGACTCTGTTGCCTACCTTTATGCAGCCCACAATCGTAGTTGTTAATGCAGAGTTGTACTGTGTACAAAGTACAGTGGAGTACATCAGGACGAACCTGAAAAACAACGTTATCATATTACAAATGAATCAATGTTTGTGCCAGCACAAAATCAGATTTCGCAACGTTAATGCCACATGGAAGACAAAGGGCGATTGTGAGCTTCGAGCGATGGCCCAGAATCTAGACTTCAGTCGCTGATATCATAGCAATACCACAGTAATGTGGTGCAATCCAGATGTTCAAACCTGGCACAAAACACAATCCTGCCTGCTTGCGCATGCACGCTCGTCACACACAAGCTTTGGCCTGTGTTCTTACCCCATGATGCAAGAGAGGATGAACTGGGTGAGGAAAAACACATCTGACCAGCCATCATATTCCACTGCCTGAGAGGAGAAGCACAGCGTAAGAAACAACCGAACTCTGCACGTAAAAGCACACATAAAACAGGTGTAAAGCTGGACTGGTGGATGATCATTTAAAACACGTTCTAAATTTTTTAGTACAAAAACTCAAGTCATTCCTTATGGACATGTCTGGTCTGGCATTCAGTGGAAGAAAGGAAACAAAGATGAACTGCAGAGCTGCTGATCAAGTTTTAGGGTAATGACACGGCTAATGCTAATGCTAACGCTAACATGTACAAATCCAACACTGAGTTTCCAATAACTTTAAAAAGGTAGCAGTCTGTATCTCCCCTGAGGTTATTCAGTCAAGAGAGGCTGTAGGCGCTGCTGTAATAACTCTACGAGGTGCATAATAGCTGCTTTGTGCCTTTCTGGCTGCTGGGCCCCAGCTGGGCAAACCAGAAGGTCTCTGCCAACACTCACCAACAAACAGGCAGCTCATATTTACGGCACACACACCCATGCTCATACGTATGCACACTCACTGCCATCTAAGATTAAACCTTGCTGATCAGCACCTACACCATAAACTAAATCCAAGGACTTAACTGGATGTTTTACCACATATACGTTTCACTGATGAATAAAGCCTTTATGAATAAATATGTGTGAACTGCTTACCTTCTGCATATCTCCAGTCACATGCGCCAACAGCAGAGTGGGAATGATCATAAATAATGCGTTATAATACAGCAATCCATATTTCCCCAACTCCTGTGAGACAGGGCATGGAAGCAGATGGGCAGGGAGCAACAGGAACATGAAAAAGAAGCAGAGGCAGAGCACAGAGGGGTATTCACAAGTCTTTCAGTGCATTCCTCACTAACTAGCATACAGATGTCAGGCATGACCAGCCCGCTGCACTAGAGCCTCTTGTTTGCATTTGTCTGATTCTGTTTCGTGCGGCTCCATCTTTCACTCCCTCACAATATCACACACACACACACACACACACACACACACACACACACACACACACACACCTCTCTGTCTCGCTTGGTATTAGCAGCCGGTGCACTACAGACATCACAGACTAAATCTGGATCCAGTTCTGTCCCTGCTGTAACGTGAGAGCTGAGCAGTCTCCTCGTATGACATAAAAAAAGCTCCAAGACAGTTGTAACTCAACAGTAATTAACCTGTCCGTTAAAAATAATGCAAGACAACACGTAAAGTAGAGAGTACAGCGGCACCACTTATACACACTAACAATACTTTCTCTACAAACAGATTCACACAGTGATAATTACAGTGAAGCGACTTAGTGGGGAGTAAAGAGAACTCATGGTGTTTGTTTACACTGAGTTCCTTCAAGCCAGACGCTGAAGGACAGTTTGGGCTCTGAATTCACAGACATCAGCTCAATGCCAAAAACAGCTCCAACCCAACAATGCTTACTATTCATCAGATGGTGTTGCCACATACCTTCGCATCTAATTTTTGTTTCACATAGGCTCCGTTGGCTGCAGTCAGCACGTCGTTCAGCAGAATGAACACGTAGCCTTGCAGGTCAAAGGACAAGTCGGCACTAAGGACGGAGATTAAAACAAAAGTCAAAAAGTGTTCTTTCACTAATGGTTTAGCTTTGGGCATTTCAGCAGGCTCCTTTAACTCCAGATAGACAACATGTGTGTAATGATCCTGAAGACAATATAACTTAAGTGAGGACATATATCAGGACTGGACGACCCTTTGTAGTGAGGGTAAATCTGCTGTGGTTACAAGCTGGGACACCTGGATGTGGTAGAACTTACCTCGCAGCTATAAACGCCCCGAGGATCATTGTAAATACTGTCAGCTGGACTGGCCTGGAGAATTTCTTCCTGCCAAAGGTCAAAGACAGTAGAGCTATAAATTAATAGAAGAATCTATTAAGATAAAATAAGGATTAGGAGTCATAAAATTCAATCTGGCTGCTTTGAGCTGTAAATAAAAGCCACCAATACAGCACAAAGAGAACAGCTTGGTGAGTAAAAAGGAGCAGCACATGACTGAGAGAAGTGGGTTATCTCTCACGTGCAATCTTACTTGAGCAGAAGTCCCTCAGCCAGCATTGTGAATAAAATGGAGAACCTCCTGAGGACAGTAAACATCGGCAAACTGGTGGGAGAGGACATAAATTACTCTAAGTTGGCCAAACATCAACAGCCATGCCCAGTGAGCTCATGATGGCTCTGGATCAACTTCCCTTTGACCAACATTCAGCCAGTTCAGAGACTTACTTCAGCCTTTTGGTTCCAAACAGACCAGTGATTTGATTTCCCACATAAAGGAGAGGTAGAGGAAACGTCTGTAGAAAAAAAAAACCCACGTGAACATACATATGTTGACATTGTGGAAAGGCTGCCTCGATCATTTTAGACAGACTCACCTTGCGAGGTATGCTCTCATCACAGTCTGGGAAGCTGATCACCCTCGCAGCCTTGCCCACCCACAGCACAACCACTGTGGCCAACATCTGCACACACATTCAACAGAACATTACCTGCTTTCGGGAAGTGATGCGTTTGGAAAATCGTTGCACAAAGAAGGAAATGCATTCAACTTACTTGTCCGATTCCGACACATATTGACGAAGGGAACCTGGAACAGCAGAGTTAAGTTCCCGTTAGTCCCCGTGAACGTTACATCTTACTGAAGCTAACCTCGCTCTTAACACCGGTACGTTAAAACATAGCTTCCTAGGAAGCTACCACAACTGAAGCTTTCCTATTTCAGCCTGTACCTCGCTAGCCAAAAGTTGCCGCTAGCTAATAAGCTCCACCGTGCTGGCTCCGCCATCCAGCCAACACAGCTTCCAGTTGCTAGGTTAGCTAACATGGTAGCTTTTCAACTAACGTTAATACCGCTATGGGCGTTACCGAAAGCGTTACCTGTAGTTCGTGAGGACACTTTTGTTCACCACGACGATGAGAAACGAGCTCACTCCGTAAAACCCGGCGGCAAACAGCTTCACGAACAGTGTCGGAGGTTTGTCCGCCATCCCCGACAAGTTCTCATTCCTCTGTGAGTGTCGGCTCTTCCCCTGCCATCACTTCACTGGCTCACCCACCACCGCCACACACACACACGTGGACGCGCACACACGCACATGCACGCACACACACACACACACACAAAGCCAGGGACGTTGACGTTTCACAACTTCCGCCTCAAGTCTGAACGTCACAGAGGATTCGGCCAAATTGTCTGTGGTTACTTCACTGTCACTAACTGCAAAACGCGGTTTATCGGCATAGCTAAAGCAAGAGGTAATAAAAGAGGTGGCGCTCGCAGAAGGAGCTGGAAACGTTTACTCCTCGCGGATATTTATTTTAGAAACTTGAAGCAGGAGTTGGATGGAGATTGTTAGCTTTTCTACGACTTTACTATTCCCTCATACCGTTTCCATCCATGCACATATTGGAATGACAAGCGCAGCACTTCCTGGTTTTTAATCTAACATGTGATCTATACAATCCAATCACAAGTTGGGAGGTAAATTCATTCATTAGTTTGAGTATTTAAGTGTTACAGTCCGCTTGGGCTGTTTTAAATTGTTTGTGTAGACATGTCTTCACTTATGTTATATGTATTATATGTAAAACACTGTATATTATTTATTATATACTATACTAGACTCATGTCATACTTCATTATATTATATACTCTGTTATATTCCAGTACTGTAGTATATATTATGTTATTCTATCTATACTATACTATATTATACTATCTATATAAATATGCCAAAATAAGCTACTAATAGCGAATAATCACACCAACTATTTTCTGGTAGCCGGGCACCTGCTGGGGCAATACACCCTGATAAGCTATGACAGTGTGACAGTGAGTCAACATTCACAGTACCAGGACCCTCAAACTGAAGCAGTTAAGGAAAATCAGCCATCCAGCCATTTTAATTTCATGATTATTTACACCTGTGCTTTTGCTCCTGTGACACGTCAAAAGGTCTTATGTGAAAAGTCCTATGTGAGGTCCGGGGCTGAGGTTTTGGGCTGGGATCCTGGCTGGAGGTAGAAAGGACTTATTGTACTGTATGTCTGCTTTCTTTCAATGATCCTCTATGTAGATGCCATATTGGATTTAAGTAAAGTGCCACTAATTGTACTGAAATGAGAGAAAATAACCAAGCAACACACTATAAACACACAAAGATTTCTAATCTGTCACTTTGAATGTCTGTGTGTGTGCGTGTGTGTGTGTGTGTGTGTGTGTGTGTAGATCAAGTAATCAATGGGGAGCTACTGACCATAAGAGACAGAAGTGGTCTGTTTACAATTCAACCACAAGATGGAGACAAAAACACATGCATAATGGCGTCACAACCAATCGGTGTTAGTTTTTACAGTGTATTTTAATATAAAAAACAACGCACAGCTCCTCAAGTAAACTCTTTAAAAAGACTATATGAACAGTTCTGTGCACTACATTAGAGTAGCTTTGCCTGCGGACCAAGCCTGGCATCTTCAAAATGCAGCTGCAACCACAGACTATGCAGCTCCTCCTCACGGGAGAGGAGTGGGAGACAAGCAATGCAAATAAATCTAAACTTATTAGTTTATCTTCACAACAGAAATTCAAGCAACTAATGCGCAACATGTTTTGTGGTCATCTCAATGCTTTATGAACTGTACTTGGGACACCTGTGCTGAAGGAGGTTTAAAGATCCTCTCCAGTCATGCCTTAACATGTATATGGATAATAAGTTGTATGATATGTTCTTTTCCCTAAAAACAGTTCAGTTATCTTGTTAAAATCCTTTAAATGACATCTACTCATTCTCCTTCATTAATAATCCAGAATCTGTAAACATAAGTTAATTCTCAGTGTATGTGCGCTGGAGGCTTCAAGTTTCCATGTCACACTTTTGCAGCTGTTTAGTATTTGTGATGTCAAACCTCATGCTTGTATGCCATCCCCCGAGCATGGGATTTTCAATGAGCACATAGGAACTGTCCACTTTCAGATGATCCTTCTATTGTCAAGCTCTGCACATACCATTCTGCACTGTTGAGGTCAAAAACAGAGATACTCTAAAATAAGAGTTTCAGCTTTATGTTTATTTTATTTTAGAAGCTGTGGGTTATAATAAAAATGAGTGTCACTGGAAAGATGCTGTATTGCTAATGCATTTTGGCAGGTGGAGCTCATTACTCAAAGCCTGCCTTACTCTGCAGTTTGCAGGGAAACTGATCAGACTGTGCCCCTAACATACCCCATCAGTGAGCCTTTGCAGTCCTGATGGTTCTGCTGTCCCACAGTTTTACTGCTGGACTGCCTGATGTGTTAGGCACTGACGTCTTTGGAAAAGGACCATTTACAGTGTATGTAATCCTGTAGAGAGAGGAAGGAAGCATTAACGAGGTTGTGATCTGATTCTACATGACCACTGAATGAAGGCCAGCTTCCTGACCTGACCTTGCAAAGGCCCATGTGTATTTTGGCAGGTGGTTGAGGGATACAAACCTGACGTGTCTCTGATAAGACGTGTGTCTGCATGTGCCACGTTGCCACACAGGAAGCAAGTTGTTGAGTCAAGCCTCATTTGTTTCTTTTTGACAAGAGACAGCAGGGGACACCTGATCTGAGCCATGTCTGGACTGAACGCATCTCTCGGATACTTCGTGGCCGTTGTGATCTTTGCAGCCTCAGTTCGAATAGTACTAAAAAAATGGCCACGGCTTGGCTTCATTTTGGAGTTTGCATCGTCTTTCTTGCTGGTGGCATGTTGGCTGGAGGTGCAGACCATTGTGGAGGTGGGTCAGTGGGCTGGGGGCTTAGGACCTGACGTGACTGTAACCATTCTGTTTGTGGTGCTGCTCACCCATGGTGTGGTCTGTGGGGATGCATCGGGGAATCCCAGCCTGGTGGTGCTGAAGTTCCTGCAGCTGGAGGCCACCACCGTGCCCACTCTCCTTTCTGTGGCAGCCCAGTTTCTTGGGGCCCACTTTGCGCTCTATGTAGCCATATATTACTGGAGTCTGGAGCTGACGGACATGCACATGATCAAAAACCTGATGGCGAGAGACTGCAGCACATCGCTGCTGGTCTCTTTGCCTCAGGGTTTCTTCACCGAGTGTGTTTGCGCGCTCATCTTTCATCTAATACAGCTGAACCTGCAACGCAGATCTGCTTTGATCCGGGTGCCCCTGATTGCTGTCCTCCTCACTTTCCTGTCCTATACAGGTAAGTCTGGTGAGGTGAGCCTGGCCCCCATTATGATCCAAAAAAGACACTCCTAGAGAGACCTTGGTGTTTGGAAATAGAAGAACGATCGTGCAGAAAATTACTGGAATACAAATGGAAAGTTTCATTTGAAAACTTTTCAAATAATACATAAAAATATGGGAACCCACTGGGAAACCAGTGCTCTCGCTCACTCTCCATATAAGGCAGGTTGCACTGACATACGTGTTGAACCTCACTACTTGGCTAAAGAAAGCTCCTACAAATCTACAAAAAGAGAAGAAAATAAGTGCATTACTGGTAGTTTGCCAATTTCCTTTGATGTTCAAGTCATAGTTATAACTGATCAACGCTGCTCAGATATGATCTCACACTTCTCTGCTTCCACTTTCATAACTGTAGTTTTGAAATCTATTTTAACCATTTGTTTTCTGCAGCCAGAGGCTACACCTCAGCTTACATGAATCCATCACTGGCCTATGGCCTCACCTTCCACTGTCCTGGATTTACCTTCGCACAGTATGCAGGAGTCTACTGGCTGGGCTCTCTCACAGGTACATCAGGTAAAAATGAAATATAACTGCAGCTCTTGTCAGTTCTCTTAACTCACTGATCATCTGTTTTCTAGGCATGACTCTGGCTCTTCTCCTGTACATGGGACACATTCCAAGGATTTTTGCCAAGAATCTACTATATTTTCAGAAGACACGTTTCAGAGTGCCAAAGGGAGACAAAGGAGAAAAGAAGAAAAAGTGAAAGATGCTACAGTTTTTTTTTCTTGTCCTTTAATCAAACTTTTAGGAAAGTACTTGACACAATTGGTTAATGGTCAAGATAGATCTGCCTCAAGTAAAAGTTGCATGTCTGTACAGAAAACTTCAAATATTAAGCATAAAAAATAATGGCAAATTAAACTTTCTATTCTTGTTGACTGTTTTTAAGAAAGTCATTCTTATCAAGGAAGTTTTCCTTTTAGAAAAATACATTTTCACCAACATGTGAAGTAGTGCACCACACAGTGGCCATCAAGCAATATGAGACAGAGACAACACGCGGCAGAAGTATACAGAAAATCATCTCACAGAAGCCAAAAACTTACTAAATTATAAATTACTCATCCATTCATACGTCAGTCAGAGGAGGAGGACTGCTGCTACGTGCTGGCAGTGCTCTGAGCAGCACTGGGTTTAGAAGACGCTGATGCATCAGGCTCTTTGTCTTCTGGCTGATTCTGATGAGAAGGGCCTGGTTCTGTGGGTGAGAGAGAATAAACAGTCAGAACAAAGTGTTTGTGTATGAATCTATGAATCTTGACACTTCAGTGTGGAGCTCTTGTGAGATAAACACAGTATGGGAACCATCGTCTGTGAGGCTGGTGCGTAGTGTCGAGCTGAGGTGTGACACCTGGCTTCTTTTGTTGCTGCAGCTGAGCGTCAGGACGGTCGACCCACAGACAATGATCTGGATTATTCAGCAGCTTCTTGCTCTGCCCACAGCTGAGGCACCTCACAACAGTGAAGCGAGTCTTGCTGTTTTTTCCTAATGAGACAAAGCCCACAAAAGGAAAGTTAGTGTCTCTGAACATGCTTTACCAAACAAATTCAGATGAAACGGGTGAATGAACTGACTAAAAAACTGGTATGCACTGCGAGGTAACATGAGAAACATGAACATCAGGAGGTGGACTGTCGCTCTAAACGGGACGATGACTTACTTCGCTGTCTTGTTGTAGCAGTTACACCAGGGATGAGCAATGAGCAGCACTTCTTACACAATGTTCTCTTCACTGATGGGTCTCTGCGGTGAAATGAACATTAACAAATACTGAAAACCCAAATAAGGTGTGGACCGCAGCAGGATGGTGTATGTGGGACTGACTCAGAATAACCTACAGGGCATCTGTTCATCACAATGAAGGTCACACGGTGCAATTAATGTTTTTTAATAGAGCTCTACAGCTCATGGGAGTGAAATATATCAACCTTTAGCTGATAGCTGACAAAACTAAAGGGAAAAATCTGCTCAAATTAGACCATTCTGAATTTTCTAAGGTTTTAACTGTCATGAGAAAAAATCCTGAAGAGGTCTGCTGAAATCTTCAAGAAAATCCTGTGAAGCTTTTTTTAAATATGTGGATTTGTTTGATATTTCTAAACAATTATGACTTTTTTGTGTGCTCAAAATATTTATGTGGAGACTTGTTTCAATACAAATATCGACATACATTAGTGAATCCTTCTGCGTGTATTCATTATTAATGAGACTGATCTGACTCCATACTGCTGTGATCCAGCCTTCAAAATAAAATCAATACAAACAGAAACACACCCGTGGATGATATTAATACAGACTTTACTTACTGTCTAAGAACTAGACGTCTTGCAATGGTCCTCTGTGTGAAGCAGTAGAAACGAGCCAACTCCACATTTTCCGCGTTTTCAGATAAAACACAATGCGCAGCCTGTAAAAGGAGAAAGCCGGTTCAGTATTATTGCCTTACTGTTAGCAACGTAGCTAGCATGTTAGCCATGTGGCTGCTGCTGCCGATAGCATCATGACAGCGAAATAGTTTTTAACATTTATTTCCTACCTGATAAAGATAGTTCAGTCTTTGGTAAGCTTCTTTGTCTTTTATTTGTGCCGCCATTACACACAAAGTTCAGAAAAATAGAGCTGCAGGTTCGTCCTGTTGGCTACTTCGAGCTAGCACAGCTGAACCGGTGTCAAAGGAACACTTCCGGCAAGAATTTCATAATAAAAGCGCACAGTAAAGGCTGACTGACTACAAAAAAAAAAAATGCCTCAAAATTGAATGATTGCCAACATACTTCAAAGTAAACACACCTAAAACTTCGTCAGCTACATCCTAGAATTGTATCAGCACTCCCTGTAGAGAATTCAGTCCCAAAGCCAAAACACCAACACTAACATTAAATGAAAGTTTTAACTGGTCTTCAAACATACAACAGTACAGACAGGACAGGTTATTATTGTTATATTGCATTGCTTATGTTAGTCTACTCTCATGTTCGTTCCCTTCTGTGTGGCTTTATAAAAAAATGTTGATACTACTACACATCAATCACTTCCACACCCAAATCACAAAAGCACGAAGTTGCATTTATTTGAGTGGGCAGACAAGGTTGTTAGTCGTTCAAAGGAGGAAAAGTAACAGGCAAAAAATCATCTTCATCATGTCTTTGACAGCTAACCATTATGATGTGTCCATTTTTTTCCCTAAACCAATTATTAAGTACACAATATACACATGGGAAAAGGGCATTTGTTTAGTTCAGAAGAACACAAAGGACAGAGTTTGACATACAATACTCATTTTTAATAACATCAATAAAGAAGAAAGTATAAACCCTGTCAATCTAACATTTTAATTTGCCTGTAAGGTGCACCTCTGGTATCAGGAGACTAATACAAGGGAAGAACTGGTACAGTAGGTCTGTCAGGTGTGGCAGTCGAAGAACAACACAATCACAGCACGTGTTTATGATGATGAACGTACTGAAATGTTTCCTATAAAAACCGGTAAGAGAAAATGTCCATAAAACACGAGTCAATGTGGAAATAGCCAGAGTGTTCACTGAATGAGACCAACTATATAACAAGAAGGGGGACAAATATGAAATTCAAGTATCAAAATAACTAAGACACTGACAAGCTGAAAAGGTAAATTACAAAGGTAGTAAAAATCATGGGAAGAGAGACATCGACACAATCAACAATACATTAGGCAACATTTTGCATTTGTTTAAGGCAGTTGATTAAAAAAACTAAACAGAACTAGGCATCTTCTTCATTCCAAGTTAAATACAAGCCTAGCCCTAACATGTCACCAGGAGATCTGTTGTACAAAATAACTACGCCTGACTCTGAAACTAAGCACTTTAGTTTGACTTGTCTTCTGACGTCTGAGTGAGAATAGAGTTCATGTGGACAGCGGTGGAGTTGTGCTCTATATTTTTGGTCTTCTTCACAGTGAGGTTTGTCAGGGCTTATAAGGCTGGTGCATCAAGAGTGGCGAGTCACTCTCAGCCTATTGTCTGGCACGAAATCTAAATGGTTGGCACGTATCTGTGCACAGCATGGGAAGGCAGGGTAGCTCTTTTCATCGGCTAACGATTGCCCTTCATGGCCTCCTTGGCTGCCAGGATGAGAGGTGTGAGACTGGAGAGGGGCTTCGCCAGCTTCAGGAACGGATGCTGCACGCCAATAAACAAAGACAAGAGGGGGAAGAGAAAAGGAAAAAAAACAGTGACTCAGGTGCAGATTTAATTAAAACGTAAGAGAAGTTCAACGAGAAAAAAATCTAATAACAGGAGGCGTTTTTTAACCTGCAGCAGCTCTTTGCCTCCGCCTCTTTTCTCTACATCCATTTCCAGGCAACGGTTGAGGAAATCTCTGAAGACCGGAGACAGTTTCTCTGGGTTCTGAAGCTCGGGCGTGCCGTTCGTGGCAATCAGGTATAATGCCTGCCGAAGGGGAAGAGACGAGAGAAAGGAACATCAGCAACTGTCAAACGTGGTTTCAGGAACTATCTGACTTGCAGTAGATGAATCAAGTCAAACTGGTTAAGTGAGAACATTTACTTTAACTCTGACTGGTTTTTAATTACCATCAAAGTGTTGCAAACAATTTTCTAAGCCCGCATTCATAAAGCTACAATGAAGTCCTTTCCTTTTCTACAGTGCTTAATGACAGCTGAGCAATCTGACTTTACAAAACCATACGACAAACTGAAGGTGATACCAGGTAACAGGTCTACAAAAGACCATAATCAACTGTTGACACAAGATTTCTAATCCAGACTTTAAGCGTTCACACTGATGAGGCGAGGTTTGTAACATGCAATGTGAACACATCTGGAGAAGTGCGTTCAGTCTGAAATCGGGGGGATTATTGATTTACACATGTTAGTTTCCTTTTCCCACATGATTAAGACGACACAACGACGAAACAACACCGACATCGTCAAACACTAACTGTCCTGTTCAGACAGATCGTTTGCTTAAAGCAGCTGACGTAACTTCAGTCTAAAACCAGTAATTTGACACAGGACTGAGACGGAAAACACAAACAGGTGACAGAGTCAACACCACCTGACGCTGGCTGTAACCTTGTTTACAGTTGCTGTATGTCTGACCTGTATATCAACATTGTATACTGGTCAAATTTCTTGTATGAGCAAACATACTGCTGATTCGTGCTTTTACAAAACTAGAACATACAGGAAAAAGCAAGAGAAGCAGCAGTCAAACCCGACAGAAATATGTGTCTTGACAACTTGAGCTAACAATAAGTCAGCTGTTCAGTGTCTGGCTTGTTCCTTGACTGCTGTTATTGGTTCATGTGGAGAGGACAACGAACTCTCATGAGACTTAAGCATTTGTCCTGCTTTTGTTTTGACTCTCAGGAGTGCAGTTGTTCACCAGTGATGCCAAAGTCTGACACAAACGATCGATGAAATTTTAGCTGACTATTAATTGTCATACAGTTATTACAATTAATGATTTAATGGTCCTTTTCTGGTCCTTTTATGCAACTATTTTACTATGAGCTGAATAATAGTTTCATACACTTACACCTTACGAAGAGGAGGAGCCATTTACTGGCACTGAACATTGGAATAATAAATAAATCTTATTTGTTTCAACCAGCTGATGTTTCCATTCAGAAAATCTGCGAAAGAAAACGCAAAGTAACGTCGCTTGCATCCACTACCATCATGTAAATATTAGAAGCTAAACACTTTGGCACTAATTCTCCACTTCTGTCTTGTTGCTGCTGTAACGTGAATTTCCCCCCATTGTGGGATAAATAAAGTCTATCTTATCTTATCTTAGATGCCATTATACCACAGCAGAAGGGGACGTCATTAAAAGACTGCCAGTCAAACCTCAGTCAGCGGAAAGCATCGTGGAAATTTGACATTTGTTAGTTTCACCCATCTGCTCTTATAAAGGTGAACGGAAACGATTCTAACGATCACAGAAAATGATCAGGTCAGCTCAAATAATCACGATCAGGAGATTATGTAGTAAATGCAAGCGGCCTATGTACAGACTATTTATCTGAAGAGTCATTCGTTGGAAATGAACAACATATATAAGAATAAACTAAGAAGAGGGTTTAAAATGTGGTCACTCACTCGTAGTGGGTTCTCGTTCAGGTAGGGAGGCTCTCCTTCAACCATCTCAATGGCCATAATACCCAGAGACCAAATGTCTACTTTAGGCCCATAAGCCTTTCTGGTCACCACCTCAGGAGCCATCCAGTAAGGCGTGCCGACCATGGTGCTGCGCTTGCTCTGCTCCGGAGTGATCTGGGCACAGAAGCCAAAATCGGCTGTCGAGGAGACGGAGAAGAGTAAATGACAGTTACGATGAAGGGACGTGGAAATCAGAGTTTGAAAACATCAGTGCAGGACTTACTGAGCTTGACTGAGCCATCCATGCCGAGCAGCACGTTGTCACTTTTGATGTCTCTGTGAATGACTTGGTTCGCGTGCAGGAAATCCAATGCTTGTAAACACTGCAGATATGGAGACAAATGGAGACGAGACGGGGAGAAGTTTAAAGCTTTTCTTTTCCTCGGGACTTGACTTTGCCCCAGGTGTAAAGAATGCAGCGTACCTCTCGGCAGACAGCAGCTATCTGGGCCTCGTCCATACAGGTCTCTGTAACCACATCTGTCAGTGAGCCACCGGCCAGATACTCCATCACCACAAACAGCTCCTCCCCCATCAGGAAACTGACACACAAATACACAACATCACACACTGGTGTCCATCCATGCTTTTGTGAACACTTGTTATAATCATCGCCAGCTGTTCTGCAGCAGTCAGCTTACTGTCAGTCTTACCTGTCTAAAAAGTTGACGATGTTGGGGTTCTTCAGCTCCTTCATCACTAGAATCTCATTGATGATCAGCTCCTTCTTGGGCTGCTTTTGTAGGTTGATCTGTTTAATGGCTACCTGTAAAGAGGCAGCGTGAGAGACCAGATATTTAGAATTACTCCATGTTAGATACAATTTTAATATACAACTGCACAAACTTTCCCTCAGTCTTTATTATGACTGCACAAGTGTTTTTTCTAATAACCCTTTCTCCCTTTATGTAAGGCAATATTATCATTATATATATATATATATCATTATATTATTAGCAATAAAACAAACCTCACTCAATTCAACATACTCAGTAGTTTTGCAGATACGACCTTACTTGGTCTGGTATGACTGGTAGCAGAGGATGCTATTGTTAGCTAATGAAAGCCAATGTTAGCTAACTTTAAATAGATATTGCTGTGCAACTAACAGCACTGGGTCAGCTTGCTAACTTGATTACTCCTCTTTACTCGTGCTGCAGTTACAGTAAGTTTTACTAATTAACTCAGAATTGTCCCTTGTGGCCACATTTGCAGCTGTGCAGCAGAAAGCTGTGTTTCTTGTAAAAAATGTGCTCTAAAATAAAGCTTATTGTTAAAACTATTAACTTTCATATGTCCATTGTTTTGTAAAGAGCTCCACTACTTCACTCTGCTGTGTCACTGCTTGCTTTTTTTATAGTCTCCACATCTCATCCATGACTCAATCAGTCTTACCTCCTGTCCTGTGGCAACATCAATGGCTGTGAATACTGTTCCTGACGCTCTGTGAGAAGAAGATGAGCAATTTACTTCAATGTAACAACAAGTCCACTCAAATCTGTCTGCATGTTCTGTCACATTTTTACACAAAAGCTGTGATTAATCTAACAGAGCTGTGATATAACGCTTTGTTTGTATATTACTGACTCAGAAACACGAGAGCAACACGACCAGAGGATCTGTCTCACAGGTTTGTTAGGAGTTTGTTAAGGTATCTTGCATTCACATAAAAATGTAAATCCTATCACAAATTCTAAATCTGCACTCACCCCTGGCCAATTTTTTCATATCTGGTGTACTTCTTCTTGGGATCCCCAATGCTGACTATGGTCCCTGTAAACCAGATAACAATCACACACGTAAAGGGCACAGGTGGGATTTAACCTGCTGTATTGCTGTGTGGCAACAGACTTGTGAGATTAATAATTTACTCAGTTTGTCCATGATCTCCTCGTCCGACATCTTGCCCTTCTTTTTCTGTCTGTCTGCAGCCTTAGAGGCAACATCGCCGTCTACACAATGGCTTGGAGCAGGGATGGGGTCAATAACAGAGCGAGTATACACCTGCACAACACAACAACAACAACAACCAAAGACAGACAAATAAAGCTCACAAAGAATGACGTATGGAAAACAGATTTTTCAAACAAATCACCACGCTGTCAAAGCTGCTTAAAGCAGGCGACTTACACTCTTTGTGTGTTCGGGTCTTGGTGCCACAACAGGGGGAAGAGCTTCATCGTCGTCATCATCATCAATGTCTTTGATATTCGGAGACGAGGGTTCAGTGCCTTTTTTGACAGGCTAATTCAGAGTGGGAAAAGAAAAGGCTTTTAGCCTTCATGAGACAGAACATAAAACAGTAGGTGCTTTTTTAACAGTCTTGAAATACTTACAGACTGAGGCCCAGGGGTGAAAGCATCTTTTTCTGTGAAAGAACAAAACAAAGAGGCAGATGTTTCATAAGTACGGATAGCCACATATTAAACTAAGTGTTCTCAAAAGAGTTTTATTTCAACACTTTGACCTCTTTTGCTCATTGTACTGCCTGATCACGCAGTGTTTTATGCAAGTTAATACTGATTAAATTCCTCTTCATGAGAAAAGAAAAAATGTTAGCATCTTAAAGACAGAAGAATAATTTTAGTCAACAATGAACTTGTCCCTGCAGACATGGTGGTGAACTTCATATAAATTCATAATGGCCTGCAGGCAACTAAACAAACCTACAAATTAACATGGAGCCTCACCAGAAGAGGAGAAGCTGAGGTACTTCTGGCGACCGTTGCCTGTAGAGTCGTAGAACTTTAGAACGTCGAGCACAGCCTGTGGGTTTTTCTTCTGCTCTGACTTGGTGATGTTTGAGGTCTGGAGAAGTCGAGCCCATTGCTCTGGCATACCCTGTGCGGGGCCAAGATGACACGGTGTCAAACTGACGCAGACTAAGATGTGATGGAAATGTGTGTTTCGGTTGATAGTCAGGTGTCAAAAAGCAGACGCTAGTGGAAGAACAAGAAAAAAACGTGTGAGAACGAGCAAACAGTGAAAACTCACAGTGAACTCCCCTGTGACAGCGTCAAACCCAACATGTATGGTGTGTTCAAAATCTGAAGGTGGTGAGATCTCTGGTCGTTCTTTGTCTCTATCTTTCTTTCTACCACCTGGAAGAAACCAAAACCTTTGTGAAATGACACGACAACACTTCACGAGTGTTTTGAAACCCAAGACTTTAAGGTTAACTACTTTTCCGCCAAACGCTTCATCTCACCCTTTTCAGCCCCAGAGAAGATTGAGATGATCTTATTTCGAGGTTTCCTCTCCTCGGGCACAGAGGGCAGCGGTTTAGAGCTGTGGTTGGCTGAGAGTGAGTCTTTGCCAGAGCCAGTGCTGAAGATGGTACTGCTCATCCTCACCGGAGGGGCAGGGGGTTTATCCTCAGGGTCTCCGTTATCGCACATCGCTATAGGTTGTCGGGGGCCTCACAGGGCTAAGAGGGCTTGGGGAGCTCAGCGGGCGAGGATGGACAGGGTGGCAAACAGAGAGGGAGCAGGGCGGCGCTCACATCAACACAAGGCACTGCTGTGCTCATGCGCCACAGGAGGATGTGCCGAAAGTGACAGCCGAAGAGAAAGGAAGCACCAAGAGGCACCTGGAGGAAGATCAGACATTCATAAGACCACAAACACAAAGTAATAAAGGTACTTTATACAGTGAAACAACACAGTGTTGTTGAAATTGAAGCCTAAGAGGGAATTGTAGGAGGTGTGTAGTGTTTTAGTGGAGCTGGTTTGGTGATGGGGGGAAACCACAATCATTTTGAAACAGAAAACACTGAGCAGAGAGAAACCCAACATTCATTATCTCAGTATTCAGGGCAACGTTTACATGAAGAACTACAACTACTTGAAGCACAAGAGTAATCCCATACAGCTGCTGAATTACTGCACGAACAAATGCTTTGCCAATATCTAGCAAACGTGTACTGAGAGTGAGAGCAAATACAGCTAAATGTAAAGTTAGCTTACAGGAGAGACTGTTAGCGGAACTCAAGCAATGATCACGTCTCATTTTTACACAACACATCTCCCTCTGAAACCTGAGCATTAGTCTGAGAAACGTTGAGAGTTTCTTCTCTGTGTCCTGTGTCGTATCTGAAGAAGACTAAGAAACGAGCCCTGATGAGGAGAAAAGAATAACAGAAGTTGCTATTAACAAGTCTCAGTGCACTTCATACCGACATAAAATGCAGACACCTCGTTGCTTCTTGCTACGATGAAAATATGTCGATATATCGGAATTTATCCCGTTATTTTCCCACATAACGGTATTTCTGTCTCTTCAAAAATGCCCTTCAAATGAGTAACAACAGGGGCGGCTAGCACGCTAACGTTAGCATGAACTACTTGGCCAACAAGTGTGCTAGCTAGAAGCTAAAGTTAGCATGACAAGCTACACTAACGCTCGCGTTCCTATGAGCTCAGTGTTAAGCTATCGGCTAACTTACGCTAACTAGTCTGCCCACCGAACTTGTGGGTTTCCCCCCGAGAAATTCACATTGCGTTGAGGCGGTTTATACAGTATTACAGAGGCTGCAAAGTGGCCAACTATCTAGTACCAGTCTGCTTTATTTGCAGGCTAACGAAGACGACGCAGGAGCAGCAGAGCTCACCGGAGGTTCCACACCAGTTAAACTTGAATAGAACTTGACTCCGGGACGATCCTCGACGGTCTGGAAAACGTTTGTAAATCCGTTAAAAGTACTTCCTCTGTTACATGGGGCCTTGATGGTACGCGGCGCCTACAAATAACTTGGTAAAAACGTGACTACAACTATTTACAATGCAACTTTTCTTCTATCTTTTCGGCCCCGGGATAATTCCGCTATGGCGAAGGGGAAGCGGAACTACCGACCCAGCCCTAGCCTATTCAATAAATGTTTCAAATGAATGGTGAGAAGTTTGTCCACTGTCTGTGCGCAAAGATTACAGCCCGCAAGCAAATCTGCACCGCCGACTCTGACGCTGCTAATAACCCGTTTTTCACTACTGGGAATACTGAAAGCGAGAAACATGTTGAAACTTCAGAAACTGGAAGTTGAATTAGGTCGAAAAGCATTGTTGGAAATGTAGGTCAACATTTGTAATGAGGGAAGAGGAGGCTGACTGATACACACTGTCCATCAGCTGGAGGTGAAGATGTAAAACCCAGGACCTGCTGAAGTGCCTCTGAGCCATTCCTGCAAACTGGACTGGGATTTATTAGAATCCAGTCCAGCTCCTCCACCCACACAGTGTGTAAAACTTGAATCATGATACACGTTTATTGTCTGCATCATAATGCAGAGGCAGACTCCCCCCAGCATGATCCCTGAAAAAGATTAATTAATCCTTATTTCCCCCGTTAGATAGCATTAAGGTTGAAAACTTATTCCTTACTGTCTGACAGTATCATTTTGTATATCATCTTGTTTGAGCTCTTCATTGAAGCCACATGATGTTTACATTAAGTTAGATATTCAAACCTTAGACTCTGTGTTTTTATGGCTGCATCACTCTATCAAATGGAAATATTCAAGTTGCAGCTATTTCTATACATATACTTCTAAATCATTCATCCAGATGTGTTTGGTATCTTTGGGATCTCCACCAGAATTTAAAGTCATGTGGGTTTGCCAGTGGTGGAAGAAGTACTCAGTAGCAATACTACACTGTAAAAATACTCTGTTACAAGTGAAGGTCCTGCATTCAAAATTTTCAAGTTAAAGTATTGGCATCAAAATATACTTAAAGTACCAAAAGTAGTCATTATGCAGAGTGGCCCATTTCAGAATATATTACTGGATTAGAATTATTGATGTATTACTAATGTGCATCACTAATAAATCATCATTTATTAGTTGATTTGTTTTGTATTAATGGTCTAAATGTGCAAAGTAACTATTAACTGATAGCAAATAAATGTAGTGGAGTAAAAAGTTCAGCACTGATTTCTAAAATGTTGTGAAGTGGATTTCAGCAACCTTGAAAAAAACATCCATGAAGACACAAGAAAGTTTGTTACTTGTGTAAACTTCTTTATGCAGATTGTCTGCATTAATCTACAAACTCTGCAGTCTCCAGCTGTATTATGCAGAACGTCAAAATTTAAGATTTTATGAAAGAAGTATTGCAGGTCTACAGCTGTGTCTGTGGTGCTGTGTTCATGCACTGTAGCTTTATGAACCTGCAGTTATACTTTCCAATCGGACATTTTTGACAAAGTTATAATACAATAGAGCAAAATTCCATTGTCGACACCGATCTTTTTATTATTTGGAGTTTAAAACATTGCTTGCAGTTGGGATAGAGGGCGTCCTCACAGCATGATTTGTGGCCACAGACATGCTTGAGTGTTTAAAACTGAATAAATAAAGACGTGTCATCTTCCCTTATGATCTGAGCTTTGTTCCCACCTCTGATCCAAGACTATAACAGGAGAAAGTCTTTCCACAAAAAATAGAGCCCTAACCAAAACAAAGAATTTTAGTTACAGTAAATGGGGTCTATTCTAAGAAGCAGGTTAAGTGGTTAAATTAATCTGGATTACTTTGCAGAGTAAAACCAGGACCCTGGACAGACATAAAATAGACCTGTTTTCTGTTTCTGTCACCTCAGAAAAAAAGGATCTCTATGACTTCGATCCACGTGATGCCAGAATGATGCAATTATCAGACAGGGTAAGTTGACCATATCATGTGATTCGATGTTGCCACATGTGTTTGGACAGTGCCACACAGCAGATCATTGTGACAAGAAGAGTTCCACCGCATACAGGCGTCACCAAAGACCCATCACCGACTGGAAGCTGTAAACTCGCAGGGTCTTGCTCCTACAGGATACAAGATATGATTTGAGTGATAAAGGAAAAGGAACAACAGACAATTAGTATCAGAAAAGATGTATAGAGAACCACCTGCTGGTGCTGGAGTTTCACCCACGAACATGTGCTTGAATTGTCGGCCTCACAGGGAGCGTCCACAACTGTATGAGGCTCTAAGTTGTTGAGCTGCAAACCTGAACGGAAGAAAGAAGATTCGATGACAACAATCAATTTTCTGAATCCACCAGCTCCGTGTTTTGGGAGACATTGATTGACATTTTTGATCATTTTCTGACATTTTATAGACCAAACAACTGGCTCATTAATCAAGGAAATAATCGACAAACTAATCAATAAAGAAAATAATCCTTAGTTTTGACCATATACATTATTGATATATTCACATTTTCACTCAATAAAAAAAGAATTTTGATTTAATTTATCTCTTTGATTCTGATAATAAGGGTCATCGGGTATTTTAACTTCCCTTTGCAGGTTCTCAGAATCGTTTCCCAGCAGGAAACATTTCTGGCTATTTGTTTCTGAGAAGAGAGATGTTCATGACTACAGAATAAAGATGATCCACTTACATCTTTCACTCCGCAGCAGCAGCTCTGGAGGTTCTACGTCAACAGATGTAAATGTTTTCCCATCAAAAGACGGTTTGTGGTAGCGGCCATGGATTGGTATTGTTACTTTCAGCAGTCTTGGGGCAGGTCCATCCGGAGTGGGATACACATAGGTGACAAATCCTGATGTCTTGTGAGCAGGCACCTCTAGGTCAATGGCTGAATCTAGTAATATCTTACAGAGGTGAATGCATAGGTGCAGTAATTAATACAAACATAGCACGCATGAATGTGGTTGGCAATATTTATTTCCACAAGTGTACAATGTTTCTGCAGCGTCAGTCTTACCTGCCAATCAATTTGACCACTCAGAGATGCAAGTTGGTATGGATCAAGATAGACACCTCTGGGCCATCTGTGAACCAGCAAAACCCTGAGCCCACTGATCACATCAGGGCTGAGCTCCACCGTGGTCACCGCCTCCCTAAAACACATCAGAAATCACCTCCTCATTCACTCACTGCGAGCCTTGAACGTGGTTATTGTTCCATGTTTGGAAATGCACTGTCATACCTGTGAAATCCCTTCTTGTTGATCTCCACTGACACTAGTGAGGATTCAAGCAACTGCTTCAGAAGACCACAGTGGTTCTCATTCACCTCATCTACAAAAATAAGTAGGTTGAATTAGTCAAGACCACAAGACTAGACAGAGCATTTATGGCTGGCTAATTTGATAAGGAAAAGTGGGTTCATGGAGAACAGCCAGATACAAAAGATACAATTAAAAATCATATATAGAGCTGTTTGGTTTTCGGACAGGGAAATTAACTTTGAATGTCAAAATGTATGGCAACGAGTTCTTTTTATTTATTTATTTATTTTCCACCCAAGACGTTGTTGATTCAAAATTTAGTTAATCCTTCAAGTGATTTTGTACTTTTATAATTATGCATTGGAAGAAAAGAGTTTGCTCAACGTTTTGGTGACACATAAACGCAACCGGCGATGTTAGCTATCGACAGTGACGTTATATCTTACCCTTTTCGATCAGACAATGACATGTCGATAAACACGCCAACACAGGAAACAGTGCAAAATACATCAAACTGGAAATGGTGAACTACAACAAGCTTTTTACAGCTTGTTAATCCGGCTACAACTGTAATACTTGCTACTCTCTTTGAAATTGTTTACGGAAGAAGATCTTGAAGGACCATTTTGTAGTTTTGGGGAGGCTCCAAAGGTGCCTGACTAGAAAGAAAAATAAAAGGGCTTTGTTGGAAAGCTACGAGGAAATAACTTTCCATAAAAACAATTACCAATCAATCAGTAATCAACAGTTATCACCATTTAGGCGAAACGATAGGACTTTAAAAATATGTACTCTAAATGCTGACAGGCTTCAGTGAAGACGGAAAAGTTCGACATCTCCCAAGGCAACGCCTCACGCTAACAGCTCTCGCTAATTTTACCGAGTTCGTCATGAACAGACTCATTTGTAAAATGCCCGATCACATATTTTAATCAGTATGCTTAAGATGATCTAGTGTTTTAACACTAGTTTAAATGCAAAGTGGAGACCAGTTGTAACTAGGTTGGTCGCAGATAGAAACACGGGATGAGTTTCAAGGCGAAGCGATGCGGCGTGCAGTTCAGTCCTCCCTCTATAATTTTAATTTATGAACACAAGGAATCCAAAACGGTGCGAAAGAGAATAATACCTGTGCGGAACTTCTCAAAATATTCGGGTAAGGTCTTGTCGAGGGCCCTGTATGAAAACCTTCATTGTTTTAATTAATATTATACTCCCGTGATGCATATTCCTAAATTCATTTGCGCTTCATCAAATCACCACAAACTAACTTTTCTGGTGGAAAATAATGAATTTGCTACGTCTACTAAGTTTTGTGCGGATGGATACTTACAGGCTAGATACTTATTGCTCATAAACAGGGGGTGGGAGGAACCGCCCCGGCGGGTTAATGTGACCCTGCAGATTTTTACCTTCACAGAGCGTTTTAAACCTCGCTGTCATCTCTTCTTAACCTCCAGACCACAGTATGGCTGCTGAGAGGCTGAAGAACCATCCCCGGCACAGGGACTACCTGAGGGACGTGTCCCAGAGCCAGCTGGAGAAGCTTCACATCATCCTGCGGGATCACATGCAGGGCTTCAGCTTGGAGCACAGCCTGGCCTCGTTCCGCCTGGACCCCGACGAAGATCTGAACAAACTGGACGACGAGGAGCTGGCCCGCAAGAAGGGCCAAATGGACGAAGTGTTTGAGAGGAACCGGAGGCGCAAAGAGGATGCGGACTTTGTTTATGACCTGGAAATGGATTTCACCAAGACCACTCAAGAAAAGTGCAGCTGGGATGAAGAGTCTGACGACGGATTTTAAAACTGATCTCCAATCCTGTGGCTGACCCTCCAGAGTGTAGACTGTGGATCAGCTGATATACTCACGTTGTACAAGATGACAGGAAAACCTGACACAGCTGAAGTTGAATACGATGCTTAGATGTTGAGCAGTTCTTTTTTTAGGAAACTTCTTCTTGCATGCAGTATGGTACATATGCTTTGTTGTCAGTTTATTAGGTACACAATGAGTATGTCATTTCTGATAGAATGTAATGAACCATGAAGACCGAATAGAAACGTCACTCAGTATAATACAATGCACTGCAGATGAAAGCCTCCAAAATGTCCATAATTCAGCACTTCTTTAAAACAGTTTCAACTAGACGAGCACTCTGAATGCAGACCTCTGCCAACATTAGTACCCTCCTCTGTAATATGCTAATCTGTAAGCACAACTGCTATTTGTGAATATATTTCCAAAATTACTAGAATTTCACTTTTAGATGTAAGGGAGAAATATGGAGTCACGTATTTCTACAGCTGGCTGTTTTGTCACGATTGAACTTTACTGCCATCTACTGGATTTTAAGATAAATGACATTTATTCTGCCAAGGCCAAATATTACACGACAAACAAGGAATTAATAAAACATCAGAAAATATAGTTTTAAAATTTCCAAGGGGGACGTAGGACTCCATCTGACAACCAACCAACCAGACAAACCAAAAACACACCCGGCAGAGATAATAAACAGTGAACACTGTCACCTTCATGAAGGCAGACTTTAGTGCAGGACTTTGATTGTTTTGATGGTTCTTGCATGAACTAGAATTTTGAAGAGTAAGAACAGACAGTTAGCAAAAGTCACAACAGGCTGAACAGACAAAGAGGACGCCAACTATGGGACATTTCACTGGAAGCACCGGTAACAGTGTTTTCCCAGTTAGCCCTCATGATAATCTGGCTAGTCTTAAGGTCTATTCACCTGAAGTAACAGCTGCAGGCCCGATGCAGCATCTGCGCCACTGAAACCAGCCACAAAAAGCAGCCTGCACAGAATCAGTGTTAGCTATTCTGCGTTATCAACTGACCTCACTGTCAATAGTTTTCATTGAGTTTTTGTACGTTGTTATAAAATATTATGCTCTCAATAAAACAATAAAACAGTGAGGGCTTTTGATTTGGGAAAGCATCTGGATCTTTTCTCCCTTTAAAGAAAAAAGTTACTGTTGAAATTCTTCAGGTTCTAATTGTTGATGGTTTTTCACGGCCACAAACCAAACACCACCTGTTTTAATTGTAGTGGAGTGACAGCAGCAGTCTCAGCATCTAATAACACAGTTAGATATCACTGGGGATAAATGCGTAAATCTGTACATCAGGTGAAACATCCCTGTGGTCACTTCAAACACACATCACGTCATTTCAATCTGCAATGAATGAAATAATGCATGAATAAGAGTGAATATTTATTAGTTATAAAATATTGAAATTTACAAAATACAAAGACTTTGGCTCTTTTATTTGTGGCTTACACCTAGACGATGATATTCACAGTTGAATACGAAAGAGGCTAAAATCCTATTAAATAAATTTTGAGTGCACACCAATAAGTAAGCAATACAACAAATATATCTTTGGAAAAACGAGTCCACAAAATATGGTTTCATATCATACAAAACATATATATATATGTATATATATATTTCCATATGGTTTGAAGTGAAGCACTATGGTAGAGTTTTTAATGAGATAAACTATATCATAAAACCAAGCCTGCAGAATCAAACCTCTTCAGGGGAAAATTTCATTCAAAGTGCTTAAATGCCTAATTCAGTTGACGAGAGACACTGACTGACCATTAGTACCACAATACATTCAAAAATGTCGCTTTCGTTTTGGGAAAAGAAATCAAAGAATTAACTGACATTGCTTTGCTTGTTTGGTTTGAGCTAATCAAAACTGGTATCAATTGCAGTCATTTTTGCAGTACTGATGTGTTCCCTAAGGAGGTAGGTAACTGAAAATCTGACACGTAACTCCTTTTGCCACCAACATTTGGTAAGGATTTAGGTGTTTGAAATTGTAAATTCTCAGCAGGCTATTAATTTGTTTTAAAAAAATAGATCTTTATAAAATTGACATTTCAAGTAAGCTAAAGCCACAATCCAGGATTTCTGAGTATGTTAGTAATAACAATATATACACCATGACTTCAGAGGAAGGACTTTCTGATTGGTAACAATTTGTGCAATTTTTAAATCCACTGCCCCGACGACTTTACCCAGCGTACACAAATAAAATATAGGTGAATTAATTATGTTAAAGCCATTTGACGAAGACAGCTGTCTGAAATCCAATAACACAGGCAAGGTAACATCTATAGAAGGGGTCTAATGGTGCCACAAGTGTAGCTACACTCTGAATCCAGATTAGGCCTTTAAAATAGCTGTATGACCCACCGTTTCTATGGAGAGTTATAGAAACTGAAATATGTATATACTGTATATAACACTATTAAACTACACCAAAAATACATACATTATTAGTGAAGTACTTGTGAAGGTAAAACTCATTTCTTCTTCTTGTCTTGGGTGCACCTCGGACAAAACCTGAGAGATTTGAGAGAGGGGAGAGGAAAAGATGTTGAGGCTTGGAGCACAATCATCAGCTATCTGCATTAATAATGATAATCTTTTCATAAACAACTCCAGGTTAACATCCTTTGAACTTATTCCAAGATCTTACCATTTTCCTTTGGGTTTTGTGGCGAGATCGACACAAGCAAAGTGAAACCACTCAATCGGACACTGAGGGATGAAAAACAACATCAGCATAAAGACTCTCTACCCGAGACGGGCTGTCACATACATATTAAAACCAACAAATTTGATTTCAGCACAAAAGAGAGGAGAACCTACATCCGGGTTATCGCATCCAATCATCTCTCCATACGACACCTGATGGCAGAGACAGTACGTAGGCTCATTGGGGTCCACTGGCATATCCAAAACATCTGATGGTTGCATTGGCAGCAGAGCGTCACTCAAGTCTGGGCTAAAAGTCCAACAGGATACATGGAGAATGATTAGAATTAAACATGATTAAAGAGGGAGCAGATTAATGAGTTGTTGGTCATCTGAAGAAAGAAGGCAGAGCGCAGTGTGTAGAGCAGATTCTGCCAGCTGCTGTCTAGCAAACGCTGGACCAGACTGAATGATGGAGTTACCTGTTTTTCATCTTTTTCTTTCTGGGAGAGTCTTCATCAGAGCCTTTCCTTCCTCTGCCCCTGGACCCACGCTTCTCCCTCAGCCCCCGGGATTCACTCTCTGTGGAAAGTTTTGACACGTATAGACGCAAAACATAGCTGTATTGTAATGTCTTTCAATGGAAGTCCTTCAGTTACCCGACTTACTTTTCACTCCTCTTCCCTCTGTGCTTTCATAGCCGCTCACTTCCAGCTTCTCCTTTAGCTCATTCTCAAACCGCGCGAGGTCTGCGTCCAGTCTGCGGATGTGTTTGTCCACCTACAGTAAAAAGGATTTCATACAGATTAGAACATGACACTGTAATAATACTGAAACTAAATAACAGTGACAGGACATCCAGAGCATTTACAAGAGACCAGCAGGTTCTGGACTGACCATTTCATATGTCTGCATTGCGAGCTGGACTTTGTCATCACTGAACTCTTTGCACTTGCTGTAGGCATTCTGGATCTTCTGCAGATGTTCCACTCTCTGTTCTGAGGCCATGTTCTTCACAGTTGCAATATACTCTTCAGCCAGTTTGTCAATCTCGCCTTTCTTTTCTGCACAACAACACGATTATTATAGTTCTGGAAACCCAGCATTAACTGCACAGTATTTGTACTTTTACTATTGGTGTTAAATGGTACAACACAAGAATGGTACAGTTAGAGGTCCTGCACACTCTCAGATGGTTGTAGCTAACAGATACTCTTGCTTAGCAGACATTTAGACATGCCAAAGCTGGAAACACAATTAATTAATGATAATTTAAAGAACTTTATGAGATATAATGATCACCTTCAGTCCTATTGTCCAGGTCCCGCATCAGAGTAAAGTTTCTCTGTAGCTCACATGGTAGGTTTTCAATACCTAGAGAGGACATTAACATTAAAATGACGTTCCATCTTTTCCACTCCACTTCAGTTATTTACTCACTAAATCGATGTATTTTCACTCCGAGTAAATTCAACTAATATACATGGGTGTTATCACTATAACCCATCTTATATTGTGCTATAAACTCCTTTGTTAGTAACATTAAACCAAATGACTGGATGTAAAAAGGTCTCTCACAGTGCTAAAATTCCTAATGCTGCATCTCTATGGACATATTAAACCTGTTAGCTCAGTGTTCTTACTGTATGATTGAATCTCAAAAACACAACTACAACGAGATGATAAAAACAAAATTAAAATTAAAGACCTCCATTTTAAGGCTGCAATTCACAATTATTTTCATCATCAATGTCCCAGAGCCCAAAGCCATATCTTCAAATTGCTTCTTTCCTCCAATCAACAGTCCAAAACCCAAAGATTATAAATGACAAACAAAACCTCAAATTCTTACTTTTAAGAAGCTCGAACCAGCAAATACTTGACATTTTGGCTTGATAAAAGACTGAAACGATTAATCAATTAATCAATCCAAGTAGTTGCCATTTAATTTTCTTTTGATCTGTTGCAGCTCTAATAAATTGATTAATGCAGTTTTTAAGCAAGATAAAGACATGAGGGGAGAAATTGCTCGAAAATTATAAAATAAAAATAATTATTGTACAGAAAAGCAATACATCAATTTCTGGTTTTACTTTCAAAATAAAAGCAGTGCGAAGATTTTCTTTTTGGTGCCTTGCATTCATAATCGTTTACATTTAACCAGCATTTGCTTTAAGATATTTAACGTTAAGCTCCCAGTGAGCTCAAGATTTCTGTACTGCTTTGGGTTGCCTGTAAGTAATGCTGAATATGCCGTTATATAGCAAAATATACCATGTTAAGGATAACATTTACCATAAACACAGACATGGGCGTGCTGGCTCGGGCTAACAGTAGCAGAGTAATGTTCCCCCTCTGGAAGTGTGTCATAGCCCGTGTGACGCACTTCAAATACCCCGCCCCGGCGCGTAACTGGTTACGAGAAACGCGGTTACCAACAGGTTGCAAATGCATGGCGTCTGTTATCCCACAGCAAACACCAACGTTGACCAAAGTAGACACAATTCAAACGTTTTACTATGCTAAGAACAACGTCAACATTTCAAACATTATAAAACCACTGCTAGCCACCTAGCTGCTAACAGTTAACTTAAGTGTGAGAGAACACGAATGGGACACCAACCAATAACTCATGTTAAATGTGACATTTCCCGTCTAATGCTTGCGTTAAGATAGTGTCTGGGTGAGTTTAACACCACACTTGAAGAGTTTGCCCAACTTTATTCAACGGAAAGCTATATGCAATGCTAATCAGTTAGCTAGCGAGCTAGTGACCTAACAGCTAATCGAGTTGCTAACGCGCTATAATGCTATGTGCCAGTCACCCAGCGAGCTAAAAAGTCCTCGATACAGTAAAACTAAACGCTAAACAAACGTGAGATGTTCATAATGTTCATAGAAATTCAGTGTATCCCGGATACTCACTGTCAAGGTAATGTTCCAAATATATTGCCGTCGCCATTTCAGGTTAGCTGTGTAGCTCCTGCGTTATTCTCGCTAGCCTTGAAACTGTTGGCCAGAGGGCTTGCTTTATAACCCTGGGTTGCCCGTCGGTCAGTGGCTTGAATGTATTTGATACTGTCTGCAGTCGGAGGCTTCTCTTGGTAATGAACCGACGCCCACTGCTGCAGCTACACAGAATCAGTTTCCCTCCAGCACACATGCACTCCGGACCCGTACAGGATGCAACTTTTCTGCTTGTGTGAGCTTGTTACTCGCATGCGCAGCAGATAACGGTATGTCTCACCCTGCATGCGCCAAATAAAACTTTTCTCATGTAAATCCATTTAGCTCTGTATCAAAACGTAATTACTGCTCGTGATCTCCACTGCTACAGTGCTTACTACAAATTATACACCCTATACACTTCATTTAAGCCAAAACATCTACACTGTCTCCGTGTGCACTCTGTTCAGCTGAGAAAACATCGAGTTCATCCAGGAAAGAAAACCCAAAAAGCAATTAGTTACATTCGCAGTCCCAAAATAATTGTATGATTAGCATTTGATGGTTGAGGAATTGCATTGGGTCCATTACATTCTCTTTCGGAATAAACCGTGATAAGCCCGGTACGTGTTTACACATAGTCAGTCCGCTGGGAGCCCCGCACGAGCGCACCTCGCTGCGTTTTGCTGGCATTTTCCAGCGAGTCAGCTGATGGGTGACGTCATTCAAAACAAACGCCTCCCTCGTCAAAGAGAGCGAACGTTCAGGAAGATGCTCCATGGGCGGGGCTAACGGCAGCTATTGACGGGCATGACTACAGGCTGTGTCCACGCTGTTTATTGGTCAGGCTTTTTGAGTCCAAGGAGGGCATCGTCTTTTTGGTACATCTCACTTCCGTGTTTTGTGTATCCTCACGAAAGACTTCGCCTTTTCTTAAAACATAGCATTGAATAATCAAGTAAGTAACCAAATTACACAGCACCTTAATGACTTAATGTTGTGAGGTTTTAGGTAACTGTGAACACTGTGAAATAATACGTCAGGTGGCTACTGACATGTGTAAACAAGCTACGTTAGTTAACGCTAGCTAACTTCGATTGCGTTTGGCAAGTTATGAGGGAAGGTACATATGCGATAAACTTATGAATTACCTCATATGATTACGGGGTTATTGTGGTTGACGTTACATTTAACACTGTCTCTCCATTACAATGTCATATTAATAAGAAATGAGGATGACCTATCCACAAGTGGCCTCTTGTTACTGGAAGCCATTATCTGTTGCCGTTAGGTTAGCAAGCTGGCTAACGTGCAGTGAGAGCCAAAGTAACTGTCCGGCTAGCTAACTGATTCCTCAAACACAAAGTCCTGACGCTGACAGCTAGCTGGCTGGCTAACGTTAGCATTCACCGAGTGTTGTTAACAATAACGATATGGTGTCAAACGTCAAAAGTTATTTTTGTGGCCTTTTAGGTGAGACTGTAAGTTAGCTTAGTCAATTACACGAGTCATCTGCAAATAAGACCATTCTGACGTATGGTGGACTTATGGTGACAGTGCTGCTTGTCACGAGGTTTGTTTCACCATGCCACGCCTAGTAATAGTGTCAACATAGAGTGGTAACAGATACTGTTTAATGCATGTGTTTTATTGTTCTAGGTGTTACCTCAAAGATGGCAATGGTAAAGAGTGGTTGGCTTCATCGACAAAGTGAGTAGCCATACACAGTCCTGACAGTTTTTAATTGTCTGCTGTCCACGTGGGCAAGATGCTGTGACATGGTGTGATATCACGTATACATAAATTCATTCATTCATTAAAGGTACTATACTGCGTCGGTGGAAAAGAAACTGGTTTGACTTGTGGGCTGATGGACGGCTTGTGTTCTATAATGATCAACAACGGCGTGACATGGAGGATGATATCCACATGAAGGTCGACTGCATCAACATCCGCAACTCTGCTGCGTGTCAAGGTACCTGTCATCTGTGGCACATGACGATTGTCTCTTTTTATTTTGTTGCCGTCTTTGAATGTCACCTCTCTTGTTTGTCCTGCTGTTTTGCGTCTCAGAGCTGAACCCGCCAGAGGGGAAGATGCGTGACGCCTTGCTCCAGATAGTCTGCAGAGACGGACGGGTCATCAGCCTGTGTGCAGACAGCGCGGATGATGCTCTGTAAGACACACACATCCTGAGTCGTGATGAATTAATTTGGCCTTTCTCTTTATGTTTCTGTATTGATAAAGTTGAATGTTTCACTCTTGAGGTGTTCTGTGTTTATATTAACAGTATAAACATTATTTTACTCCCAAGGTGACACGGCTCATACTTTTTGTTGCAGGGCATGGACCATGGCGCTTCAGGATTCAAGAATTAATACAGTGAGTTTCTGCTGCATCTCAAATTACTTGAGTTGATTTGTTTTCCAAAAGAAGAACATGAGACTGGCGGTCAGAGGTATTTCTCTTGCTTGTCATTCTGTGTGTTTTCATTAAATATCTCTGATAGCATCCTCAATGCAGTCGAAGGAACTTTCTCTATGAGGGTTTATCAGATGTTCACACGCTCAGTTTTGCTGGTGTTCATCCTTTGTTTTCAGGTGATGTGGCCTCATTTGTGTTGTTTTTGTTATTTTCAGATGGTTGCAGCTCCTCAGATCGGCTTTGCACAGGAAGTGATGGCATCTGCTCCTCCCCCTTACTCAGAATATGCTCCCCCTCCTCAGGTAGCGGCATAAACAGTATGCATATGACTAAAGTTTAGTGTAATCGTGATAAGATATTGGCAGTGCGCCCGTGCATTTCAGGCTTTAACATTCATTTCATCCACAAATTGGCCAAACTCAGTTGTAAATCTCTGAATAGGATTGTTATCAATGTTTTACAGTTTTTATAATTATGAGTCACTGCTTACAGCTACAACAGTGGATGCCCTTGCTGGCATCCTGCAGAGGATCTTTATGCCCTTTTTGTTTGTAATTTTTCAGCAGGTTTATGCTCCGGGTCCATATGGAGACTACGTTGCACCTCCACCACACGCTACACAGATTGTATACTCTGCTGACGGGCAGCCCTACGCTGTAGCTTACCCTTATCAGTACCAAGGTAAACAACTGCACATTTTCCAGCATACGAGCAGAAGTAAACCATCATGGAGAATGTAAGACGTTGCTCAGTGACACAAAATAGGATAGTTTGTTCAGTCGATGCTTTGAGAAACACAGTTATACTTTCCATATTTTACTCCGCAGCTTTTGAATGTGACCGATCATTGATCCTGAACTGATGATGCTAAAACTTTACTTCTTCTACTTCTTGAAGTCATTTGTTTAATTATCATCACTGCAAACTTCAATGAGACCTCATGCTGCTGCTGTTCTTTCTAGGTGGGTACGCTGCTCCTGGAGTGAACCACGTTGTTATTCGGGAACGCCAGCATAACGACGGCGGAGATGTGGCGTTGGGGATGCTCGCCGGGGCAGCAACTGGTTTGGCTCTTGGCTCTCTCTTCTCCGTCTTCTAGTGTCTTGCCTAATGTAGATCAGTAGCACATTGTTCCCCCGTATTTGCAGCATTTGGCTTCTTCTCTGTGCCATCACATGAGTTTAAGTAAAATGTGTCTGTCGGGCTACTTCCATCTATGAAGCATGATTGTGATGGGCAGTGAATTACTCCGTGTGTGTCCTATATACATATATACAGTAAATACTGTTAGCACTTTCTGAGATGCCCTGTGCGGCAGTTTTCCACACCCTTTGTGTTGTCTGAATATGAATGTTCTTAACCAAAAAAAAACAATTACTCACTTTGAGAGTTCATAATGACAGGAAAAAACTCCTTCTATGTACATTTCAGGTCCTCTCAGTGTTTAAGTTTGTGCATCATGGAGCACATTTGTCCTTTTTGTTTCCAGAATTATCTACAAAGCCATGGATTCGTGTTTTATTTTTTGTGTTTGTCTTAATTTCTCTGTGTACTGTACCTTTACTTTGTTTTACATGCATTACTTGTTTGTTTTGGTTGTGAATAATGCAGCGTTTCTTCGGCCCCTCGGGTTATTTGTGGCGGAGGCGGGCTGAGATGAGAGTTGTGTTAAGAGGAGCGCACACACACTAAAAGCAATAATCAGCTACATTGTAGCATTTTGAGTTACTTGTTTGGTGGAATCTGGTTGCGACGGATGTCCGATGTTGTCGTCACCACAAGTAAGTCTACGTATGAGGAAACGCTGCATTTACATGATGTGCATTGAAGTGAAAAGGGACGTCACTCCACCTTGCTTAAATATCTGCATGCATTATTTATGGTAATTTTTCTCATTGGCAGCTGTTGAATCACACTTTGCATTTCATTAGAAATGTGTTTGAATTGATACTCTGGTTTTCACTTCAGGAGGCTTTTTGCGGTATGCACAAACACCAATCAGGTTAATCGGTCTCTTTGAGATTTAGTTATATTTCAATTGGCCGGGACTTTGAATTTTAACTCCAGATGACTTGAATATTGTCATATTTCCCCATTATTCATGCTAAGTATTACTGTATTTATTCATATTGAAATAGCAAGTTTTGCTCATACTCATACTGCATTTCAAACACACTGCGTATCTTTATCAGTGATACTGAAGATGTAGAAGACTTGGACTTCCAAATGATTTTAGCTTCTTCAGATGATCAGCTTGTGCAAGCAGCTTAACATTGATGTCATTTTTCTACAGGTCTCAAATTGTTTAACGATGTGAAATTAACCTATTATATTTCTCTTATCAAATGTACTAATTAAATTATAATTTACCCAGCATTTAAAATATACTACACGACAGTTGACTAAGAGATGTATTTTAACAATTAAATAAAGTATTCACAAAGCTAACAATGAGTCCAGTTTTTTGGTTTTGTGTTGTTTATTTAACCCTGAGACTGTTGTTCACAGAACATGTCATGTAGGATACAAGTGCATAAAAGTGCAAATGACCACCTCAAGTTTTATGTCTGTAACCAGTAAGTCACCTCTGTAAACCCCAAAAGAAACTCTTAAATAAAGAAATATTTGGCACTCAGTGGCAACACAGCACATATTGCACATATTGACAGGATCTCTAAGGAATTCACACAGTAATCAATAACTAAAGCCGACAGTCGAAACTAGAAGCACAGAAAATACAGCTCTCTGGACGAAGCTGATCAGAATTTAGAAAAATACTTTCTGAAGCATTTTGCACAATATTTTATGTTTAATGCGATTTTTTTTAACTCAGTACAAACCCAAAAGGCCCTTTTGAAGCTGATAACAACTTTGTATGTATTGAAGTCAAAACAACCAGTAAAAGTTAACACGTTTAAAACACGGTGAGCATTCCTTCATTTTCGAGTGTAAGTTCCCAGTTATAAAAGCCCCTGAACTGATTCTGTCACGCGTAATAAAACTCCCTATAATAGAGACTACATTTAGAGGTATGTTGTGTTGAAAATGTGCATCATTACTGCACATCCTTTTTAACAGTGATGGTGGTACATTTTCCTTTTAAATAAACAAAGATGATCAGTTTGGTTTGAGGAATCCAAAATAAACTCATGAAGCAAAAGAAGTATGAAACCTTCTAAATGTGCAGATGTAAACATGAGCCTCACTGGATTAACAAATTAGTGATAAAAAGTGCTGAAACAGTTGATTCATTGATAAGACGATCAACAAAAAGTCATCAATTAAGAATCTGAAAATCGATCAATCATTTGAGTCCATTCTCCAGTGATGAAAGCAAACTGCTGTTACAGCAACTTAAACTTAAAGCGTGACAGTAGTTTGCTTTTCTGTTGCTTTACATCTTTAAGTAATATTTACTTGTCTGACTGCTAATCACTAAAACTTTGGGCTCCAGAAACCTGTGATGAACATTTTCCATCTTTTTAGACACTTTATAGACCAAAAGATCAATCAATTAATCAGAGACATAACTGATGGTGAGAATAATTGTTAGTCACAGTCCTGTTAATGAGTAGAGTGTGAGTGTCGTTAGCCTTCCTGACCGAAATCCTCAGTGAACTTCCTCAGCTTCTGCAAGTCCTCCTCATTGACTGTCGGCTTGGTGTTCGTCGCTGACCTCATCATGTCGGCCTACAGGGAAAACACCAGAGAGGCCGCAATGAATGACCACAGCAGTCGTCCGTGTTTATCAATGACCCTGATCGACAGATGACGGATAACATGCACATATTTTCTTACCATGCACACGACTGGCTCGAGAAGTTTGTCCCCAGGAACGTCCATCCACGACATCTCTATGGCGTTGGGGTCACCCGGCGAACACGGCGTCAGGAGGTCCTCCACCACAACGCCGGGATTGTTCCGTGATGGCCCGCGAACCTTAATTAGTGTGCGGATGGACAGAGGGACACAGAGGACACTAGATTATAAATCAGCTGGCTTGTTTTGTGGTGCTTTGAGCTAAATGCTAACATGCCAGTGATGACAGTGCTAACACTTAAGGTATATTCAGCAGGTGTAATGCTGAACATATTCACCATCTTAGTTCAGCCTGTTAACATTATAAAATGAACTACTTTGCAATAATCACATGGGAACATCATTAGTTTTGGACAATATATTCCAGATTAGACTCCCAAAAGAAACTCTCAGTTTGAACAAGGAGAACAAAGACTCGTTAAGTGTTCCTGCGGTTTTACCTTCTTGAAGTGTGTGGCTGACTGAACCTTCCTGACCGGCTGCATGAGGGCGTCTCGAACAATAATGCTGATGTCCGCTCCAGAGTAGCCCTCTGTCTGTTTGCCCAGAGTGACGAAGTCCGCCTCCATCAGGTCGCTGGGGGTGGAGCCCAGGTGCAGTTTGAACATGGAGGAGCGAGCGGGCTGCTCGGGCAGAGGAATGTAGATTCGCTTCTCAAACCTCACACAGATAAAAGATTTAATGAGCCATTACGAAGCATTTAACCTCTTAAATGCTGATTATTTTGCCATTATTTTTACACAAGTTAATTAAACCAACCTTCTCCTGATTGCTGAGTCCAGACTCCAGGGTATATTTGTGGCTCCCAGCACCAGGATCCCATCGTTGTCATTTCCAACACCTGAGGGCAGAAGGACATTTCTTACGCTTCGTACACAGAGCACAGCGGTTCAGCTCAGATTTTCAGCTCATCTCTTCCTGCTCACCCTGCATCTGGACCAGGAACTCTGTCTTGATTCTGCGCGCTGCCTCGCTCTCGTTCTCACTCCTGGAGCTGCAGAGGGAGTCGATCTCATCGATGAAAATGATGGATGGCTTGTGTTCTCGGGCTAACGTGAACAGGCCCTTCACCAACCTGGACGGAGGCGGAGGGAGGAGAAACAACAGATGGTTACTGTCAGTTTGTCATATTCCTGGTTTTAATATCACGTAAAGAAAACAGGCCTCACTTTTCGCTTTCCCCCAACCACTTGGACACGAGGTCGGAGGAGGAGACGGAGAAGAAGGTGGAGTTGTTGGCTTCTGTGGCGACCGCCTTGGCCAGGTAGGACTTCCCAGTTCCTGGAGGGCCAAACAGAAGGATGCCCCGCCAAGGAGTTCGCTTTCCTACATAAACAGATGCTGTATGACTGAATACTCTTCATTTTCAGGAGGTTTAAAGCTGCACTCTTGCTTTCAGTACCTGTGAACAGGTGAGGGAATTTGATGGGCAGGATCACAGCTTCTTTAAGGGCTTCTTTGGCTCCCTCAAGTCCAGCCACATCGTTCCACTTAATGTTTGGCTTCTCCATGACAATGGCGCCTGTAAGAGAGACGGGTTTGATAGATGCTTTACAGATCACAGCTTTCATTGTTTTCTGACCTGCTGCATGTTGTCTGTTTGTTCATGTGATGCAGTGACAGCGTCGTTTACCTGAGAGCTGATTTTGGAGCTTCTTTTTCTCTGCGTCTTCGCCGTCACCACTTTCATCCCTGAAATTAAAGGACACCCCACATTGTTATTTATTGAATAGTTGAACAAGTATTTGTGCTTTTTATGAGTGCAGTACACTCGATTCTTCAGATTGTTTCCCATTGTTGAACCTCAGTCTCACCCTGTGTCATCAGACTGGGACTCTTTGACGGGTTTGGCCGGAGGACTCTTCTCCTTCTTCCTCAGATATTCCTTCAGCCGCTCGGCTCTGTCCAGGTAGTCTACACACTTGGCCCTGATGCTCTGCACTGATCGATCCCCCTGCACCTCATCTGCAACACAGTAAGTAGCTCAGACCACAGCTGATACCGATAGGACAACCGATAATTTAGCATTTTTGTATTTTAAAAATAAGTTCATAAGCTGCAGTTTATGCACCCTGGATGGTATGAAAGGCTAAGGTGTAGAGAGCAATGACGGGTGATTTAATATCCCATCGCTCTCCATATGGATTCCGCAGTTGGAAAACATCAAGCTGAAGCAAATCATGGTTCTTCTGTGGGACTGAGAAAGCTGTGATGTCCACCAGAGGAGGTGATGCTCTACAGAAACTGTCCCACAGAGAGATGTTTTGGATGTACGCTCTCAGCGCTATGACACCAAACGGATTTAATAATGACTTCACCTTAAAAAGCTTTTAGGTTTGGACTGTTTGTCTGGAAACTCACAGACTATGAATGTGATCTGATCACTACAGGATGCAGGATCATCATTAAGATCATCAATGGAAAATCAATGCGTTTCATTCAAATGTCTCTTTAGTGCCATCTAGTGTACGGTCCAAATAGTGAATCAATGATGACCAGTATCAGTATTTTGAGAAGCTTCATACTGTGTGTAACTTGCGATTTAACTATTTATTTGTGATATCTGGAACCAGATAAGAAAAGTGATCGTTGATGCCTCTGGGTCAAGATCCTTACACTTGATAGCATGAAGGAAGTACTGCACTGCGCTCTGATAACATCTGAGGGCCTCCTCGTAGTTCTTGGCTTTGTCCTCCTGTGTAGCTTTGGTAGCGAGGTCGATGGCTTTCTGAGAACGACAACGTGAGAAAGAATAATTAAGGAAATGAGGGTGACATGATTGATATAGGAGGACAGAAGAAGAAAAACAAAGTTCTGTTACACGAATTTGTACACACATTATGGACTCTTTTGTAATCATTGCTTCTCTAGTAAAATACTGCTTAATTTGACAGTTTAAATGGGGAAATGTCTCTCTGCTGACGACGTACTTTCATTTTGTAAGGAGGCACAAGTAAAAAAGGTCGAGAACCACTGGTTTAATTTTTAACAATTCAATTTATTCCTTAAGTAACCAGTAACCAGTACCTATAGCTGTCACGTAAAAGCAGCGGAATAAATATTTTCTTCTGAAATGTAGAAAAAGAAACACTTAAGTAAAGTACAAGTACATCAAACTTTCAAGCACTGTACTTCAGTAAAGCACAGTTAGTTAAGGTACTAAGGGGTAAACATCAGCCAAGCGGATTTTTGACAACCTGGCAACCCAAGTGTTGTTTTCAGCTGATCCATAAAGCAGAAACGTTACAAGCCAAATGATTTGATAACCATCAATAAAGCCATTAGTTACTGTATTACTCGTGAAAGCCTCGAGCTCGTCTTTACGTTTAAATTTACGTGTTTTTACACGCTGAATTAATCACTAAAAATGATTAAAAACCGACAGGTGCTCATTCTTTAGAAAGCTGTATCGTTAACGTATGTTCTTATGTAACCCAGTAGCTAAAGTTAGCTTAGTAAAAGTCTGTCACTCACCTGTAAATTACTTCCAGCCATCAGGTTTTGATATGTCGGTCACACTTAAGTCTGTCCTTTCAGAGAAAACTGTAAAACCGCCAACTCTTTATTCCTTCTACCTGCTGCTGATGTTTATTTTTAGAAGAACTTCAATCTCAGAACATCCTTAAAGTTTGTCTCTTCCGCATCAACAAAAACTTGACCGTCGCTTCCGCGGTGGTCACGTGACAATGTTATCGTTATCGTCATCACCCGCAGGTAGGAAATGTTTCGGTCAAAACTCATAATCGTTCAAGATTATCTAATTATTTCGCATCAATTATTTTACTTAAGACGTAACTGTATTGTTTATGAACAACGTAAATTGATTAATCCTCAGTAGTGCAGGTGAGTTTTGTTTTGTAATAAGGTCTTCTAGTGAATGTTCGTCATCATAACAAAATCATATTATTACTAAAACATGTAATATCTGTTTATTACTTTGTCAAAATAATAGTTATTTTAACATAAAAAAAACAGGATGTGACTTTTCAAAGTAAAATTATTTGATCCTCATGCATTAAATAAACATGCAGACTGCCACTTACGGATTGATTAACAAATTTACACTTTATTACATCTATTAAAAAGGCAAATAAAAAGTGTGCAAAATATCCAGAGACCTTACAACACCTGGGGTCAACAAAAATAAATACTTATACTGTAGAGCAACGGCGTAAAGGAGACGATGCACATGGCGGACGCACACACTTTGGTTGCACACTGTGTCGCTCTAGATTCAGTCCAGGTTTATTCAACATTTGACAGCTTCATTTCCAAAGCAAGCACCATGTACAGTACATATTGTAGTTGAGTAGATTTGACACTGTGTTGATGTTTTCTTTCAGGCATGAAGGCAGGACTCTGGGTGGTCATCAACTGTCTCCATTTAGGATTTTTGGATGTAAAACCTTCAGGATGCGTTCGTTCTTTGTAAGATCTGCAGGGAGTTCATTATTCTGCAAAACACACAAGAGAAAAAGCTTACAAGCTGAAGTTTTTGACTTTTTTTTTTTTTTTATCATCTCATCTTTCACATTGAAACGCCTTGCCTTGTTGGGTAGAGTCGGGTCTGCGTTGGCCCCAAGCAGCAGCAGAACAGTTCGAAGATTTCCACCCATAACAGCAGCATGAAGGGCAGAATAGCCATTCTGGAAATAACAAACAAAGATTCATAAAACTTAAGGAGAGGTATTGTATTCTCAGGTATTAACAAATACAGACCTACTCTTTATCCAGTGCTGCATGCTTGGTGTTAATGGACTGATTTGATATTTTGGAAAATATCTTTATTCCCTTTCTTGCCCAGAGTTAAATAATAAGATTGATACCACTCTCATGTCTGTATGATAAATAAGAAGCTATAGCTAGCAGCCAGTTAGCTTAGCTTAGCATAAAAACTGGAAACAAGGAAAAAACATGACACCTGAGGTTTTACCGGAGGTTATGTGCCAGACAATGTCTTGGCCGAGAGCTGTGACCTAACCGTCTCCTGGTGGTAGTTTCAGTACAGACTTACAGACATGAGAGTGGTTTACATCTTCTCATTTAACCCTCAGCAAGAAAGCGAGTAGGCGTATTTCCCAGACTGTCACAGTCATCGGCAGCATCGTCTACCTTGAGAAGGCCGAGAGAAGGAGAAAACTTGAGAAGCTCCTCGATGACGCTGTTGTGTCCCTTAAAAGCTGCTTTGAAAAGCGCCGTTGATCCGTCCTCGAAAGACAGCAGAGAAAGCATACGATTACTTAACGAAACAATCTCCACTCAAGGTCCTCTTACTCACTTGCTCTGAGGCTTTTGAGTATGTCACATGGTCGCCATCGGCAGATAAAGTCTCTTAAAAGTTTAAGGTATTCTGAGAGTGAGAGGGTCTGTGCGGCGTGTGGTTCCACTTTCCACAAATCCAGTAACAGAAGACACTCGGACGCTTTGGACAGGAAGGTTACCTACTAGTCTTGTTTGTGATGAAGAGGACTAAACGACACCAATCAATAATCCCTTTATGTGCACTTCAGTCACTACATACTTTTCTGTCAGCATCCCGATCTGCGCCACGTAAGAGCAGCACCTTCACCACCTCACTGTGACCCATCTGAGCTGCCATCCACAGGGGGGCAGTGCCATCCTGGAGAGGACGGGGATGAGGGGAGGGATGCGGCGATGAAGGACATAAGAGGACGGAGGAGGTGAAAAAGAAAGAAGGACATTAGAGTCCCTGAGAAAGAGGAGGTAGGAGAAACTGTGCGACTGTGTCCTTTAAATCTCTACATGTGCAAAAGAGGGGAGGACGTTACCTCCCTCGCTTGGTTAACCTTGGCACCCGATGAAAGCAGCTGACGAATCACAGTCACATGACCCTCCTGGGCAGCGAGAAACAGAGAGGTGGCACCGTCCTGAAACATACAAGAATCATCTCACACACTGTACTTGGATTGCTGAAAACAAGTCAGAAAAGCTTCCCAAGAAGCAAAAAGTGTATTTTTAACATATTATTATATTACTGCTGTTTTATAAATGTATGTTTGTGCCCTCGGGTTATTTTCTCTTGGCTGAAGACAGGCACTAATCCTGCCTGTCATGTCGTGTCTGACTCAGCAGTCTGCAGAAACCTGAGAGGCTGGATTCCAGCTGCTGGGACACTGTGTGCAACTAACCATTGTGTTGCCGACAGTGAGAGGGGGTGCAAAGGGGGCTCACATTCAGCTGGTCGTGAACATTGGCTCCATTCTTCAACAGGGTCTCCACCACCTTGCAGTGTCCGTGCTGAGAGGCGACGGTGACAGCTGTGCCTCCGTCCTGCCACGGAAACACACAAGAAACAAGCTGGCAGGGAGAAAATAACTGCTGGTCGCGACGGTGAGTTGGAGGAGGCTGTGGAGTGAACAGCTCCAACGTCTGGAAAAAGCAGCCTGGGCAGCATATTTTCATGCATCATATTTGTCTCCTTATCTGCACAAAGCTCTGTGAATCACAGTCTGACATGATAGCATCACGGCGCTCTCCATCACACACCCAGACCGTGACACATGTCATTGTGCTCTGCTGCATACCTTTGTCTGGAATTCAGTGGAAGCACCGAACTCTAAGAGCAGCTTCACAATGTCATTATGACCCTGCTGGGAGGCGAAGAACAGGGCGGTGGAACCTGTCTGGAACAAACGATAAAAAAAGATTCTGCTGTCATTAGCCTGAAAACAACTTTCCATGTTTGTATGAATTTGACATTAGGAATAGAAGAGAAACAAATTCAATTAAAGGCCTGAGCTTGGATTTCATCTTGTTGGCTAGTACATCAAACAGAAGCCATTTATCTTAGCTTAGCACAACGACAGGAAACTTGTCTGTTTAATCCGGACAAAAAACTGGAGTGTAAAAATGACAGTTCGCAGTTTAATGGGGATCATGGGTCAGACTATTTCTTGGCTCAAAGTACTGACTTCCTGGACTGTCCCTTGGCAGCCAGCAGCTGGTTAGCTTAGCTTAGCTTAGCACAAAGGTTGGAAATAGCTAGCTCGGCTAAAAAAAAATCAGCCTGCTAGCACTACCAGGCTTTATGGGATTTTTACACCAGACTATTTCTTGGCTGGGAGCAGTGACTTCCTGGAGGCCCTGCTGGTGACCTGGTAACCTCTCACACTCACTGTAACTTTCAGTCTCTAAGTCTTACATTGCCTCTAAGGGGCTAGCCTGTTATTTTCCCATCTTACCTCTCTCTGGTAGTTGATGTCAGCTCCTTGCATGATAAGTTCTTTGACACACTCATAATGGCCGCTGTACGACGCCACCATCAGCGCTGTCGTGCCATACTGGAAAGACACATGGCAACCATAATTAAGCAACCTTTGGTGTTTTATTGTGGATGACCTGCTGAAAAGTGCTTTAAATGTGGAGATGAAACAGCTAAAATCTGCAGATTTTCCAGCTGAACACATGAAACCCTCACCCTTTATTATGATGAGGAAAAAACATGAAATGCTTGTGAAATTTTGATGGCACACATGCACCACAGAGGTACGGTCTCTGTCTCCCTACCACAGGTGGGTTATGGTTAAAGCGTGCAGCTGAGCAGCCAGGACATGCAGCGTCCCTACACTGTCTCTGCAGTCTGCGTCCACACGCCCACTGTTGAGCAGCAGCTGAAGAAGAGCCAAGTTCCCCTTCCTCGCTGCCCAAAACACAGCATTAGCCAGGGGTGTTTCCTTCTGGAGGGTAAATACACACAACAACCACTGACCTTAAACCACCATTATAGTATTATACACTCTGACAGTAGAGTACAGCCAATAGAAACAGTACAGGTGTACAGGTGTATAGGTTTTAAGTGTATAGGTATGAATGAGATCAATCATTACACAGTTCACACTGCACAGGTGTGAAATTCTAGCAGGCCCAACACCATTAAGGGGTAAACATTTATAGGACTTGTAGTTGCAGTTGATGGACCACAGGCCACATGATACACTATTATACCCGCACACACACACACGGACACAGACACAGAGTTAGACTGTGTGATTGCATTAAAGTCCGTAAACAGCCAATTCAATTCCAGCTCACACCGGTTTCCTTTACAATTAAATGCAGCACACCGTTAAATAAACCCCGAAAATGAACAAGTGTACACATGAACAGGAAGCGGGTGTAATCTGTTTTCTCATTGAGGCCCTGCAGGCTGATGGATGGAAACGGCTGGTTTACCTTAAAAGACATCATGCAGACCTCATTCGTGACTCATGTTTCTTCCTGCGCACTCATTCATTAGAGTCCACGCTGAGCGCCACTCGCCTGTTTTGCCGCACTGTGTTTGGGTGTTGGCGGCGCCGGTTCGCGGACATAATAACAGCCGGAGAGTCAGCTGAGCTCATCCTCTGCAGTCAGGGCTGCGCGGAGGCCGCAGCGCGCCGCTGGAGGGCGCTGCTGAGCACGGGCAGTCATCTGTGAGAGAGGTGGGGGGACTGAGCGCATGTACTCAGCTGTGCTTCAGAGTACATTTCGTGTACTCGTGTTTTACTTGAGTATTTCCATTTTATCTACTTTCTCCTTTCTCAGAGGCAAATATTCTCCTTTTTATTGCACTTGATTTATTGACAGCTTTAGATGCTTTACAGATTTTGATTTGACATTACATAAATTTACAATAAGCTCATATAAGACACAGCTTTTTTTTTTTTGGCTTGTGTCCCTTTACAGTTTCTAGTTGGGGCCCCTTGTCACTTTTCAGATTAGTGTTGATCTGCCGCTCTAAACCTCACAATTGGTTTCAATTTATTAACTGTTCCAGGCTCAAAGATGTCAAATGATCCATTATTTCACAAAAAATGAAAAGATTAAAGGGGAAAATAATGCAAATTTGTTGAGCAGAACTTTATTTTTTCCTCTTCCTTCTGCCATCAATCATGTCATGACCCCACAGATTCTGACCCTTTTGAGGGGCCTGACCCCTAAATGAGCTAACTGTATGTAAAGCAGTTAAAACTGGCTCCACCAGCAGCTACACCAGTGAAATGCTGCTTCTGCATTGAAGCATAAGTGTTAACAACAGTGGTGGAGAGTAACTAAGTAGATGGTAGAGTCCACAAAATTAGTATATATTTGTGTCTTGATCCCTCAGGTTTAATTTGTGACCATTAGGAAGGGGCCTGAACCACCCGACTGTATATATGATAGTTAAATCCAGCTCCACCTCGACTGGCTACAATAGTAAAATGCTGCTTGCACGCCGATGCATCTATATTAATAATCTTATAATGTCAGACATAATAATATATCATTCACAGGGGCCACTTTTCTGCATTATGAGTACTTTTACTTTGCATGATTTAAGTACATTTAGCCGATAATTTCTGTCTTTTGAGTTCAGTAGGATTTTGAATGCAGGACTTTGATTTGTAATGGAGTATTTTTACATTAATGTAAGGGCATTTTTACAAAGTGATCTGTGTACTTCTTCCATCATTGCTTTTGGAAAGTTTGATGTCAGGTGTTATGGTCAATTATAAACCGGTATTTGAAGGATTTACAATATTGCAGCTTTAGCTCTCTCTAAATGATAATGGAGGTATTACTGAGGCGGAGCAGGGAAAGCATCTTATTTTTGTTGACTAATGTCCCTCTCAGGTGCTGCCGTAAGTGTTGATTTAGGGATTCAGTAAAGTCTAGGGGAAACATGTACTTGTTGCTAAGCTATATAAGGAGGGTTGACAGTGAGTCTGTTGCTGTGTGACTGTCCAGTCATTCTCAGAACATGGGAACAAATCAGACTCACGTGCATGCAGGTAAGCTGGCCAGGGCTTTTTATTTCTTATGCAGTGCAGCGCTAGAAAAAAAACAAGTTAATCCAGGATGTGCACCTTTTATTTTTGAATACAACTTGTTCAGTTTCATTGAATGTCAGGAGGTTTGACTGTAGATGTCTGAGAATACAATGTGCTGGCTTTTAGGTCTGCTCAGTAAACACCCTTTGACCTTTTTTAATTTGTTGGCAACAATGGTCAGACTGAATAACAAAGATTTCATGCTGCAATCACTCATTCAAATACTGAATATAGCAATGTTAGAAGGTCAAATTTTAGTGTACAACAAATACCTATTCTTTTGATTATACTCTAAATAACGGAGCAATTCAAAACTGTGATATTAACCCTTTTTTAAGTATACGTACAAACAAATGGCATGACGCTCTTGTCCTTTTAGTGCAGCAGGCCGGCTTCCTGCTAAGAGCAGCTCTGCTCTTTGTCCTGCTGTGCAGCCCACAGCTTGTGGTTTCCGACTCAGATGAGGCCGTCCTGACTGAGTGGGAGATTTGGAAGAGCATCCACGGCATAGCCTACGATGAAGCGGTGAGACTGACTCCACATGTAAAATACATATATGTACACACGTGCTCTGATTCACGTAAGTCTTTCTGTGACATGTTTTATTTCATTGTGCAGGACGACGTGCAACGGAGGGCCATCTGGGAGGAGAACAAGCGGATGATTGACAACAATAATCATAGGTTTTTCATGGGCATGAGGCCGTTCACGATGGCCATGAATAAATATGGAGACCTGGTAAGAACTGATGTCACACACAGTTGTGTTTCAAGGGTATTTTAAGTAAACAGAAAGCTTTCATGGCATTAATAAACTGAAGTTTAGAGAGAAAATCAAATTGTACAATCAAACAACAGCATTATTTCAACGTCTCATGGCTCCTGCTACATATTCACCATGCAGGCGCAAATATGGCATTAATCAATGAAATAATATTTGATTTGTCAAATTGTAGATATCAATAGCATGTATTATTGGAACACAATCTTCTTCATGTTCTCCACATGTAGACAAGACAAGAGTACCGGGTTTTGCAAGGTGCCGTGATAGATGCCCAGTTTGTGATGAGAGGGAAGACCGTCTCGGCCCGAAGGCTGCGTAACAATGCTAAGAAGTTAGACGCTTGGGTTGTTGACTACAGGAACATGGGTTATGTCACTGAGGTGAAAGATCAGGTAAGACGTTCCCAAAGCTTCTTCCAGTGGTTCTGTTCGGACTGAACCATGAACACCTTCAAGCGGACTGTATGTTTTAAACGTTCCTCACAGGGTTACTGTGGCTCGTGCTGGGCCTTCAGCACGACGGGAGCTATCGAGGGACAAATATACAAGAAGACAGGCCGTCTTGAATCTTTGAGTGAACAAAACCTGGTGGACTGCTCCAGATCTTACGGTACCTATGGCTGCAGTGGTGCCTGGATGGCCAACGCCTACGACTACGTGGTCAGCAACGGACTGCAGTCATCAAACAGCTACCCATACACCTCAGTGGTGAGGCTAAACCTTCTATATCTACCTCCATTAGCTAGCTTAGGTCATTACTCTGTGTCCTGCCTGCCATTAACTTCAGGCCCTCTATTTCTTTCAACAGGATACTCAGCCCTGTTACTACGAAAGCAGACTTGCAGTTGCCCATATCAAAGACTACAGGTTCATACCCAAAGGAGATGAGCAGGCTCTGGCTGATGCCGTGGCAACCATCGGTCCAATCACAGTCGCCATTGATGCAGATCATTCAAGCTTCCTGTTCTACAGCTCAGGTCAATCAACTTAAAACGCCCTCGAAACAACTGTTATGTCAGAAATCTCTTAAAGCTGCTGTGATTAATATCTTTGTACTAAAAAAGCAATGAAATGACAATGTCTATATGAATTATTTTGCTAATGGTAACAAATGCAGAGAGAATTATCAGCTGACTCTACCTCTGCCATAAGCTCTACAGACCTTTGTTGTGTCTTTGAGCTCACTGTTTTGGTGCAAAAATGTTCAGACAAACCTGACGTACGCAACCTGCTCAGCACCGAATGAGCTGGTGAACACAGTGGAGCATTTAGCAGCTAAAGAGCCAGATTAGGATTTGGTGATTTCAATCAATTTGAAATTTCCTTTACAGGAATATACGATGAGCCCAGCTGTAACCCGAACAATCTGAGCCACGCGGTGCTGCTGGTTGGCTACGGCTCTGAAGGAGGCCAAGACTACTGGATCATCAAAAACAGGTCAGAAGAACTCTCTGCATGTAGAATATCAAAGGCTGATTTGTCAAACATGGCATTGTCATTTTCATAAACTGTCTTCTTCTTTTTAGTTGGGGTACCAGTTGGGGTGAAGGTGGCTACATGCGCATCATCCGAGACGGCAGAAACACTTGTGGCATCGCGAGCTACGCCTTGTACCCTATCCTATGATTCAGATAAGACGCCTTAGACTCAAACTCTTACTCTGGACTGTCAGAGGGTCTCAGAAATCAGTCATTGCTGATATAACCCATGTCGTCTCTAAAGCACTTCTATCATCCATATTTTCTGAAGCTTCTGCTGAACCTTTCTGACACTGCAGATAATATTTTGTGATTCAAAGATTCATAAAAGCCTTTTATAGTGAACACATTGCTTCTCTCAGGGACGTGATACACACACCAGCATATGTGGCCAGAGATTTCTACTAGCCTTCCAAACGTTTTATTGATTGGTCAAAAAATAAGAAAAACTGCCATTTAGATAATTAAAGTGAGACTATGTAACTTTGGACTGAACTAAAAACACGTTCCCCCACTTACAAATGCAAAGTTGATTTTGCTACAAGCTTTTTTGGTCTAGTGTGACCAGTAGCTTATTTTGGCTAATGTTAGCAAACTTACTTCAGTGTATAATTGACATTATAACACAAGTGGCTACAATAACTTTTCTCCACTTGTGCTACTGTTACAGTAGCTTAGCATTTCAACTAAATGCTAATCAGCATTTAGCATCATCCCTTTAAGGCCTCTTTACACCAGCATTAAAAATGGTGGGATAGATTTACTCCAGAGAAAAGATCTCTGCAACATTTGACACAATTAATTAAGAGCTGGCTATCTTGATAGTACAGATCTTTGATGGAATGGAGAACCGTGGAGCCCAAAACAGAGGAATCTAAAACTCATTCGCTCATGAGCTGTGTGGTACCTTCAAGTATAAATTAATCCTCAAAAGAACATAATTTGCTGACAGGAAAAGAGACAGGAGTCCGTACAAATTCATCACAATGTGTGAACTTTCTTCCTTCAAACAAAATGCCAGCCCAGTACAGAGAAAATGAAGCTCTGAGCCTGTAGCTACTGTGGCTAACAACTGCGAAGTCTGTTCCCGGCTGCTAATGGCATTAGCCATTAGCTTGCTAGCTACAGAAGCTCACCAGGCAGACCCACAGGAAGTCTCTGCTGTATGTCACCCAGCTTTCACAACCACATATTTCTCAAAGAAGGGTTCATTGTACTGGTCCACTTCCTGGTGTGACGAGGCCTTAGCTTGTAGCCACAATGGCTACTGCTCCACAGGTTACATAGTCCTGCTTTAACAGTAATTATTCATTATTATTAGGCAACACCTTTGATTTAGTAGACTGTGCAAAAACAGTAAACCAGGGAGTCCTGCTTGTGAATTTCACTGTTTGTTTTTAACTGTACTGTTTTATCTTCAGACTGCAAAACTTTTTTTTGTAACAGTTGTACTTGTGAGAGACTGAAATGACATGTTGAGGGGGGAGGGATGAAGGGGTGGTGGTGCTGGGACACACACGACATAAAATGAAAATCTGAGCCTGGTGGCCTCAGTGTTTCAGGCCTCAACGAGAATCTGAGAAAGAACAAATAAAGTGTTGCTTTGTACTTTCAATGCAAAAAAAAGTTGCAGTTTTTTTTTCTGTGGCATATTCTTGCATATTTTTCTACCATTTTAAACTATTTTTTCTTACTTATAAGATCAACTGAAAATGTCTTAACGTCTGGACTGATAATAAAGTCATTTGTTTTAAGTGTCACTTTCTCTGCACGTTGCATTGTTCAAACCAAACACAGTTCACACACACACACAAAAAAACCCAATAATGTCTGCAAGTTCAACCACACCTCATTGAACCTTGAGCCTGTTCACTGCTCGCTGGCTGCACATTCACTGCTGCTGACCGTCCTGCTTTTCTTCGTGTGTCTCGCATTAAAAAACTCCAAGGTTCACCTGTTCCAGGATTTACCTGTGAGGAGGAGGAGGAGCTCTCTGAGAGACAGGGGGAAGCTTTTCACCGCTAGGTTCTCACGACTTCCTCAATAGCTTATAATGCAGTGGAATATATCTTTGATTTGCAGCGTGGTGTGGTTGGTTTTGCTTTGCTTTGCTCCAGTTTGTCCCTCTACTGAGAAACATTCAAAGTGCAGACATGACACACACCCTCAGATCCATCAGAGGACACGGAAAAAGTTCTGTGATCCTTCCTTCAGCAACCAGGCAGCAGGTGCTCTCACTCAGGTAAGCCATTTGTTGGGTTTTCTGTTGCACATTATTGTTAATATATATTTGTTTTCCAACCATTTAGTGCTACAAGTGAAGCTGCTCTGACCCCTTTCAAAGAAGTTAATTTTATTGTAATGCGAGTGTATTAAGCTTCTATCAACATTAGATGCATTTCATTATAACTCAGGAACAAAAGATCTTATGGATACCCAAACCCTCATCAGGGTATCTTGCATATTTGCATTTCCAGCACACTCTCTGAAGTGTGCCTATCACCTTGTGTGTTTCTCTCCATGTCACACCCTGATTAACAACTGGAGTGGAGACAGTGTATTTCCTCACTGGCAAATGTATCTGATAGTGTTTATAATCAACAAGATTAAATCCACGTTCATGCAGTTAATCACTTTGCAGTGTGATTAGTGGTAATAGGTTTCTATCCAGGTCAGTGGTGTTAGGCTTGTGTTAACTGTCCCACAGTCGACCGTTCAGCTCTCTGTGTTTATACAGATGTGCAGCTCTGGCTTCTACAGGGAGCCAGCTGGACCATACAGGGGCCAGTGTGTGCCATGTCGCTGCAATGGACTGTCCAATGAGTGTGATGAGCGGACAGGGAAGTGTGTGGTGGGTGTTCACACACACACACACACACACACACACACACACACACACACACACACACACACACACACACACACACGCAATAGTCATGTTTCTGTCACTTCTGGGGACATTACATAGATTTACATTAATTTCCTGGAGATTTACAATAACCATAACCACTACTAACCCTAACCTTAACGCAAGTCTTCACCCTAAAATGTAATGATTTACATTATAGGGACCTGTATGTCCACACAAGGAAGGTGAGTCCACAGTGTAAACAGATTTATGTCCCCACAGAGTGAGGAATACATGGCCACACATACACACACAGACACACACAGTGCCACATGTTCAGTTGTTGATTTACACCACAGTGAAAGGTTGTGCCATTTGTGGGCCACAAACCAGGTACAAAATGTGTTGTTCATGTCATGTTTCATCTCGCTGACCTCCAGAACTGTCAGTTCAACGCCACCGGGGACCACTGTGAACGCTGTAAAGAGGGTTACTATGGGAACGCAGCCAACAGGACCTGCCATGCCTGTCCATGCCCCTCTGCAAGGAACAAGTGAGTCTGTTTTTCATTACAGCTGATTTGTGCTCTGCATCGGTGTTACGACCCAGCTTGCTAGGGGTATGGAAGTAACAAAAAAACCCAAGTGATTTTAAATTGTTTGGGTACAAAGAATAACTTCCCAGACAACGACAAAAGAGCATAAACATAACCAAAAGAGAACTGTCAAAAAGGAGAGCCCACCAGGATCACACACCAAAACAAAAGGAAATAAATCCCTCCTAAATGAGGCCTACTGTAAAGGTGGAATACGAGAACCAAAATACAAAGGAAATAGCACCCCTAAGCCTACTGAGGCTAACAAACGATATAAGTGAGTAGAGAATCAGTCCCCTTCTTAAACCTAGCCCAGCGCGTGTCTGGTTACAGCAAACACACAAGGAGCACGAGCTCGGACAAATCTGTCACAAAACAAACAAATCTCTCGTGTGCCGAGGACTGGTCATGAGATATGCCAGCCGTCCACTGCCAGGCTGAGACAACTCTTGTAGCCGGCAGGAGATAACCGCTTGCAGGGGATTGGGCACCGGCTGGCTCCTCCCCACTCACCGTCCTCTTCTGGAGGAGGAGTCCTGTTTCGACACCCACTCACCTGTAACCACTCACATACATGCAGGGCACAAGAACACATACAAACACACACAAAAACGGTGGCGGCCGTAACAATCGGTTTGATGATCTTATTCCTTCTCTCTGTAGTTTTGCACTGGCCTGTCTGGACATCGGCTCAGGAGTGATTGAATGCTTGTGTAAACGGGGTTACAGTGGAACCAGATGTGAGAGGTGCTGTGACTCATAACCAAACACAAGCATCATTTACATTTCACTATTATTATCAGTGCACAAAAACCCTTACTGCTCAGTGCGAGGCATTCAATTTATATTTGCATGTAGGTCACAAACAATTCTGCTTGTTTTCACTCTTTATTAAGATGTGCATTTGGTTACTTTGGCAATCCAGTGGTGGATGGAGGCGGCTGCAAGCCCTGCAGGTGTAAGGATGGCAGCTCGAACATTTGTGATTCTCTGACTGGAGGTAAATAAAGTTTTTCACAGAAATACTCACAAATAAAGGTTTAAGAGAAATAGCTTTCAGTTAAAAAGAAAGTCATGTGTTAAAATTCACTGAGAGTCATTCATTAAGATTTCTTTTACAGCCACTGTTTTCACTGTCAGATGCTCTCTTCCTGATGAATACCCATATAAATACCTGTACCCAAAAACTCCATACTCCAGTTTGCAAAGCAGGCTTTCTGCTGTACGTTTGGAGACTTCATGTCCGAGCTGAGAAAATAACCCAGAGGACATTATGCAGCCGTTTTCACAGGCTGACAGCTCATGACTTGTAAACTGACCTTAATGTGATGAGATCCACTTTAATTTGCTTTCCTTTCAACAGAGTGCATCACGTCTGGTGACAGCAGCAGTGGTGATCAGTGCCATGGTGAGTTTGTGTTGAAAATTCATCTTAAAATCAGTCCTTCAGTAACTAATCATATCTTGTGTTTAATCCTCTCTTCATCTTTATTGGCAGAATGCGACAGCTGCACGTCAGCCTTACTGGTCAACATGGAAAAGGTGGACGATGCCTTTGCTTGGCTGAAGCAGCAGCTGCAGAATGTCACAAATGGCTCTGGTTCCTTTTCCAACCACCTGGAGGCTAACATCTCTGAAACCAAGGTGCAGCTCATGCAGGTTTTAATTATCTGCACATTTGAACTCTCATTTAAAGCCCAAAGACTTTGCCAAAAGAAAAAGATCCCAGCCTCTGTTGTATTCATATCACAAAATGATGTGTCTTCATGTTCGGAGTATTTCGCACCTCCCCTGTTTTGCAGATTCTGGTTGGGAGCTACAGCACAGCTGTGAGACGCCTGCGTCCAAAGGTGGAACAGCTGGAAGATGATGTGGATGTTATCAGAGATGACTGCAGTCAGCTGACTGATGAGGTACATGGAGAGAATTTTCTTCAGTTAATCAAACAGGAAGTCCATCAGGATGATTTCACTAAACTAACTACATTTCAGTTCAGACAGTGTTGAACTGCTGAGTCATTAACTCTCTTGTCTTCAGTGCAGAGTGTAAACAGTTAATGCACATAAGCATATCTGAGAAGCCTTGACACAATCTTTACATCACAATCAACTTTCCAGGCACTTGAAACGGTATCATATCTGGAGAAGGTGTTTCAGAATGTGAATGGAACAAAGCTAAAGGCAGAGGATCTTCTCTCAGAAGCTGCAGTTCTCCTCACAGCAATACAAGGTACAACACTTAAACACCAATATGATATATGAGTTTACATGGCGGTAATGTTACACCACTGCTCTGCAGGCCGGCTTTGAGAGGCTCCTCAAAATTTAAAGTGAACCATGAAAAATCTCATATTAACAAAATGCATAAAAATGGATATTATTAAGCAAGTATCGTTAACTTTAATCATTTTTACTCAGTAATGTCAGACTTTGCAGAGAATAGCAGATCATTCCTGCTCAAGACTTTCTGGGACTTGTTAAGGAAACTGAATGAAGTCAAAGTGCAGCAGGTGTATCATTAACAGCAGTGTCTCTGTTATTGTGGTTCGTCAGATTTGATAAAGCAGCAAACTGAAGCAAAACCTGTAGAGTCGGTGACTCTCCCTGCAAAGACCACAGCCAGGATGATGGAGGAGGCTCGGCGCATCGTGCAGCAAATGAGAGCGAGAGGCTGCAGCGCTCACAGAGACAAAGCTGGCAGGGAGCAGGAGGAGGCCCACACATGTGAGATTTGATCTAATCAGTGGTTCTGGCACAGAGATTATGCTCAGTTTATGGATAAACGAAAGTGCAGAGGCCAGTTACTCTGATGTTTACACTCAAACGCGAACACACTCACTTGAAAGTGGTGTTAAGTGGAGGACACTCCACAGAGGGCAGGCCAGGCTGATAATTCAATACTTTTGAGGCTGAAACCATCATAACAAACACAATCTCAATCACCTCTCTTATAGCTTTGATTCACAACAAGAAAAGATTTGTAACTTTCTCTCCGGCACTTAAATGCAGGAAAATAACAGTAATTTAAAAAGAAAAGCTAGATCAAGTTTGACATTTTGGAAAATACGTACATTCACTGTCTGTTGGGAGCTAGAGGAGAAGCTCAGTACCTCTCTCATGTCCGTATGCGGTACAAGCAACCAAGTTAGTTCATTGCATATGAATTAAAGGATGATTATGCATGATTCCATAAAGCCAAAGTGGGTCGATTGTTTGTTAGTGGTGAGCACTGGGATTTCATACATCCCGCATTAATTCATGCATTAAATCATCATGAGTCATGCTTTAGTTACGCATTTCTTCAGTATATGATTTTGTACTGTTTTGATAGACATAAAATGTAACTATGAAGCTACAGCCAGCAGCTGGTTAGCTTAGCTTAGCACAAAGATGAGCAACAGGAAACACTTACTAACACTTACAGAACTCACCAATTAACACATCATATTTCATTTGTTTAATCCAGACCAAAAAAAAAAAAAAAAAAAGCGTGACGGGGGCAGACTATTTCCTGGTTGGACAGAGTCTTGTTTCACTGTGATGTGTTAAAAAATGAATTTTAGAGGTGTTGGGAGATTTGTTTTCTTTTGGACAGAGCCAGGCTAGCTGTTTCCAGTCTTTACGGTAAGCTAAACTAAGCTAAGCTAAGCTAAGCAAAAAGCTAAGCTAAGCTAAACTAAGCTAAGCTCAACAGCCTCAACACATAACATTCAGACTCTGTGTTTTAGTGTTGGACAGTATCAGGAACATGGCAGATCCTGTGGAAACCGACCAGGCTGTACTGAATCAGACTGCAGCCTCTCTGATGGAGTCACACTCGTCTCTGAGGGTGGTGGCTGAGCAGCTGCCAGACGCAGAGGACACAGTCGGCAGGACACAGGGCCTTAACCTGAAGAGTCGCACTATGCTACAACATCTGGAGGTGATGTGAAACAGACAGCTGGCATCAGTCATATCATCCCATCCTCTCTGTGGTGTCACACTGATGTTTTCACTTCTTTTTAATCACCATTTTCCAGCATCTTCACAGTCAGCTGGAGAGAAACCAAAGTACGCTCCTTCCTGTGACTGAAATGACTAAAGATCTGCTCAAGAACATCACAGACATCTTTTTAATGCTTGAGGAGATTAAAAAAGTAAGCAGGGTTCTATTACCACCGTGAATCCATCAGACATGTTTTACAGTGTGCAAACTGAGCTTATTGCGTGTAAACTGCAGGAATTTGAGACTCACACAGCTCAGCTAGATGGAGCCAAGCTGCAGTTCATTAAGAAGTTAAACAACATCTTCCAAATTATCGCCAAGATGGATGTTGTGACCAAGGCTGAGGAGTACGCAGAGGAGCTTAGCAGAGTTTCAGCAGAGTTTCAGCGGTGAGTGTGAAGCAGCGGAAATAAAGACAGTGAGGAGAGCTGTGTTTATGCTGACGTTAATGCATCATGCTGTATGTTATTGCAGAATGCTTCATAATGCTAACAACAGCACTGACCTGCTCGGTGCCCTGGGCGTAGGAGTTCACAACAGCATCATAAATGTAATAGAAAAGGCAGCGATGGCAGCAAATCAGTCCAGAGAGGCTGCTGATCAAGCCTTAAAGGTAACTTAGGTGCTGTTAGTAATGTTTGATGTAAACATGAATGTTTATTTGTCAAAAACATTAATATGATTTTGTCACAATGAATTAGGATGTAGAGGATGGAGGCCTGGTCAACAGGGCTGAAGGACTCAAAGATAATTCGACTCGTTTATGGGCAGAAGCCAGCGAGACTGACCACACATGTGCGTGAACATTTTTAACAAGTCCAGTTTATTAAGTTTGAAAGCACATAAGTGAAACGCTTTGCGATTTCTTTCAAACAGTGCTGTCGCAAACAGTGAACACCTTCAAAGAGCGTGTGAATAAGCAAAAGGAAAAAGGAGAATCACTGAGAATGGGCATCTCAACGGCCGACGATGACGTCAAAAAGATCAAAAGAGGTCGGAGGATCACGTTAAATCTCTATGAGGAGACGTGAAATGGCAGATTCTGGATTTTTGATTTTTGATTTCAGATGACACAGATGTCCTGATAGAGTCTGCGAAGAGAGCTGCCTCTGACGCTAACTCCACAGTCAGTCATATAACAGAGAGGCTGAGGCACATCAGGCAGGACGTGGAGAGATTAACCAACGTCAGTGTGAACTCAGACGTGTTGGCTGATGCAGACCAAACCTGTGAGCATTTAAAGTATTCCACTTTCTTCCTGATTTTAGACTGTTTAGATGCACCAAATGTCATCTTGCAGGTGGAACCTAATCATTCGATGGTTTGATGTGTCATATATATATATATATATATGTATGTATGTAATTTTTTTATTTTTTTTATTTTTGGTCTGCTTCAGTGAAGAACTTGAACACAACTCTGTCTGCGTTGCGAAACAAAATCACACAAGTTGAGGCTCTCAAGGAGAAGGCGCCTCCTAGTGCCAACATGACAGAAAGCATCCAGAGGATCAAGGACGTGATAGAGGAGACAAGGAACTATGTTAATAGGGTGAAGTATTCCTTTAAAGTTGGTGTTTCATGCCTGACGCCTTTGACTTAAAGCTGCTAAAATCCATATTTTTCTATTAACTGTGGATCAAATTACTACTTGTATGTGAAATGTGTTGCTTGTAGTGACAAACACCAATAATTTCTACCTGGGCCGATCCTCTCACAGCTCTCCCTCGCCACCAATTTCAACGGAAAGGGTCACGTGGAGCTTCGTCCTCCGAGAAACCTCGAAGACATGAAAGCGTTTACAGCCGTCGATCTGCTCTTAAATCGGCATCAGAACAATCCCTCCAAGGCCGCGAACAGACGCAGGCGACGCCAGGACAAACGCAGACAAGACAGCTTCGTTTTCTATCTGGGCAACAAGAATGTGAGTGTGCCTCTTTCCTAAAATACAGCATCAGTTTTTATTTGAGTGACAGATAGCTGTTGTTTTTTTGTTCGTCTCTCATGCTCCTCTTTCATTTTCAGGCTTTTGGAGACTACATAGGGATGGCTGTAAGAAGCAATGTGTTGATTTGTGTCTACAAGTTGGGTGGAGTTGTCCATGAGGTGGAAACCAGCCAAATAACAACTACCAGTGTGAACTCCTCAGACTTTGACAGGGTTATCTTCCACAGGTACTATGGGGAAGCCACTACACTTACAGTTTCCTCTTCCTTCAAGAGGAATTAATATATTATATCTGTGTGTCGACTACTCCTGCAGAGTTTACCAAGATTCTGAAGTTAACATCACACAGAAGTTCACATCAGAGAAACCCGTCAGCCTCGCTCCCAAACGTAACCTTCCAAACTCGATGACCGGCATCCTCCAACTGGATCCAGACAGCGTTGTTTTCTACGTAGGCGGTTACCCTGAGGACTTTACGGTAACCAGTCACTGCTGTTATTTCATTTTACCTTTTGTAAATATCTGCTTATTATGAATTTGATGCAGCAACACATTTCAAACAAGATGGGATAGGAGCTCCAAAAACACCTGTTTGGATCATTCCACAGGTAAACAGGGTCATTGGTAACAGGTGATAGTATCATGATTGGGTATGAAAGGGGCATCCTGGAAAGGCTCAGTCCACAAGCGATGATGGAGCGAGGTTCATCACTTTGTGAACACATGATTGGATAAAGGAGATTACTGCATGGTCTCAGGAACACTTCAGAAAACTGTTGTCAGTAAACACAGTTTGTTTGCATTCTGTTTCATTTATGTTTTCCACAGCGTCCCAACTTTTTTGGTATCAGGGTTGTAGCTATGGAAGCCCATTTTCACCAAGACAAGAAATAACTCACAAGTTACAAAAATTAAAAATACTCATGGCTAGTGAATTTTTATATTTACTAAGTCAAAATGATAAGAAAGTAATCATTTTGAGGAGATAAATTAAAATCATGAGACAAAATTTTGGGTTAAGTCGTTGTTTTGTTTCGGTAACGTAATACTTTTGGCTTCGTATGTAATAATTCTACTTAATAAGTCGTAAGTTTGTCTTTTTTAGCGTCTCAATAATGACTTAGTGCCGTTTTTATTTACATTTTTTGTCATTCACTTTTTTTTTTCTTGGCCAAACTGAGCTTCCATACTTAAGTGACACAAACTATAAATTCGCAAATACAACAGATAATTGTTGTGTTGTAGCTGAAGTGCACAGAGCGTAGTGTCGAAATCTTCCTATTGTGGGAAAAGATCAGGAGGAGGGTGAATTAAAATACCTTCATTAGAGGATAACGGCCAGAAATTAGTTTGGACAAATGAACCACAAAACTGAAAATATGTTGAGTGAACACATCCATTCATGACATGTTGGCATTTTCATGTCTATTCTTCTAGCCTCCAGTGGAGCTGCATCACCCCAAATACAGAGGAGCGATGAAACTCTCCTACATAAATGACAATCCTGTTTCTCTGTTCAACTACAAGCATGCAGTCAACATGGTCACAAAGCAGCCTGCTGTCAAGTAAGCGTTTCAAACAGTGACTGTGTTTATAGAGCTCTGTTGGTTGAAATGACTGGAAATGGTCAAATAATGATTAAATCATTCTTCATTTTGCTTAGGATTCCCAGGACGGAGGTGTCTGATTATTATGATGGAACAGGTTATGGCATGGCGTTCATTAAGGAGCCGCACAAGATGAAGAGCAGACTGTTCAAGTTTCACACAACCAGCCGAGAGTCAAACGCCTTGTTATTCTATATCGGAAATGACGTATGATGTTTTTAACTGAGTTGAAGATAATAACTTCATGCTCTACAAATAGAAAATGAAATATTATCTTTTTTCTGTTACAGGAGTCTTTTGTCTGTGTGTTTGTGGAGGGAGGCATCCTGGTGCTTCAAGGACAGCAAATGGGTCGACAGTTCAGACGTCAGAGTGCTGAAAAAGTGTCTCTGTTTGTAAGATGATCTAGGATAAGTAACTTCACAGCTCTCTTATTTCATGATTTTGTTCTATTTACAAACTGATTTACTAAGATTATGTTTCCTGTCTCAGGATCAACAGTTTACAATCGTTATTACAGACAGGTTTAAAGTGTACTATGGACAAAAAGAGATCTCCACAGATCACAATCAAACAAACTACATGACTTATTACATCGGGGGTCTACCAGCACCGCTCAGACAGAGGTAACAAAACAGACACAAGCAACATTCACAGCTTCAGCTCATCACATTGGTCCTTTGTACTGTTTTCTGTCTGTGTGTGCCTTTGAATCTCAGACACAACATCACTGCTCCACCGCTGAGAGGATGTGTGAATCACCTGGTAGAGAACGCCGAAATCGTCGAGTACAAGAAGCTGATTGGTGTCAGCGATCAATGTCCAGTCTCGCTGCTGGTAAAAAGAGATGAGCAGGACACATGTCTGCTTTAAGTTTCATGCATAATATGACTGAACGTTGCCTTGAAATACCGATCAAACTTTTATGTGACACAGTATAACTTCTGTTGAGCAGATAGCTGCGTCTATGGCTGACAAGGTAATGGTAAAAGTCCAGTGTGTAAGATTTAGGCGGACCTACTGGCAGAATGTGGCGGAACTTTAATATAATATTCATGAGTATGTGAATCTGAATCAGTAATATCAGTTACTCAGGAATATCTATGAAAAGTTTGCTAATATTGGCTAACATTAGCCAGCAGAAGCCACTGGTCATACCAGACCAAGTAAGGCCATAGCATTAAAATCTCCAAGTATAATAACTTAAGAAGTGATGTTTTCTTTTTACTGATGAATTCAGCTTTTCATTTGTTAAAGGAAGAATGTGTAATGTCTTCTGTCAAAAGTCAGTCTTACTTTAAAGTAGGTAACTGATAGAACAGCCTTCAGAATGAGGACTCTTTGTGTGTTTGTGGTTTGTGCAGGGTGTTCGTTCAGCTACGTTGCATTCAGCTCTGCCTGCTGATTCCCTGCTTGTCCGGGCCGATCAGCCACTCAGAGTCTCTGTGGGCTTCAGGAGCACAGACACACATGGTATTCTACTCAAGAGCAGCTCTCAGGTAAACCCTGCGCACCTCACATCCACCTGTAAGAGTCAAAAGCTAAAGCTCAAGACGACTCTATCAGCGTTCTCTGATCTTCTGCAGGGCTCCAGCTCTGTCCACAACCTCCAGCTGTCCCTCGTTGATGGCTTTGCAGTATTCAATAGTGATAATTATAATTTGAGGTCAGATAAAAGGTACAATGATGGAAGCTGGCACTACTTGTCTGCAGTAAAGAGGCCAACAGAGTAAGATATGTCCTTCTTTTGTCTGCAGTTTTTGTACCTTTATCTCAATTAAAATGTAAAAATAACATATTACTGAACCTGTTGTGATCTTCTCAGGTTGGAGCTCAGCATTGATAATGTAATTCAGGGACAGTCGACCCACAACAGGCCACTGGATCAAAATTTGCAAGGAGGGAAATTCACAGCCTCCATCGCTAACCTTTATACAAGGAGGTTTGGAAACATTAGAAATCTGCCTACGTTTCTTTTCAGCTGCTCTCATAGAGATGATATTTGTCATTTTCTCCTACAATAACATGAATTTCTGTTTTCTAAAAATCTAATCCGACACAGGCCTGAGCAGAGCTTTATACCTGCGGATTTAAGCTCATTTTCACTGACAGATGTAGTCCTTGGCCTGGGCAGTCCCCATCCATCACCACACACTGAGGTTTTGCCAGCGCCTATCCTGAAAAAGCGCCAGAAACACAAAACTGTGAGTGTGACAAGCCAATATTTGCCTGCTGGTTTTATTATTTGATAGTGATGCAGGTCATTTCTCTGCTGTGTGTCAGATTCAGGCCCCAGCAGGCAGCCAGTGTCCACGCCGGCGAACACAAAATGGTGAATACCAGCTCTCCGGGGAACACAGCTGGCTCAGTTACAGCCTGCCACAAGAGGACCTTAATTACAGGTAATGGTAGTTTATTTTAATGTGTAATCAGTAAAATACCTTGTTCTTTCCTGACGATGTGGAAATTATGCCAGTGCATAAAAGTTTTGGTTTGGTATCCTTTGGGTATGCTGGCTAGTGAAAACCTCCTTTTTCATCCATCTATCCATTCATTGCGCTTCTCCTGTGTCTCAGGCCTCACTTCTCTCTTGACATTAAGACCACGTCGTCTAAAGGGCTGATTCTCCACATAGCAGGGAGAGGAGTCATCCCCCTGCTGGCTCTGTACTTGGCCAATGGCAAAATCAAGATGTCACTTGGAGAAAACAGAATCATTCAGCATAAGCAGAAGAGTGATGACGGGAAATGGCATAGAGTAAGTAACCGTTTGAAGAACCCCGTCCGTCAAATTACTGTTTCTACACCCGTAGGCGGCAGGTATGCAGTTTACAATGAAACAGATGGCAAATTCTCAAAACTCGTGGTGATTTGGGGTTTTTGATCAACACAAGAGTAAACAAAAGCAGCTTTTTATAGCTGTTTCTCGAAGATTTTATCAACCATGGCTAGCTAGGGTAAGCTAATGCCAGTTCTCAAACTCCAGCTGAGTTTTAAATGCTTCCAGATTATTTGCTTTGAAACGAAATCTCCATAAAACGATCCGATATGTACGCGTGATGGCAACATACGTGAAAATGACGTGGGAGGTGTAAACGTCCCAAAACCAAATAGGCTTGTCTTGAGTCATTTTGCTTGTGTCACAGGTTGAGATCAGTGTGGAGAGGAGCACTTTTCACCTGTTGGTTGATGGAATCCGTGTGACTGATGGACATCTGCCAAACAATGAGGGATCATCTTTAGACCTGCGCAACCCTGTGTACCTGGGCGGCGATCTGACAGGCAAAACCACAAAAGTGTGTATCACACCTCAGTCAGATATGTCAAATGTTTTCCCATTTTTCTTTTACATATTCACCCTCTTTTCCCTCAGGGACACAACGTTCCCATGAACAGTGTTATCGGATGTATACGGGATTTCAAAATGTATGAGGAACTTGTTGGGGAACCTGTAGCAAGCCACAACGTTTTACCCTGCTCGGATAGGCTCACAGAGATGGGGACATACTTTGGTGGTGGTCACATCATCTTAGGTTTGACCAGTTTTACAGATCTTTTATGTCCCTGTTGTGTGTGTATGACAAAAAGCATTGGCCTTAAATCCAATGAGGAATTTTCTCTTCTAGATAATTACTTCAGCCTTGGCTCCCAGTTTGTGTTGGCCTTTGAGCTGCGTCCTCAACACCTGACCGGTCTCCTCTTCCACGCTCAAAGTCACAAGACCAGCCTTAATGTGTTCTTAATGGAAACCAAGGTGAATCCTCTCACTCTTACAATGAATGATGACAGCTGATCGGGCAGAAAATTGAGAGAAAAACCGCATGAGATGACCAAAACATTTAGCGACTGTAACCTTTTGCCAGGTGGGCGTCAGAGTGAATGATGGGAAAGGTGCTGTTAGTGTCTCAGTGGCTGCTCCTCCTGAAAGCCTCTGTGATGGGAAATTTCACCTTGTCACAGGTATGACTTGTCATGCTGACATTACACGAACTTGATGATACATGAATTTCTCTAAATTCTATTTGCTATTGTCCTCCAGTCTCCAAACAACTTCAAGTTATCAAACTAGTGGTGGACTCCGCGTCTGAGCAGAAAGCCATCCCAATCACATCCTCCTCACACTCAAAGACGCTGGATACACTTTATGTTGGAGGTAAATCCATCAGATATTTCAGAGAATATCCTTCACACAATATCAGCTTTTATAAAATAACCCTAAACACCATTGTACTCATTCTCTCTTGAATGAATGTCAGACATACAAAACATGATATTCCTCTTTTCCTCTTCTCCATTCAGGGACAACAAAGCAAAACCAAGAGTCCGTGTCCTCACCATTTGTGGGTTGCTTGCGAAATGTGAAGCTTAATGGAAGGCTTGTTGTATTTGAGACAGGATCCAGGCTGGTTGGCCCTGTGAGCATTAATGGATGCCCTGCAGACTATGGACGTGGAATTAATGAGTGACACACCAACTTCGTTAACCCAACAGACATTTGGCATCATTACAAAGTCACATTTTATTGACAGGCTTTGTTGAAACCTACAGAGTTTCATTTCAACATTACATTAGCTCAGCTCACCCTTAGCTACTGTTGCTATACACTTGTCAAAACTTCCATTTTCAATGAAAAGGGTCAGATTTACGACAAAATAACTGAGCCTTAGTCAAGCTAAATTTAGACGCACAGACCAAAACAGGCTTTTCATTTCTCACCAATGAGTTTTGTTATCTGTAATGCTATCTATCGCTAGCAGGTTTAATCAACTGTAGCGAGCTAGCAAACTAAGCTACTGTTAGCTAGTTGGGTGAAAACGCCATCTTCGATTGTCTAATATTAAGATGGCTGGTTTCAGAAGGAGAATCTTGTTAAGCTGTCTTAAATAAGCGCTAGATGGCTAAACATACATGAATGAATGCTAAAGCTAGCCCTAGTATACATATGAGAAACAATGTAAGATCAGACTGTTTGATTTTAGCATGACCCAGCTCAGTTGCTTAGCTCACGTAGCCTACTTGGACAAGCAAGACAGCTGTTAGGTTTATGCTTTATTGTTGCTGATCTAACAGTGTACAGAGCCGCTAATGCTAGCCTGATTGTTTGGGGGAGGGGTTTGGCAAATGTCCATTACAGAGAAATGAGACAGCCATAAAAACTAGCCTGTAAAGCACAGGAACAAACAAATAAGGAATTCAACAGTATTGCAGACGACAAATGTTTTATGTACTTTGAAAATGAATTATGAGAAATACCTGGAAGATTAGGATTTAATCAGTGAGTGACATCTCTGACGAGCTTAGCCACTGTTACTGTTCATAGTAAAGATGAATTAAAAAAAAAAAAAAAAAAATCAAAGTGAAGACAAGCAAACTTTTTCATTCACCTTTTGTGTTGATGTATATTTCCCACTGGTTCCACTAGAAAGAGATAACATAAGGCTGAATTTATAATTAACAATTATCTGATTATTGTTATTTTTTTATATATATAAATGTGATTTTTGGGTCCTTAGAAATAAATCCACTTTAACATGCTTGTCGCAGTTGGATATTATTCATTATTATAATTCATTATGTTGTGATGTTATTTTAATTTTGAGCGACATGGGAGCACAATGAATGAACTAAACTAAACAGCATCACCAAACCAAATTACATGAGTCCACAGATCTAAGGCTGTCGGCCTCCGAGCAGCATCAAAACACTTTACAGGCACAAAACTCAGTTTGTTATTCTACTTTTGACCATGAGATGGAGTGCTTAACCTAATGTGATGCGCTCAGTCAGTCTGACTCTGCTCTCAGTGAAGTTCCCTCTCCAGAAGGGGGCGCTCCTATCTGTGACGTGGCTGCAGTGGTGGCTGTACCTGTCAGCTGATGGCACTCACTCCTACTACACTGAGTGCTCACAAGTACACCACTTGCTCTGAGATGTTCAGTGACATGAAAAGCATCTGGCACAAGTGTAAAAGCTCTTACTGTCGGCACGTTAATTCTCTAAGACAACAACCACCTTTAACTTCTCTTGTTAGCATCTCCACAGCTCTAATACTTTTATTCTGGTATTTTTAAACCTGGGCCCCTCTGCACATGTTTTGGGGTCTCAATGACTACTTAGTAGAAAAGCTTTGGAGCCAGTCCAGCACATCTCACAACACTATGGAGAGGAACCCTACCGAGATAGACCTATTAGCTCATTCTGACGGGGAACTGAAGCCATTATATCGCTCTCTTCAAAGCTTTCAAGAGAGCGATATAATGGCTGTTTGTGGTTAAACAAAAAGGATCTGACTCTTTAACAAAAATCTATCTCTGTGGGGATTCTTCCCATAATGTGGTCTGACACTTAGAATAACAATCTGAGCCTGTCAAAACAACAAACAACAACAAAAACAATCACTCTGAGTGGACGTATTTTGATGGCGGCAATTTTCCCCAATTGGATTATGTAGCAGCCGGCTGCTGGCTGGGGTGATCATTGGACCAATTCCTTAACCTTTCGCTCATTTAAACCACAGAATATGTAAAAATAGGGCCCTGATTTAAACATACCAGAATTACCCTTCAACGCACACACAGTCACCTTTTGCAAGCTTAGCACATTAGCATGTGACTAAACTTTCTGTTCCATCACGTGACAGGAAAACTACTTAAACAGTAAATGGGCTGCATTTATATAGAGCTTTTCTTCTTTGACCACCAAGTGCTCTACAACACATGCTGCATTCAACCATCCATACACACACACACACACACACACACTGATGACACAACATTGGGAACAGTTCGGGGTTCAGTATCTTACCCACAGACACTTTGACATGCAGACTAGAGGAGGCAAGGATATGCATATGCATTTCATTTGTATGATTATTAACTCACAGCCACCTGTGGTTAGTGACAATGTTAGCAGCTTATAGAGTATTCTGCCTCTGTGCTCCCTGCCTCGGGGTGCCACCATAGGCACCCTCTATTTATTATGTTGACCAGGTAAACAGCAGGCGTGTCTGTTCAGTTATGATTTGTGCTCACGTTCCCGTAAGTTTTTATTCATTCCTCTACTGTGCTATTTCAACCCTTTGCATGAGCTCCTCTTCTTTATTCCTAATGGATATGAGAGAGCTGGAGGAGAGGTTTAATTTCAGTTCCCCTCATTCACATGCAAATCACACCTCCATTCACGCATACAAATACACTGCTTTAGTTTCTCTGTCCCTCTGGGTTTCTTTATTCTGCCAGCTACTAAAAAAAAAAAAAGCTATTTTACCTTCACCTTCTCCTCTGATTATCCCCTGATTAGAGATCATCAAACTTTTGATGTCATTTACTAGACCTACATACCACTGATACAGATGTGTTATGTGCAAGATTTTGGGAAGTCTCCACGTTGCATCAGAATCCTTTTCTAAGTTGTTTCTGAGGGCTCTGCCAACTCAAGGTCCATATCTAAGTTGGGAAAAGGAGCTCTGCGGGATCATTATGAGTCTATCTGTTCTCAAGGTTGGGAGTTGGATGTTGGTCTTAGCACCACTAATGCGTACAAACATCACTTTGTTCCAGAAAGTATTACATCGCATTGCACTTTATTTTCCTTTGAATGTTTTCTTGCATCCCAAGGTTACGTCACACAAAAGGTAAAAACATGAATACACTGGCATTTTATTTCAGTTCCCAATAAAACACTTTCAATGCTCTATATGGAGGCCAAATGCCTTTAAATACAATAGTTTCTACATCATGAGACCTTATCACCCCCGCTCAACCTTGTTGAGTCTGTCTGACAGGTTTTATGGTACACACATTAGATTTTCAACAAAAATATTAATAAACCTCGACACAAAGCTCAACTCTTGTGTTTGCTTTATGAAGCACAGAGTACAAGAGACAGAATTCAGTGGAAAAAAACAACCAAGACACACACAAAAAAAAAAAGTCGGAAAAGTTTTGTGAGTCCAGAGGAAAAGTGAACCACATGATGAGGTCACTGACGTTTGTGTTAAGCATATATACAGACAAACATTTAGAGTCAAAACACCATTATTTACATTTAAAAGAAGACAGGATACTAATCGCTAACTCTCCACGGTGCTAAAAGTCCATTATGAGTAGAAACAATCCCGTCTCAATGGAAATACAAATGCTACATTTCAAAGCATCTTCACATTTCATGACTTTTACAGAATGATTATCGACATGTTTATACACAGTTTAACCCTCATAAAGTTAATTAAGGCCACGCAGGTTAAGTACACTGTTTGCATATTGCTTGTAGTTATAGTAGCTATTCCATAAAAAGTAGTTAATGCTGCTGAAGAAGCTGTATGGTGCAAATTTCTCCGTGCAGCAAATGCTCATTAGTAAATGTCTGGAAGCTGGCTGTATTTCCTGTCCCAGTATCCACCAGAGAAGAGCCAGTCCTGGGAGCTGGTGTGTGGGTTTTGCCCCTGCTGAAACCACCTGACAACAAAGCAGAGACACATCAGCATTCAGTTTGAGCTCCCATCAAACCAGCATGATACCAGCCTGAAGATCATAATTAAAGAAATCAGAGAAAGCGAGGAGGGAAGGTCAGGCATGATCCATCACAAGGTTATGGGTAATTTGCGTGGGAGTTGGAAGTTTTGGTTGTTTGCCTTCGACTAAAGTTAACTTTGTGCTGTTTTATCTTTGTTGTATTAAAGCAAGGAGGGACATGATTTGGGGAGGGGACTCCTGAGGTGTTTCAGTGATTCCATAAAGTGCCAGGAAGTGGAGCCGCCATGCAGGTGGACGGGGGAGCAGACTAATCACACTGTCTCCGAGCTGTGATTCTATCATCAGTTAATCTCACGCATATCTTAACGGAAAGCAGGACACAGTTATAGAGACAAGACTTCAGTCTAGAGAACAAAAAAAGTGTCTGGAAACACATAGACGGCAAAGTCATGTGATCACATCACACATGTCAGACTCATCATTCAAACAGACAGCAGCTCTAACCTTGGACCCAGGGCAGGAGCACTTAACACCAAAGCCAGGATGTGATAGCAAAACAAGAAAGATGAAGATAAAAATGGAGATTTAGACCAAGTATTCCTATTCCAAAGCAGCAAAATATGGAACAGTATACGAAGAGCAGCAACAAAGACAGAAACTGTACATTTAACCATAATGAAAACTGTACATTAAGTAAATGTAAATTACAACAATCCCAGCTGAGTTCAGCAAATCAAAGTGGATCATCTGAGCTGAGAACGTTCAAAGTTTAAGCAAAGAAATACTTGAACAACTTGCAAAATAGAAGCCACAAGCAGTTAGCTTAGCATAAAGGCTGTAAACAGCAGCCAGCCTGACCCTGTTGAAAGGTTTCAGATTTAGATTCAGAAAAACTTTAGAGGATAAGCCGAACTGATAATGTTCACACTTCATCAATACTAAATATCACTTATTGAGACTTAATGCACGTTGAAGGCCGCTCTCTTAATATTGCCAGGACCTGGTTGGCCCTTCAGTAACAATTACATCATGTCACAATGCGAACTCACTGCATACATTTGCTGATCACATGAAAGCCTGACAGGAGACAACTCGGGTGTCGTCCAGGTTCACTAACAACCTCACCTCGTCTTCCACTCATCATCAGATTTGAAGCGGTTTTTGCGGGCAGCTCTCTGCTTCTCCTCAAGCCTCTTCTTCTCCTCACTGGCGAGGTCTATTTGAATGATAACAGCAGAGTTGCAGATTGCAGTGAGAGCATTTTTTTTTTTTTCTTATTTTCAGTACGTTACCAACAATTATTACCGATGTCACCGTTCTCCATGGCTCGTATGTCTGGCCTCAGCCTGCAGTCAGTCTGAGGAATGGCTCCCTCCATCTCCTGACGCAGCTCGTTCAGCTGCACTGCAAAGGACGTGAAGCTGTACATCTGCAATTAAATAAAAGACGAACTTTGTATATTAGAAGATTACAAACACGAAGCGCGTTCCGCTTATGAGACTACGCTCGAATGATAGCTTGTCATCCGCATTAATCAGTCAGACCTGGGCAGAGTTGGCCGGTCTGGGTGCGATTCTCCACAGCAGCTGGCTGCCAGGAATCACCTCCACAGTGTCGGCAGCTGGAGAAGGAACCTCCTCCTGACCCTCACTGCAATCCTGAAAACAGGAAATACATAATGCTGCACTGAAAAGTCTCCATATGTACCCTGTTCTCTGCAGCGTGCATCATCACACTCACTTTATTTGACTTCATGTCTTTGGCCCCGACAGACACTAATTTTTTCCATCAAATCAGTCACCACATTGCATTATTCACACGCTGATTCACAGTGACAAACTGATGTGATTCCCTGCTGTTCAGTAGGACACAGTTCATACCGCCTTGCTGCCTTTTTTCTCCTCCGCCCTTTTCTTGTCGTTTTTCTTATGCGCTTCGAAGGCGGCTGGGTCGACGACGTACAGGCACTCGGTCCACTTCCCGTAGAGAGCACACAGCTTCTTTTTGCTGCAGAAAACACACACATACACTCAGGCACAAACACTGGATTATGATTACAGTCAGTTTTAGCTCAGTTAAAAACTTCCTGGCTAACAAAAGCACAGAAAGCGATGAAGCTCTTTCATGTCACACTGGTAAATTTCTGCACAGTTCAGCCAAATGAAACATTCTTGGTTAAAAAAAGTTAAAAGGCCAAACTCACAGACTCAGGCGACATCAGGCGTCATGCTGAGTAAACAAACTAGAGTTTCTCATGTCTCATGCTTGTCATCAGCCTGTCTGACTGCTACATAATTTCTTTCATTGCCGTTTTTTATCTTCGTTTATCTGCACATCCCCGCGCGTTTCTGACGTCTATGTTGCATATTTGGTCTTTGTCTGATGGTTGTGTCCAGTCATTAACGTTGAGTCATTGGCTCCGCTGTGTAAGAAACGGCTTGTATTTTTTTATTGAACCATCTGCTCCTTTCTTTTTCCATCTTTATCTGCCTCAGTGGCAGGTCAGCTGACTTTCCCCTCAGTCTTTTAACTTGTGTTTTGCACTAAAGCCAAGTTCTTTCAAGAGCTGGTTTGATGACAATTAATTATTAAATGTGTTGACTGTTCATGGATCCTTGCCTGGTGATTTGAAGCATATTTAAACAGCTTACTGAGTCATATTTGTTCTTAAATATTGGAGCATGTGATATATTTAGGAAGGCACCAGCCAGATAAATTAGCTGTGTCCTCTGGTGCTGTATGTTGCAATATGCCAAGAGGATTCCCAGAGATAAATAATCAACTGTCCAATATTTCCCTCGGCATTCAAGACATGAACAATAAGTCCTCATACCAAAGACTGCTCTGTTTAATCATCTTCAGACCTACCTTTTATCCAGAATATACCCTTCAACCTTATGCAGCTCTTTGCCAAAAAGGCCACATGGTTTGAAATTCAGGCAGCACCTTTCACCCGTTCTAGGTGAAAAAAGGAGAAAAACAGCATAATTTCCTCTCACTCTCTGCAGGCTGAGTCATGCCGGACTTCCTCATCTGATCTGTCCTTTTTCCTCCTCGCTGACCAAACTTCCTCAAAATATTTACAATACAATACAATAAACTGCATAACTTGTTCAACTCTATAAATGTGCAGAATTTGACTCTAATAATCTTTGATAAACACAGCAGCCAGTACACACAGTTTGTCCAAACATTTTACTTGCTGACTGTGTGATTGTCTGTCCTCTTACCTGTGATTGATCAGCTCCACATTTCCATACTGCTCAATCCACAGCTGGCCCACAATGATGTTGTGGACACAGCATGTAGGATTTGTCCATGTGTAGGCTTCGTTGTACCTGGAGACAAAACATTGACTATAAGGGAAACTGCACAGATTTTACACATCAAAGTCTGTCCACAGATTTTAGGAAGTACTGCCCATGTGAAAACTTCCAGAGGGAGCCTCGCAAAGTCTGATAAATTACCTCAAGTGATGTCACTTGAGGCAGTGTGGGCTGGGACTGAAGACTACAACTTTGAACACGAAAGAAATCTGAAGGTGTGGAGTTAGAAAGAAGCTACAGGAGGCTACGTTAGCATAACGTAAAAATCTGCAACATATGTGGTCGAGCTGCATTGTGGGTAATGTAGGCACCACCGTTTGAGAAGAAAGAGGAATGTGTGGAATAAAAACAATGACAGTTCTGGTTTTACTGCATCGATTTGGATCTTTTTTTTTTATACTGTCAAGACTTCAATGACATCATATGAGCGCAATGCTAAATCGGTGAAGTGCTTTCATGGAGAATGCAAAGTTCTTACTTGGGCAGCTCCAGTGTGATGATGCCTTTGGGCTCTGCTTCCACACTCTTCCCCCAGAACTTGAGTTTGGGGTAGATGGATCCGTGAAACACGAAGTCTTGCTTCAGGCCCTCAGCGTGGAAGGCGCTGACTGGAGGGTGGTGGCTCACCTGCTCCGATATGAGCCTGAAGCCCAGATCCTCTCTGGGACCAGCAGGGAGACGGCAAGCAGCAACATGGGAACATCAGAGGAGGAAGAATGCAGTTGTTTTGTCTCATGTAATGTATTTAGTATATGAATATGTGCTGTATAACCCCACTTACCTGACCAGTTCATAGGTTTCTCCCAGCAGAGGGTTGAAGGGTTTACCTGTCCGGTCCCACTGGGAGGCCACAGCGGACACCGCGAACGCAGCCACACACTGCCGACAGCAGGTAAACAAACTCAAAATCATACACACTAAACTCATAAACTAAAATTTAAGTAATTTGCAGGATGTTCCAAAGTGTACTACCTTCATCCTCTCTGCAGAGTCTGAGGAGGTGTTGGCCCGGTGGATGAGGTAAGTGTGCTCCATGTACTCCGTCAGGCGCTGCAAGAAGCTGAGCGGCTCGTTGAAAATCACTGGCATTGTAATCTTGGAGAGCTCCTAGAAAAAGACATGAAGAGAAATTGAAGGGACCAGGTTTAATTACAGAGAGAAAAAAATAAAGTCCATTCACACAGCAGCCCTTTGAAAGTGTAATATTCCTGCGGAGGCTTGAAAAGGCTCAAGGGAATACTGGTCTTCAAACATCTACGTGTTACATCACTTGAAGGTCACTTTGGATAAAAGTCTCTGCCAAAATAATAAATGTAAATGAAGTGCGAAGTATCTACGGTATCTGTCTCTGGTGCAAAAGAAACAAAGATGTAGAAATTTCACGTTATGTTCGAATACAGGATTAATAAGAACAATAGGTTTTTGACATTCCATGTCAGGATTACCTGCCTGAGCTCTTTCTAATCTGTAGGTACAGAAACGTACACAGTAATACTCCACAAGCTGCTCTGCTCATTGCATCTGCATTTACTGAGAAGAAGTGTTGAACAAAGAGACAAAGAGTCTGCGAGCAGAACTTTGATGCTGTACCTCAACACAGCAACGCTTTGAACATGCTAGAGCACCAACGTGCTCGCATATTGGTCGTTAAGCAGGCATCATCATCACGTTCACCATTTAAACCTGCTGTGACTGACCTTTTGGGCACTTGGGGGCACGAGAAACAGGTTTCGAACACAACATGAACACATCATCACCTTTAAGTTGACTGTTTGATATTGCTATCAAACAGCGGTTGTAGAGCAACATTATCATTCATTTGCAGTTGTGTTTCTGGCCGTATATTTACTCTCTTATAACTCTGCTTTTGGTCTCTACCAAGCCCTGAGGGAAATATCTGGGTCTTGGACAGCTAAATAATGAGCTAAAACTCATTATAAAGCCCGCTAAAGCCGAGGGGAGCTGCAGGTTTAGCTGATAATTTGATGCAGGTTCATCCCTGCAAGCAACCCTTTATAAAGATATTGATTCTAACACTTACTTGGTCGTAAAGCAAAGTAGTGGAACAATACAATCACCAAAAGTATTGCAATTAATCCTGAGGGAGCCATGAATGCCTACAAAACTGTGGTTGATCGACAAACTTGCTGACACTGCCACGCTGCTGGCATGGCTACTAAAAACAAAAGGTCTGTATGAACATCACTCTCACCATTCCAATGCAGTTTCTCAGGATACTCCAAATACTGAAGTCATTTCTTGAAAACATCGGTGCAGGCAAGCTGGTTCTAAAACAACACAAACACACAGACATTAACGCACGGCTGGACTGCTTTTATAAGGCGTTCATGATGCATCGACTTTGTGCCGGGGCTCTAAAAATAAACACTTTTCATTAGAGTAAATGTACCAGACATGTAATAGCGGCAGGCGTCATATCTTATTCAAGTGAATATAGCCAACAAAAGCCTGTAATGTATTGAGTGACATACTGGAACAAAGCCCAGAGAGACAATCAACACTGCTATCAGAAGGCGGTCAGCAGCCTTGGAATCATCCATCAGCAGCGCTTATATCTTGTAACTCTGACAGCAGCTCAGCCAGGTCAGACTAGCTTACTGAAGTTTTACAGGTTGGATAATATGCTTGAAATCACAAGAATACATCACATAAGCCATGTAAGAAATAATAGAGGGGTTGATATGATGATAAGTCTTTTAAAAACCATCCAAATAGTCTGGACCAGACCCCAAAGCTGCCTGGAGGGATTAGCCAGCGTGGGATCATACTGCAGACTGATTATTGCGTTGCACTGTGACCTTATCAATATTTAACAGCTCCAACACAGAGCTCGCTTCTTTCAATACAACTCTTTCTTTCCCCTTTACCAGGCCAGACCTGACTCTAAATTATTCAGATTATGAAGTGGAAAGACCTGGGGGAGGACATGAAAATGAGAAACAAGGATCAGGAGCAGATTGGGAAATACAACAGGCTGACATCAATGTCTGGGAGACATTAAAGCAAGAAAAACAGTGCAACAATAACAGCCTGACACGAGGAGACAGGCTCTTTGTTCAGTTTGTTCGTCTTTTGATGAGTGGTGGATAAAAGCGTGGGGGGGTCAGCGGTCCATTTAGGAGACCGTGGGGGCACACAGCACCGCTGACCTATGCTTTGTGATCCCGTTGGGTTGAGCTTCATCCTCGTTTCCATGGTGATCCTCATGCAACATGCTGGTGGGGCTGCTGCAAGGGCTGCTTAACATGACAGAGCCTTCGTCCTCGTCCTCGTCCTCGTCCTCGTCAAAGGAATGGCTGGCCACCGTCTCAAAGCCGCTCAGGGAGATCTCCGAGTCCGATTCTGATGGAGATGGACACACGGAGACAATTCAGTGTGACCGCAAGACGCTTTTAAAGGACCAGTGTGTCGCTCGCCCCACCCCTCCATTTACAGGTGTGTTAAAAAAAATCTACGATGGGTGCAAAACTCATGAAAAACATGGACTACTGTAGAAACATGGTGGTGCAACATGGCGGACTCTGTGGAGGAGGACCCGCCCTCTGTGTAACTCCCATTTTCAGGTGATTACACACTAACGAAAACATACTAATTGACATTATATTCCATTTCTGCCAATGGATCCCCCTAAAATCCAACAGACCGGACCTTTAAAGCCTGATTCAAAATAAAAAAAACAGCACAGTGAACAAAGCTGTCGTCACTGTTCAAACTGGTGGAGGAAGACAACGAACTGTTAAATGACCTAAAAATTGGGTTTATAAAAGAGGCAGTTAACTTCATCCAGTACCTGAGGATATCTTTTAAGGCAACATGAAACATTTCATATGCATGAAAGTAGTAGTATTAGAGCAGGGAAGCACTCAAAACGTTTTTATGCTGCATATATGTTACAATGTAATTTAAGCGATTACAGGTTGTATACTGTTGGGGTGTGTGTGTGTGTGTGTGTGTGTGTGTGTGTGTGTGTGTGTGTGTTGGCTGAGAGGTTACAAGAAATTTCAGTACAGAAATGCTTAATTAGGTTTGAGATAATGGTTTGTATGATTAAAGAAATAACAAGCTGATTTTTGAAACTTGCGGATATCTGCACTGGCCTGAAGTATCAGTACCTCGGTATCAGTCGTGCTATAAGACAAAACTAATCTGAGAATTACAAATTAGTCTCTGAACAATCCTTCATGAACCTTTTCATCCTCATCAAAGCAGTACAGTTAAAAATACAACAGTGGGATTTTCCTCTCTTCTACTTTACTGTATATTGATTCCATTTGTGTATTTAAGTACATCAAATTTCTATTTTTTTTCTTTTTTAACTCCTTTTTAAATACCTGCACAATGTAAATTGCATTGAACATACTGTTTACTTCATATTTCAGCACTACTTAATTTATTGTTCAGTCTTTTATTTCTTAATTTTTTTAACCATCATTGTGATGTATGTTCTTTTTTCCTGCGAGTACATCGGATGCAGTGTTTAAACTGGAGTCAAATTCCTCGTATGTGCATGCATACTTGGCCAAAAAAGTCAGTTCTGATTCAGATTTTATAATGCAAATTTGTTTGTGGATGGCTGCATAAATAAGGGAAAAAAATCATTAGAATATCATTCACAAAAAATTTATATATGCACAGCCATGCTCTGCAACAATAAAAGCAGACCTCTCATGCAAATCTATATTAGCATTTCATTTTATCCAACTTCATCTATAGAACTGCTTACATAAGGTCATAAGACATTAAAGGTTTTGCTGTTGATGAAGTTTAAATATAAAGAACTAAAAACAAGCACAAACTGTCATATTTTCTGTTGTGCAGGCCCAATTTTTCTTTTAGAAATGTCACTACGTCATGCAGGTTTTCCACAGCAGAAGTCATCCATGTGAAAAGGCTCCAAGTTATTTCAAAACAACCAGGCGACACTCGCGCTTACGTCACGCTCGAGGAGCGGCAAAACACACCGAAGACATTCACCGGCGGGTAAAAGTATTCCAGAGTCCTAAAGGTGAACAGAGCAGCGAGTGTGAGCGGGAGCTTGTCACAGCATCTCCTGAGCGTGTTTGAACACTTGTCAACTCACCAGACACGGCGTCGTGGAACTCATCCTCGCTGAGGGCACTCCGCGGCGAAGATCCCTTGACGAAGGATTGCTCAAGTTCGTGGTGCTCTGTGGCGAGAGTCTGCAGCGCTTCGGAGAGGATCTTATTCTTCTCCACCTCCTGCTCCAATTTCAGACTGCGCACCTGAGCTCGCCACACACACACACAAAGAAAGAGGGCTGATCAGTCACACAAATGGACACAACGTGAATTCTATCTTCCACATTTGATACCTGACAAATAATTTGTCTTCTCGGCTACCAAAACGTTATTCAGTCTCGTCTTTACAGGAGGAAGACAAATGTGCGTGACTGTCGGACCGGCTGTGATGGCAGTGGGTCTGCAAATAAACAGCCTGTTGACTGACTGATCACCCCCTCAGCACTATCCTCTCATTAGCAGACCCACAGAGAGACAGAGATGGAGCTGCGAGGGATGAGCCGTGTTTATCTGTAATGGAGGACAGCTGCCTTGACGCTGCCTTCTCAAATGGCCTGCCGGAGAACATGATTCCTGTGGAGGAGAGGGGATCGGGTGACGGGTAATGGACTCGGACACAAACCATCAGCCAGACCTGCCTTTTATGCGAGACATTAGTGTTGATAATATGAAGATGTGCTCATTTTTCACCTTTCTGACAATCTCATTGTTTCCACTGATAGTCTGACAACGTGTAAATGCAAAGTAACCAGACCATGAAAGAGGCAGAGTTTGACTGTGGACCGGTGGAGAGGCATCCACAAGGTGGTAACCAGGCCTACAGCAGGCAAGGTGAATCATGACTACAGATCACCAGCCATCGCTGCAATGAACTGAACTTTAAAGATGCAATTCCTGCTGCTTGACCCCGACACAGGTGGTGCAAACCAGCGCTGCGGGAGCTGGAGGTGATTCAGTATCTTTCCTTCGCAGGGGCAGTGAGTGCAGACCCCGCTGCTCCATTCAGGCTGCATATGTCACGTGAGACTGAGATGTACAGCGCACGTCTGAGTTATTCCTATTGAGACCGGGCCTATTCATGGTGAGAGCTCTGAGATCCTGTGAGCCTTTTATCGCGCTCTGCCTCTGCAGATCGCAGTTCAAAAGGCTGCGCAGCTGAGCGATGGAGGCCCGGCACAGGTGTAAGCCCTGAAAGCTCCGGACTGGCTGTTGAGCTGAGAACATTCAAATGGTTTCTGGCAGCCTCTGGGAACACCAGCAGTGCCGTCTCAAGATGCCCCAGAAATTCAGCTGTCTTGTTTATGAAGCCGTGTTAGCGAGCATGTGGGAGTGGGAGGAGATAACAAGTCAGGGAAAAAACCCAGCACAGCGTAACTGAATACCTTCTGATTTTCATAATTCAAACTTTGGTTTTCAATTGTTTTGTCCATGTCTTTGTCCACTTGTGTATGCAGGTTTCTGGTTTTAGAAGCAGAAAAAGACATCAGACAGGCATGTTTAAAAGGACTGTGTTATCTAGCGAGGGTGAGCACTCCTTGATTTACATTTTCAACAACTGAAGTGTGCATTCATCACTGCATTCAAACACTGCGGAGCATCAAAAGCAGAGAGTAGACAGTGGGATTAGCGTTCTTCCTGAAAATGAAATGTTTCCTATCTAACTGCATTTGTTTTGAAGATATCACTTCAGCTACAGTCCAAATGCATCAATCATATTTCGAGCTACACAGAATGCAATAAGGAGAAATATGCCCACACCGATGGCTTGCCGACATGCCTGCTTTTTAATAACTAAATTTCTTCATTGTAAACAAACAAAATTAATTAAAGTAATTTGCAGTTTTCAGAGTCATTCTATTAAGCTGAGATGGTTCCATATTCTGTTAGCATCCAGAGGCTGCTGCGAACCTTCTGTAACAGCCAAGCCATGTTAGATGAGTAATAAAGTCAACGATCACTCAGAGGTGAAAAGGAAAGCTCTCAAAAAGCTCTCGCTCAGTCGGTGTTAGATTTCGGATGGATTCTTCGTGAGATAATGGCCGTCTTTCTTCAGCGCTGCTCTGTGGTGCGTCTCACCGAACTGTTCTATGTGTAAATTAATTAAAATAAGCTTTCAGTATGCTTCACTGGCACACGCAGACTGCTGTTATTAGCTGGTATTCCTGGAAATCCTGTTTCCCAGGATTAAACCCTTGAGAACAGCGACGAACTGTCAGTCTGACGTGATGCTCAGAAAAACTCTGATAGGCCATCACACAGAATCTAAATCTAAGACACCCTTTGATCCACAAACTAGGTTGTAAGCTATTGTGTGTAATTTGTTTCAAAATTAAGATAATGGGATTATAATTGTGACGAAATTCATATATACACCCTCTTCGATACTTACACTCTATACTTTATAATCAGCATTATTTTTGGGTTTACCTCAATGACATATTCTTGCAGATGCTAACTTTCTTTACATAAGAACATATCCATACACATGTGCACAGGTCATTCAGTCCAACTGTTAAAGCAGCAGTGAACATTAAGGATGAGGCGGTATAAATTTGTAAATATAGATTTTGTGACATTGTTTGTCTGCTCTCTGAAAATGACCGATCTACGCAATGTTTAAAATCAATGAGCAGGATTGATTTAAATTACATTATGAATGACATTTTTAGCCATGCTAGCAATGACTGAGGACAGCAACTTTAGTGATCCTCCACGTATTCCTCCAGCGTCTCCTCCATGAAGTTCAACAATACCATCAGGTGTACTTTGTGTTCAGTGCTAATTAGCAAATATTAGTATGCTAACAGGCTAAACTAAGATGGTTAAAATGGTTAACCTACCAGCTAAACATCAGCATAGTAGCATTGTCACCGTGAGTGTGCTAGTACGCTAATGTTAGCATTTAGCTAGTTTAGCTAAGTACAGCCTCTTAGCGTTGCTAGCATGGCTGTTTTGTTTTACGACTTTTTTCATCAATACGATGAAATATGTTACTCTGTCAGGTATTTTATTGGCTGGATTAGGCAAAAACAGATATTTGTGTTTGGTCATTTTATCCATAAACACTTAATCTTTGCACTTTCACCCCTCAATGCCTGAAAGAATCTCAAGTTCAGTATCCATCTGAATTACTCTCAGCTTTAAGTTTACAAGCCATTAATAACTTAACACACATAAACAAGCCACACAGAACCACAGGGGAGCCTCCTACACTAAAAACCGGATATGGATCTTATGTGACTCACCATGTCGACACTGTGCTTAGTCACGTGCTATATACATTACACGTTAATTATTGCAGAGTTTATGAACATGGTTGGCACTTGTTGTGAGCTATAAGCGGTGCCATCTATTTTCTGTCCTGGAGGGATGTAATCTGTCCACTGAATCCTTCCATTATAATCAAACCCATTGAATCACCCACAAAGAAAACCCATCTGACAGCTTATAATCACTGCACTCCACCGAGCTGCTTTCAGAAGGAGGTGTGAATTGTGCCGCTGCTTTCTTGAGACGCATGTTTTGTTTTTACATGTTGTTCTTAAAAAAACTTCACCGTATATCTGGGGGTCACAGACAGTACGGATCCTGCTGATTAGAGGATTTCTAGTCTGCATAGTTTTAAAGGGTCAGTTCACTCAAATCACACAGAAATATATTTTCTATATGTGGTCTCTACATTGAGTTGAGTTATTTTAGTGAAATTACACACACACACAAAAAAAGACAAATAGCTGCTAATTGTCAAACAAGGACACAAATCTGAGCCCGGAAGTGGCGCTTACCCCTTCCTGTCGGGAGAAGAGGCTGAGACAGACACTGAGACTGGATCTGGTCTCGCTGGACAGATCGGAGATTTCTTGCATTTTCTGCAGAACGGCGGATGGAAACCCTGAGGGGACAAACACGTCAGCAAGGGACCACTTGCACAAAGTAACGAGCGAAATTAAAAAGTCAAACAAGCTGTTTAAAAAGCAGAAGAAGCCAACAGCCAAGTTGTTTTTTTCATACTCTCAAAAAAGCTTTAAACAACAAACACAGCAATCCTCTAATGACAGAAACAGATGGTGCAGACTCTTAATTACGAAGAATTCAGACATCATTCCTTCAGTGCTGTGCATTTAAATCTGCTTGATGATGCTTGTAATTTTAATCACACACTTTTCATTTCCGCTCCTGAATGGTTCTCCTCCATTAAGTATATTACAATATCTAATAAAAAACATTTAATCAACAATCAAATAACAGGTTTTACTTTCTTCCAGTCCGTCATTTTTCAGCATGGACAGGAAAGCTGCCACCTCCTCTTCCAGTTTTTTGTGGCTGGCCTCCGCCGTCTGTTTTCAGAGAGATGAGAGGAGACTGCAGATGAACAAAAGCAGCGCGTGGTGGGAGAGACGGGGGCTTTCTAGTTCAGCGAAAACACTACTGATCATTATGCTGCCATGCAAATTATGGATTTTCTTGTTTACAGCCACCTGTAGTGAGTCTGTTAGCTTCCCGAGCGATATCACGTCCTCTTCCTCCTCTTCCTCGCTGCCCTGGTCTTGGGAGCAGTAGTGTGTGCTGTAAGCCGTGTGCTCTTCCAGTGCGTCCAGCCATGCCTGGAAGATCATAACAGGTTTCCTTGGGTTTTCACATCCTCGATAGCAAAAGTTACAGCAGTTTTCTTCTGTTGCACCCTGAAGGTATTCTTAAAGTCTATGAATTCTACCTTAATTCTATCTTAATGCTAAGACTCAGCTGAGGCACTGCTGTTTTCAAGATTTTTGAACCCTAACCCAAGTCTAGTCTCAAGTCTTACAGGGCAAGTCCAAGTCAAGTTTCAAGTCTTGAAGAGCAAGTCCAAGTTAAGCCTCAAGTCCTTGAGGGCATGTCAAAGTCAAGTCTCAAATCTTGAAGTCAAGTCTTAAGTCAACAGAGGACAAGTCCAATGTCTTGGCATCTTGCAAGTCTTGCAAGTCAAGAAGCAAGTTTTCTGGTCTGTCAGCGTTCAGCGTGAAAATTCTGTAATGGAATCAAGGCATTTAGAGCCCAGTTGTAAGTAATCAAAGCATCTGTAAGCATCAAATAGTTCAATGAGAACTCTCAAAATAAAGCCGCTATTGTGCAGAAAATGTGACATTAGTTCCTGTCTGTCTGGAACATTGTAGTGTTTCTACATCCTTGGTTTTCATCTTAATACATGTCTGGCTGGTCGCTTTAAAATCTGGATCAATCCTGATCTTGAATGTGACTACGCTGCGTCATAATTAACGCTTTAGCTTTTCAGCAAAAGCTATAATCATTAGGCAGCAGGGTGCACGAGGGATCACACTTCAAACAGCTTTACAGGTGAAAAAAAAAAGCATTACTGGAAGTCAAGCTTAACAGCACACAGGCTTGTGTCATGACAGGAAAAAAAACCTTAAGCACTCTAAATCCAAAGCCCTCAAAGGCAAATTGTTGAGTGCACAGACATTTTTTGCTGGATTCAATGTAACTAACACGGTTCAACTTTAGTTTTAATAGTTTAATCGCACTCTGATGATTATGAAGCACCATGTCCCAGCTGTGTTTACAGGACCCAGGAACCATTATGCACAAACGAGACTTATGCTAATGCATCTTTTCAGCAGTTAAATTCATTTACATTAAGCTGTAGGACCATTTAGATTAAAAAAAAAAAAACATTCCTTGCACAGGCGGCTGTGAAGATGATGAGATAAAACATTAAATGTACTGTGTTCGTTCTGTTCTCAGTTGAATACACGTCCAAAGGGATTATCAAATTATTCTGCTTTATTTGTGTTTTACCAACATTTTTTGGAATGAACACAAAATGGTAATAATTTGTCGAAGAAGGGCAGGAGATAACTTGATCTTTAGAGGAGTGTTTGGGACTACGAGCAGAGGAGAAATAAAACGTACTTTTCTGGTAGCCTCCGGGTCATTTTGAGGTGATACTTTGAAGTGATGCACACTGTCATCGAAGCACTTGAGGGTAAAAAGGCAGGCATCTCTGGCTCGGATCTGGAAAGGAGAACATCAAAAACATTCCCTTGTACAAAAGTTATACTCACAAAAACGTACCACGGCAGTGAAAAATTGGGATGCAATTCTTAAATGTCGGCTTACCAAACAGTGAGCATGTGTGAGGGACTTGCAGCCTTGCCTTCTGACATTGGCAGCTGCATCTGACCTTCATATGAGAGAGGAAGAGGTTATATTTTCCTGTGGTCCTTTCCTTTACAGACTGGAATCTATTTCTTAACAGGTTGATAGATTTTCAATGGAGGTAAAGAAGACACAATCCCTCTATTCTTTAACTTATCTGTCATTTCAGGCACCTTTCTAATCAAAAGCGTGCAGGACTTCCATTTATCTGTTGCTGAGATCTTTTCAAATGTCTGATTCAAGGAGCAGAGCCAAGGTGAAAGACGGCACCTACTGTTTTGAGTACCACGATAAAACTCCATCTTGAAGGACGACCCAGTAGGAGCGCCAGCCAAAAAATCTGGAGCTCTGCGGGATGACGCAAACAGAAGAATCAGCCATCAGATTTTCAGACATTTCTATTATTGCTCCTTCTTTTCTGGTTCAGTGGTGGCTGAGAGAGAAAACAGCAAATTGGACAAACATTCACAAAGAGACAGGCGAGCTGAAGTGGACACACATGAGCGAGCTACGCGCGTTTGTTATCACACTGATTAGCTCAGCAGGTCGTGAATATGAACTCAGTTTTAGGGTCTTCTCGGTGTTGCCATGTTATTTGGAAGCTGCCATAATTAGCAGTTTCTGACTTTTAAACAGCATTAATATCAACATGCAAGCAGTAATTATAACTGGGACTCGGCTGCGGAATAATAAACATTTGGTGTACTTGTGAGTGTTTTCAGCAGCAGGATGCTGTATGTGTGAAAGGCTCAAAATAAACTACGGTGACCATGCTCATTGCAACAACGGAACATGCTAACCAGTGAAGCGTTGAGGCTCACTGATGTGTAACAATTGAGCTCTAAGGCACAAAGGAGTAGACTATCAGACAATACTTGTTGGCAGGATTAGTTCACTATTGTTGTTTTGTGTCCTTCAAGCTGCTATAATAAACATTTTCCTATTAACAACAAATCTTGTGGCTATCTATGTGTCACTACTAGTGATAAAATCAGAATTATCACCCGATTCTGCAGTTCTGCAGCAACATGCTGGTGAACATAGTAGAGCATTTAGCTGCCAAGAGGCAGATCCCATAGGAGTTGGTATAGAGCAAAACAGAGCTCTGAAGAGAGTCAACACTGGACTTGGATTCATCAGGTGGACACAAACAGCACTCCAAATGAATGCTAATATTGTTTCAGATACACTGGATGTTAGCCACAGCCACTAAAAGGTGATAGTATGTCAATTTTATGACTACAGTTTATTTTCCGTTGCTCCCAAATAGCCAAAAAAAAGTCAGTTATTGCAGGTTTAACTTAACCGTTAACGTGACAGTAAGTGCTGTCATTGCTAGCTTACTAACCTGCTCGTGGCCGAAAGGCTCCATTCAGAAGCAAATCTAACTATGGGCCTTTTTTCGCTGCAGATATTGTGAGGCAGCACAGCAGGAAAAGTGTGATTAATAATATTAATTATGACCATAATTAAGTCTTCATTCAGGTTCCCACTCAAGTAAAAATGTGTGCCATAAAAAACTGTGAGACTGCATGCAGTTTGAACAGATAATTCTTCAGTTTTCGTGACTTTCTGCACAACATCCTTCCATCACTATATGTTAATGTGCCTGCAGTGACTCAGAGAAGCCTCTATTATCTTTTCCTGTTAATGTAACATCCTCATTGTATTGCCTGTGAATCAAGCTGCAGGTCACTGACTCATCATTGTCCCAGCCTTTATTGAAGCAGTAAACCAATCAATGCCCAAATCCAATTCACTGTGTAGTGATTCAATCCCCAGTGAACTAAGTTTCAGATGCATTTCAGATGGTTTCAATAATGAGAACAAGATGAAGACTTCTGTCCTGATTTTTTAACGGCGGCTTTTTCACAAACATAGTTTTTTTAAAACAAGCTACGAATATGAGCCGAATAGAGTCAGTCAAGAGTTTTAGCCTCCATTCTTTGCACAAAAACCAAATCATTCAGACAACATGCACATGCACAATGTCTCGTGTGATAACAATCATGTGTTTGCAGCAACAGCAGGGACCCTAAATGCAACATATGAGCTGTTTTGTTGAGTATGGTTTCTCCATTTGCCTGTTATCTCAATCTCTGTCGGGGTTCTCTCAGCCACCACAGATAATAACTCCCAGACTTTACCTTAAAGAGGAATCCCTCGTACTTCTTGACATGGCGGGTCATACCCTGAAAGAGTCGCAGATGAGAAACATGAAGAAAGTAAAAAATAAATCAAAGCAAAAATCAAAGTGACTTTAGGATGCCGACTATGAACTGAGAACTCACTCGATGAACGCTGGCTTCAAGGAGCTGCTTCATTGTTGTATCACTAGCCAGATCAAACACCGTCTGGCCTGTGGGTGATGGACAGGTGGTCATCAGAAGAGAAGTACAACAACACACCACATGTATAAAGAGAGGACAAATTCAGCTGGACTAAACAATATTCAAAGGCCAGGTGACAACTGCTACAGATATCAAGAAGAATATTTTTGGTAGCAGTTCTTTAAAATAATAATAAGACTGGTGTTATTTTAGATTTTTCTCACAGAGATTTTTTTTTTTTTATTACTGACAGCCAATTAAAGAAGAAAAAAGGTGTAATTCATAATTGCCAACTCTGGCTAATGGGTCTCACCATTCTTGTTCTTGATGGTGGGGCTGGCTCCACTCTTGAGCAGCTTCAGGGCACACTGCTTCTGGCCGCGATAGGCTGCAGAGTGCAGCGGAGTGTTTCCCAGCAGATCTGTGCAGTTGATGTCTGGAGGCTTTTTCCTGCTGAGCTGCAGTGAACACACAGGATACAAACAGATGGGTTGTCTGGTCCCAGATATCCTGCAGGTATTTAGTATTCAGGTAAGAACAAGCATGCCTCTGATTTCTCACTCTGTGTCCGAGAGCTGGAATAGTGAAGATTGCAATTGCTTTTCAACACTTATCTGCCACTGTTCATTTTGTGTGTTCAACAACTCTCGTTGCACATATTATTTTTTAACTAATCAGGTTTTCATGGACACTTGTTTTGTTTTCCCTAAGACTTAAAGGGCGTAGTCGATGGTACACTTGTCTGGACTTGTGAAGATAGTTAAGAGTGTAACTGTCAGTTCACGTACAGCTCACAGTGTCACTGCTAACATGCTGATGTCAAGCAGGAATAATCTTTACAGCACGCAACATCTTAGCCTAGCTTATTAGCATGCTACCATTTGCTAATTATCACAACACACCACAGCCGAGGTTGATGGGATATTATTTGTTTCATTTCACAAGTTTCATTTTGACTTAATGATAGTGCGAGATGGGAAGATCACTGAAATCGAATGCATCATGAGGGGATCATGAATGTCCGTAGAACATTTCATGGTAATCTGACCAACTGGTACTTTTTCCCACCACAGTAACTACAGGAATTAGCCCAAGTTACCCGAGGAAATTCCACACTATTATTGGTCAGAAGGTAAGGGTAAAGCACATGTTTCAGCCTTCAGCTTCAAAGCTTTGGGGATATTAGATCAGTTATCAGCATCTGGCACTAACCAGCTGAGTTAGAGCTGAAAGGTCTCCTTCTCGTGCAGCCTCCAGAAGTTTCTCCTCAAGCTTCCTCTCCTCCGTTCTCTCGGCCGCTGGTACCAGTTAAAGGATGTGATTTACAAGGACAAAGGAAGGATGATTTTAGAATTTTCTATACATTATATATGAACAACTAGCATGAATGAATATTGAAACATTAAGCATAGAGATTTATAAAATATATGTTTCCATGAAATCTCTGAGATGACAACAGGTCTCTCTCACCTTCTAGCATGCTTCTGATCTCTGGATTTTGAGTGACATCTTTAGGAATCTGTGCTGTCCCATTGATGACAGTTGCACATGCATCATAGTGCAGCAGCAGCATGACAACCTCCTGATCAATACGTGATTGATTGATTGATTGATTGACTGAATGGATGAACAAATGCATGCACAGAACCATACTATCAACAAAGAGACGAGAAGAGAAGAGAGAAACTTAAAATCTGAAAAACTGATGTTGCATTCGGGTACCTTTCTTCCTGTGAAGGCAGCTTTGTGCAGCGGTGTATCTCCGATGTTATTTGGCAAGTTAACATCTGCCCCTGCCTGCAGGTGGAACAGCATGCACACGTTAGCCATGCAGCCATTCAGAATTCAAAGCAAATATCTTGAAAAACTTTAAAAAAAGAGGAAACCGTACCTTCAATAATTCCTCCACTACATCTCTGTGTCCAAAGTAACAGGCCAAGTGAAGAGGCGTCCATCCCAGGTTCGACTTTTTCTTACCTGAGAAAACAGTGCATACTGTGTTACACCACACACTATGATTCACATCATTCCCACATGTTAGTCACGTACCCTTGCAGTTTATGTTGATCTCCGTCTCCTGCCTAATCTTGGACATGAGGAGCCTCTGAATCCCCGGCAGATCTCCGTTCCGGGCGTATTGCAGGAACTGCTCCTCTGGCTCCAGCTGCTCCATGGACCCCTGCAGAGGAAACGCAGGGGAGAAACAGCGACAGCATAAAAAAGATGCTTTTTAAGTCTGTGACTCAGCTGTAATTAAAAAGACGCTTTCAAAAGCACACGTCTCTGAAAAGACACCCAGAAGCTGTAGGCGGTTTATGCTTATTACTAATCATTTAGAGCTTTGAGCGAGATAGCACGAAAAGCTGATGATCCTGTAGGTTTATCAGTGGAAGGACACTTTCATCCAGAGGCAACATTTAGGTACTTTGCAAGAAAAGTTTGCTTTAAAAGCAAAACTCTTGTGCAAAAGGAAAATATATCACAGCTTCCTGTTTCAGTGTCAAGTGCACATTAATGCCTATAACACGCTTGGATTAAGAGCCAGAGTCTACAGCTAAGCTAGTGCTAACATCAGCATGCTAACATGCTAAAGGCAACAATGCTAACATGCTGACGTTGAGCGGGTGCAGTGCAGCATTTCTGCAGATGTTTGGTATTTTGATCTGATGATGGTTCTAGAGGAAAAGTCATCACTTCATCCTGAGGTGCACCTGAATGTGTGTGCCAAATTTTATGGCTATTTATTTAAGAGCTGTTGAGACATTTCACAAATGTCCATCTGGTGGTGGCTGCAGAGAAAAAGTCATGGGATCGTCGGTAGGTTTCATCCTCCGGGGAGCACGAATGACTGTCGCAATCATTTGAATTCTTGTTGAGATATTTCTAAACAAAGTGCTGGACCGAGCGACTGACATACACCAGCGTGGATCAAAAAAAAAAATTATCAAAATCAAAGAGATTCTGACCTTTAGTAACTAGTATTGGTCAATCTGTTATTTCCCATGATGCATCTTTCATTAGACCCTCCCTGCCTGGTGAACTCTTTCAACCACCACACCTTCAGTTAATGCCACAGGCTTTCTGCTATAAACAAGTAGAAATGACTTGGCATCGTCTTCAAACTGTCAGCTTCTATTGCTTTAACCGACATCATTTAGGGGCATGTGAGGAAAAAGTCACAAGAGTCTGTTTTGTCAGATAGGCATTAAAAAGCAGCTGTCAGAGGGGATATATGGACTATTACAAAAGATGGCAGTCACCAGACCGGCCTTACAGGAAGGAAACAAGTCCTCCCGTTCCCCTTTACACAGCCTAAGTCCACATGACGTTCTACTTGCAATCAAAACGCTGGTATGTGCTGACAACAAAGAGAACGCTTTAAGCAACGTGGAATGTCACATGGCTGTGAAGGATTAATGAGCGTCATTGACAAGAGATGATGAATCAAGCGCTGAAAATTAACCTCTGAAACAGGTTTACCTGGGACTGAAAAGCATGTGACACTAACGGTAACTCAGCCTGTCTGTCTGCTGTACGCTCCAACGTCTGGGAAACACCCTCAATATCCTCTCCGTGAACTGTAACTATATATTGTCACAGTATAATCAGAACACGTGCACGCTTTTCTTTGGCGTCTCTATTATCAATATTTGAAATCCTGCTTTAATTTGTATTTCTATTCATTCATTATATTTATTCTGATCTCTCCCCTGACTCCCATTTGTGCCCTGAAAGGTTTTTTTTTCCCAACTATAAAAAGTCACACCTCATACATACTTTGGGCACAAGTCTTTAAATAAAGAACTTAATGGGAATTTTTTACAGTGGTGGAAAGTAACTATGCATATTTACTCTAGTGCTATATTTAAGCACTTGCATTTGACATTAAAAGGTACATATGATATGCTTTTTAAATACAAAACATTGTTAAAAATGAAACCAGTTTCACCAAATCTGTTAATAAAATCAGGATGTAGTTGTTAAGTGTTCCACCAAAGAGTCATTTCCCTTTTAAACTTCTCATATTGTACCATTTGAATAACTGTTTGAGACCCAAAAGTGTCAAATTATCTATTATTCCCTCTCACATTAATCATCTCACGACCCCTCAGACTTTCTTATTGGGGGGGGGGGGGCATACTTTGGCAACCAGTGGACTACACTGTCTATAAAGTCATTAAACCTACAGTCCACCATACTGTTTATGCATCAGTGTATCAGTACTAACAATCTATTAATGTCATACATAATAATTTTCCTTTTGACATTTTACTGATAATATTCTGGACTTTTATTAAAGATTTTGAACGCAGGAATTTCACTTTTAATTGAATGTTTTGACGTTAAGGATCTGACTTCTTCCACCACTGCTGCCTTGTCACTTTAACATTTGCATCTCCAGATTCTACACAGTGAACACAAGAATGAACATAATACTGAGAAGTGATGGCAGCTGTCTACCTAAAGGTGACATGAAACGGACTGATGTGTCTCTAACGCATCAGCAGTCAGGCGGACACTTACTGCTTCAACCAGTCCGGTCCTATGGAGTCAAATCCGGGGTGTTCAGGCAGACCTGCTCTCACACGGGCCCTCTGTGCGGCTGCATGTGATGTATTAAGCCCCTCTGAGCCGCTTCCTGCCGCTCTACAGCAACACAAACGGCGCGGCGCGAATCATCCGACACATCACACTGTCTCTCTCACACCTCACTTTCGCCATTTATCGTCTTCAGCTGATACTTAGCGGACCAATGGCGAAATATAGCTGTATCAGCCTCTCTCACACACGCCTCTGTTTTCTGTTTACACTGACATCAGCTGATCTCCCTCCAAAGCGGAAGTCGCCCGGACAAACCGTTGACGCCTTTAAAAATAAAAGCCCTGACCGTTATTTGCAAACGCAGAATAAACCGTCCAGTGACCAATAAGTCACGCCGCCCCTTACACAAGGCCAGAAAGCTGAAATTATAAAACCACACACACTAATCTGTTCGTTAAAGTTGTCTTTTGCGTCGTTTTTGTCCAGAAAGTTTGTCATTTTGTTGAGCTAAAACGCGGCAGAACCCGGAAGTCGACACGCACACCCAATCAGCTTTGCCCAGGAAGTAGTTACACTTCCACACGCGGCAGGCTGGATCTCAATATGTGGTTCATGTGCTTTAAACTTTATGTTACCTGTTCTTTGACAGACTCATTTTAATATTTTAGCTGACACTTAATAATGAAGTGAACTAATGGCCGACATCATAAATCCGGAGAATGAAGGCGATCTTCAGGCTCAAGTAAGATGTGTGACAACCTCTCCGATAAAGTTGAGCCAATCTGTCAAGTTGAGCTTAGTGTCTGTTTTGTTGTAGTGTTATGATGTGGCCTGCAGAGAGCGTATACGCCTCTGCCACACCTGTTGCTGGCAGGTGTAAAATCTGGCACAAACAAACCTTTTTCTACATTTGTCTGAGGAAGACAATAGAAGTATGATTACAATGCTTGAGCAACTGTGCATACACCGTAAAGAGGAACACACGCACGCACACACACACACACACACACACACACACCTGTACTGGAGTTTGCTCCCAAGGGGTCTGGATTCATTAACACGTATCCATGCGATGTCTGAAGCTCGGCAGGTGCTGCGTGGTGCACACAGAGGCCACGCATTAACACAGTGCAGCCAAAACAGCGTGAAAACAGACAAATTAACACCATCACTAGCACTCATTACTAAACTTGTAGTGCTAAAATTGAGCTAGTTTTTAGCCAGTGTCTCTGTTGGACTTGAGCCCCAGGTAGTGCCTCTCCTGTACTGCCATTAGACAGAAATATTTACCCGGTGGTCTTTGAAAAACCCAGAAGGTTGTTTGAAAACACCTGTTCTGAAGGTATTTACAAAATCCTCAGAGAAGACACCTCACTTTGTCTGTTGCAGTATAAAAATGGTTTCAACCCCTTTCCCAAGACCCAAGAAAAACATTAACATGCGAATATTATGTAGAAAAGTGTAACGTGTAGCATCACAGACAAATGTAACTGATAATAAAAGGTGAGCTACTACCTGTTTGGGGTTAAATAACAGTGGCACAACCCTCATGTCTGTATGTAAATATGAGGCTACAGCCAGCAGCCGTTTAGCTTAGCTGAGGTTAGCTTAGCACAAAGACGGGAACCTTTGGGAGACTCCAGAAGACCAACATATGAACTCCCATAACATTCCAGTCTGTATGCTAAGCTAAGCTAAGTAGCAGCAGGGGCCAAATATGACACATATTTATAGTACAGATACAATGTTCAACTATTGCTTTAAATGACAGTCTGGATTTTTAAAGCAAGGCGGCCATTTTTAGAGGATGCTAATCGTCACCTGTACGCCGTCTAGCTACATGGTCGCAATCCCTACAACTCGGTGTAACTTAGGTAAACTTCAGTTTCAACTGGTCGTTAAACACTGTTGTATAGTAGGCTGTAAGAGCCAATGACCAACAAACTACTACTGACTACAGCCTTAATATTTTCTCACTTCTGGATAAAAATACATTAGTCTGGAGTTTGAAGCCTTCAATACATCACTGCTCCAAATGCTGAAATGATTTTTATGGATGAATTCATAATTAACGTCAACAGACACCCGTGATTGATGTTTTTTGCTGCGTCATTGTTTCTCCTCGTTTAGATTGAAGAGGTCGAAGCTCTGTCTTCCATCTATGGGGATGAATGGTGTGTTATAGATGAAGCATCCAGGATATTTTGCATCAAAATATCCAACGACTTGGAGGAGCCAAAACTAACGGCGTGTCTGCAGGTAGAGAAAGAGAAAATCTTTAATCAACAAGTGTCTGGAAACGCTTTCTGATTGTAATCCAGTTTATGTTTTTTTTTTTTTTCTCATTGATCAGATAATTCTCCCACCTGATTATCCAAGTGCATCCCCCCCTATCTACCAGATCAAGTAAGTCTATTTGACTTTCAAATTTAATCTTGTGGTGATGTGCTGAATTGATAGACCAACATCCCACTCAAAAACCCACTCCCCGTCCTACTCGATAACCCTCTATTTGTTCTCGGCTTTTGTAGTGCAGCGTGGTTGCGAGGCCTCGAGAGGGCCAAATTGGCAAACAGCCTAGAAGACCTCTATGTGTGAGTGCTTCTAGTAATTTCTGACTTCACAAGGAGGCACTGTCGAGTGATATTAGCCACAACAAAAGCTTTTCATGGTTGTTTCCACAGTGTGATTTCTTTGAAGTCTGTGTCTCTTAGAGAATCCACCATCATCATACGGGAATATTTTTAAATTTCAACAGGGAGCACGTCGGGGAGAGCATCCTCTACCTGTGGGTGGAAAAAATCAGAGAATTCCTGGTGGACATATCCCAGAGATCAGACTCAGGTGAGTTGTGAAAAATTACATCCATGCTTGAGGGACACACTCAAGCAAAGCGTTTATCACTTTGAATTACACTCGATAGATTTATGAGTCCAGGAGAGCTTACTTCATATGCATGACATTACTATAGCAAAAATCTACTTGGATAAGCGAGACAGAAGATAGACGTGTGTTTTCATCTTCACTTTTTTAAACAGTATGCTTAATTTCTAAAAGAGAAATGAGTTGTGGGATGAGGAATAACTGACGAGCTCATTAATGCGAGTTTGGCTGGCGTTGCTGGAGTGTAAACTTTACCAAACCTCATAAAAAAAGAGGACAGAGCCAGTTGTTATTCTCTAAATTCTGATATTTTAGCATCCTGGTCAGTTTTTTACGTAACCTGTTATTTGCCCTTTGTCTTTGGAATAACGCGGGGTTGCTACTACAGGTAGCTAGTTAGCCCGGCATGCTAACATTTGCAACTTTCATTGGAGCAGATAAACGCACTGTACAATTCATTCCATACACTTTTGCTCTTGGTTTAATGTTTGTCTGTTGAAAAATAAACCACCCGCGGCATGCACATTGCTTCAACATGAGAGGAAATCCGAAGCTTGACACACCTGCTGTGCCTGGTTACAGTTGCTGAGCTCTGACTGGACAGTTTCTTTTCGGGGGCGGTGTTTAGCTTACAGTCAATCCCACCCAGTCCAGCACGCTAGAGTACATGATAACATCCTCACAGATAACAGCTCGGCTCTGATTAAGCCCACTGTTCAGCCAGAGGTCAATCATTACATTGTTTTTCATAAACAAATAGTCGTATGAAAGGTCCGGATGAATCTGCCTCATCTACATGTGTCTTCTGCTGAGGCACTCCTCCATGTGTAATACAACTACCTGATGTCGTCTGAGGGTGTGATAAGATGAGCACAAAGGCCTGCAGGGGCACGAAAAGCCCATCAGTGTGTGACGTTTGAGTGACTGCATTGAATTAAGATCAATATCTGTGTGATGCCTTCTGTTTCCTTGGCAGATTCTTTTGAAGAGTAAAAGGAGTCAAAGATACCCAAATTAAACATTTTCTACGAGTGTCAACGTGCACCAGGTTTTCACGGGGAGTCCGCCGTGGCTCGGTTATCTAAGCCAAGCCCAGCAGTATCTATTATCGAGGCAGACGGTCTCCTTTGACCAACAAGGCTGAAAAATATTAACTGCCCTCCCCATTGTTGTGTGGCACAAATTGTCCTCTGCTGAGATTCATGTGGTAATAAGTATAACTGGTCACAGTATTTAGGCAATCTCAGAGGAGCGGGATTGATGCCTTATTCCCATTCAAATGACATGGGCATGGTGGAGAGAGGGTGAATGAGGAGGGAAGTGATGAGGCTGAAGCTGCATATTTCACAGAAAAGGAAATGAAAAGGGAGTAAACAGTACAGAGAGGACAGAAAGTCAAGAGAAATAATGGATCCGCTGATGGAGTTTGGCCGAATGAGCTCGAAAGCAAAGGATGAAAAACATCCAGAGTCCAAATGTTTGTTCACATAAATATGAAATCCCATTTAGGCTTCAGGTATTTTAATTAATCGTGGCACTGTGTGTGTGTGTGCAGTCCTAGAATAAACACTATAGACATTACTCACATTGTCACAGTGAGCTTGTTCGACTTGTAACCAGTTCAACTTTGATCACTGTTTTCATTATGGTCTTCTAAGATTTAGCAGGCTTGAAAAATCCATTTTTTATGAAGAGCACCGAAGGATAAGGCTGATGATTTTTTTCTTATTATCGTTACCCCAAGTGGCTTGTGGTCGTGAGGCCGGCGGGATGGACTGCCAGATTCTCATAAATGACACTGGAGACGGCTTATGGAAATGATCTGAACATTCGATTCATGGGTAACAGCTCTGGTGGACGTTCCTGCAGTCGGCATACCAACTGACACGTTCTAGAGTGCTTTTATTGTGGCCAGTCCACAGCACACCTGTGCAATAATCATGCTGTTTAATGAGCACCTTGATAAGCCACACCTGTCAGGTGGATGGATTGTCTTGGCAAAGGAAAAGTGTTCACTAACACCAATTTAAACAAGTTTGTCAACACAAATTTTGAGGAAAAAAAAGCTTTTTATATGCACAGAAAATTTCCTCCATCTTTAATGTCGCCTCATGAAAAATGGGAGCGAAAACCAAAGTGGTCGTGTTTCGAGTTTTGTTCAGTGAACATTGTTTTTGGTACATTTGGAGTGTGAAATAAGACATAATGCACAGACATAATGTTAAACAACAGCAAAAAGCAAATACATTCTGTCTGCCTGTCTGTCTGTCTGTCTGTCTGTCTATACACACACATACACACAGAGTATCAGCTGATTTTAGGCTGTGCTCAGACACAGTGCACCTTTGTTTCCATACCAACAGAGCACTAATTTCAGCTCACCTTTTGATCTTTTGTGTCTCATCCCGCTGCATTAGCGTACAGTGGATTCTGGACATCATCAACATTCACTCACTAACACACTCTCCGTGTTTGTGTGTGTGTTGTTAAGAAATGAGGAAGTGAGCATCAGATTAACTGAAAAAAACCCAACAAAAACAAACAGATAATGTCACTCAGGGCAAGCCTTTCTTCATTATTAATGGAATATCCTCGCTAAAAATAATATCAGCAGCTTCACTGGTCCCAAAAATCTCCTATTAGTCAGGCTCTAGTAATTGGTGTCATCCATTATGAATTGTCTGTCGTGGTATAATAGGTCATGAAACCATGTTAGTGTCAGTGTTAAGGTCATGTCATGGTAATTTGGTAATAAGATGCTCAGTATGTGTCATTTTAATGACAAGCTGCAGACATCCCAGTGAAGACCTTTTCCTGGCACCAGTTTTAAGATTAAAAAAGCAATCTGTTCTTAAACAAGACATCTTGTTTCTCACATGTCTTTGTTGCAGTGGATCAACCAGAAAAGGTGAACATGACGGCTGAGGAGGACGTGGATGATGATGAAGACGTACCAGACTTCAGGACTTTAAAACTGAACACAGACAACGCTCATCTCTTCTCGGATCATGCAGACGGTACGGCTCATTACGGTGCGACCGGCTGCTCTGCATTATCAGACGCAGCTTATCCTGATGTGTGATGTTTAACGTTTTGTCGTGCAGATGAAGAGATACCGCCGATAAAACATGGAAATACCATCACAGACCGACGCAGCACCTTCCAGCCTCACCTATCACCTGTGGTGACTCCTAGACAGGTACAGAACATGAATGATATGTTATTATTTTTATATCAGCACACAATGCAACAAACAAAGCTCCCGTGCATGAATTCTTCAACTGAAAAATGAAACGAAGCCTTCTTTTTCGTGAACTATGAGGACAAGCGGCCAACTGACAGCTCATTGAAGCTTCAGGAGAAATTACTTGAAGAGGGCCTTGTAGGAGAGGAGATGTAAATGTGCCAATTTATGCAGCAATTTCACAAATGAAACATCATCTGGCTCGTTCTTGCGTGTTAGTCTCACTCTCTGGCTCTCAGGTACCGATTGGTCTTAAAAGCTTCCACCTGCTGTGAAGCACTATTTAGACCAAAATATTTACAGACACGGCTGCCCTCCTCAGAGCAGATGAACAGGAGACACTGACACCTGTACAACATTTACATATTTCCTTCTAATAGTCTGAAAGCATTCAGTTCAACAGGAGACATAATTTAGAAAAAGACTGAGATTCATTTCACTGAGAACAAATTGGAGACGCTTCCTGCCGACTAGCCAACAAACAGCACGCTAGCTAGCTTTTGTTGTTCGTTTGTTGGTTGGTGGTTCGATCCCTGGCCTCGGCAGTCCACATGCCGTAGTGTCCTTGGGCAAGATACTAAACCCCAAACTGCCCCCGATGCTGCGCCATCAATGTGTGGATGAAAGCGTCTACCAAAATGACTGATTGTAAATTCGCTACCTGTGATGCTGGACTCTATTAGCTGGCGGTACGAGGAGAACAAACCCGCCTGAGTTAACTGAGCACAGATGCTTTGACTGACAGTTTGACTCTGTCATGGCTGAAGGGAAAACGGCCCATTGACGAGTTTTAGTTTAAAACCTGAGTTTGCTGCATTTTACAAACCTTCGTAACTTTTTCAGTCTAATAAATAAATAAAATAAACTCACAAAATGTCAAGAAAGGAAATATTATTTTATATTATTTAACAGAAAAATACAACTGGACACCTTTTGAATTCGAGAGGAACCGAATTGCCTTGTTGACTCACATGTTGCATGTTACTCCGGTGATATGCTGCCGCCAATTGTTTGGAGCAACCTTCGACAGGTGACCAGTTCTTACACTTTGTACCTTTAAGCTGCTTGCGGAGCAGGATGAAGTGATGAGCATTCACCGAGTACCACAACATCTCCTTAAGGCACTACATTACGTCTGTAAGAATACTTATGTCAGTCCTGCAGGTTATTCAAGTGCCAAATGAGTAATTTCAGTAATCAAATCTCAATCTTGACCTTCTTAAAGTCCATCAGAAGGCAAGAAATCACAACATACCATTTAGAAGGCATTTCTTATGCAACTGATGCACTTATCGACATTATGAAGAGTTAAAAAAGTCACTGCATCTCCTGAAGCTATTTTTTAAATGTGTCTTAATGTAGTTTGAATCCTTTTCCTCCAGTCTTTTTTGTTTGCCTTTCCTCTTAAGATGGCACTGATGTTAAGAATCATTTTCACTATTTTCAAAGACTCTCTGTGCAACATACCGCGGGCTCCTGCCCACCACCAGCAAAGAGACTCCATCTGCGATCAGCAGGTGATAATGTAGCCGATGGAGGACTCCAGCAATGAAAATTTGCAGCCTGCATCAAATTCAAGACACCCAAGGAAGATTCTTTCGAGGTTTCGTGTTTGGTGAAAGGAGCGTGCTAAAACGTTTCCTCACCTGGCGCTGATTGTACAGGACATGCTCGCCATCCTGGCATCGAGTGCAGCCAGTGAAAGAGAACCCAGCTCAGACTGGAGACTGTGGACGATATCAGGACGATAGGTTCAGGGACTCATGTGAATCGTGGTTGATGTTTTTCAGACCCCTGTAGAAGAAAGTCTCATTTTCTTCAAGATCTGTCAGTCGTTAAGTGACAGCATAAAACTAGTATAAAGTATAACTAGTATAAAACTGCTCAGATATTTGCTGAAGATGTAGACTATTTAAAAAAAGGAGTAATGAAAAAAAGGTAAACAGTGCAGACGTTTGGTGACCTACAGCAAACTGAACCATGTTGGGCTGGGAAAGTGTCACAGAGCGAAATTTAATTGAGACATTTGAACAAAAGTCCTCAATCTGAATCCTGTTTTTCAAACTGTGCTCGCTTCGCTCTCAGAATGTATTGTTAACCATTCAAATCTGAGTTTTAATTATAGGAAGTGTGATTTTCCTTCATGAACAGTTGACGAATGCTGTTCTGAGCATTAGTCAGAGGCGTCAGAGAGCGTGTTGACCTCCGAAGCATCATCTTCAAACTGACATGGTCTGGAAATTGACTCATTTTTCTTCACGCTCAGGGTTTCAGCATGAAAGCGGTTTATATTTAGCATGGCGATGAGGCAGAGTGCGGGATGAGCTGCTTGTGTCAGCACTTTTCATTTACAAAAGAGTAGATGTGGAGGCATGTGAGAGTGAAGTCTGGAGCGCTGTGTCATGATATCCACCTGTTGTGTGTGGCAGGTGAAAATGGTCCTGGAGAAGCTGTATGAAAACAAGAAGATCGCAAGTGCCACTCATAATATTTATGCATACAGGTCAGTGATAAAACTTACTCTGAATTTATTATTAGCTTTTTATTAATTTATTATGCAAACCATGCCAACTCCCTCAGGTTAGTGTTACAGTGTGTCTCATTAGTGGAGGAGAACATGAGACGGGATGGCCTGCCCGTCTTCTCTAAAGGGCACGTAACTGCATTAAAGGTCAAAAAAAAGCACCAGAGAAAATGAAAGTGTTTTGATTGTATTGTGCATTATGTGAATGGGTGTGTGTGTGTGTGTGTGTATGTCTTTCTGTGTGTGTGTTTGTGTTTTCCGTCTGTGTGTGCAGTGTATTTCAGCGTGGTCTAATGAGGTCGATGTCAAGCTACTGATGCGCTGCCTGGGCGGTCATTACGGCTGACATTTAGACCACTTAAAAAAACTTTCCCGGTGAAGAGGCGGCCGGTGTCACAGCGCCGCTCTCTTACCAAAATGTCTTAATGCTCTCCGGCCTGATGCCAAGCTGTTGTGGTTCTCTCTGTCGTAGGATTTACTGCGAGGATAAGCACAGCTTCCTGCAGGACTGCGAAGACGACGGCGAGACAGCCGCAGGGGGGAGATTGCTCCACTTGCTGCAGGTTTATTGTTTCATTAAGAACACTGACCTCGAGCCAACAAGCCGCTCTTTCACCTGAATGCTAAACATTCGTCAAAAGGGAAAAACTGATCAATGAGTCAGCGCACATCTAGCTTTGGCACAGAATTTAGATTACAAACGGTTAAATTCAGTAGCTGCATCAAACTTTCTTTTGCATGCCTAATTGGTGTCTGTTCTAAGCTGCCATGTTCATTTTCACAGCATGATTTGGCATCTGCTGTGGCTTTAAGCTTGGATTGTTATGAGGAAGGAGCTTTCCTCACGCTCTGACAATAGACTCAAACCTTTTGCTTTCTGTGGCAGTTTCACCATAAAACTAACACATAGTTTATGCATCTTCAACTATGCATTGTGTGAAATAGATCAAAGCGGACATATCATGTACAAAAACTCCAGTCCAAAACGGGATTTTCTGACAAATATTTTAATATGCTGGCCCTCGATGCACCACCTGTCTGCACGTCTGTGAGATGACAGGAAATGAGAGTGAATGAAACCAAGCCAAAAATCCAAAAAACTAATTAGCATGAATTAAAGTAAGTAATTATGGATGGTGGTGAAATCTGAGGAAGCAAAACAAAAAATAAGTAAGTTTAATGCTCACACTGTTAGATTTTTGGAAAAACATTTTCAAGTTTGGAAAAAAATGGGGCGATGCAGCAAAGTACAAAAAGGTTTGGTCTCGTGGTTTTTATGTCTGCTAACAGCTAAAACCAGTGCAGTATAAACAGTAGTATAGTATATAATGTGGACAGTTTGTATGCAGTGTGCAAGTGAGACACAGCATAAGAGTCTCAGCCATTCAAGCAGCTCTGTGGACGTGAGCTAAATGCTAGCATCAGTATGCTAACATGACGTTCATAATGACAGCGCTAGCACTGAGCACACTCACCATCTTTGTTCAGCATGCTGGCGTGCCAGCGTTTGCTGATTAGCTCTGAACAGAAAGGACAGCTGATGCTGACGAGAATCGTTTAAGACAGACAAGAGCAGCAAGTTCAGCAAATGTCTCGAAGAATGTCTCAAATCAAAACTGTTGCCGGTTAATTTTCTGATTGACTGCCTAGTTAACGACTCGTCTCAGTCCCTTGAGAAGCTCTTCCTTCTGCTGGTGACTGGGCTTCTATCAGTGTCTGAAAAAAAGCTAAACTTCATCATTTCATGACGACAACGCTAACAGAAATCGAAGCAGTGTGCTGCTGAAGCCTTTGCAGGTTATTTGATTTTGTCGCACGGCTTCACGATCATTACCTCTCATCAAGTAAGAAACAAGATGCAAAAATGCTAAAATTGCCGGAGAGAGCAAAACAGTTAAGCTAAGTGTCCTTGAGAAAAATAAATCCGCACAGAGATTGTGTCTTAGCTGGTGTACATGAGGAAAGGACCTCACTAGCGTAGCCCATACCGCTAGCATTTACATAATGTATAAATTTCCACTGTGTCGCTCTCCAGAGAAATAGTTCACGATAGTAATTTCACACAGTTATGAATCTTTTCATTTCACATATCAAAGAGGCACTTGTCACTAGCCCGTGCTGTCAGATGGCACCATGATTCACACACACACACCCACATAACGCTGGAATGTGCAATTGTCCACACAATTTGTTTGTTTCCCTGTAACATTGAATAAAGGCCAGCGAAAAGGCTGCTGCAAAAGAAACTTCGCTGTAATCAGAGCTCAGCAGTGACTTGTAGTAGTTCTGTCATATTCATTACCAGCAGGTGCCGAGTCGTGTTAGAGCTTTTCAGTTGAGATCCATGACTCACGACAAAGTTCATACTCATTCATAAGATGACGACAGTCATCTGTGCCAGCGTGACCCTGAGAGAGCCAAACGGGTGTGAAATAGTGCATGGGATTGGTGTGGATATCTGAAACTGTGATCTGCTGCACAGAATTCTGATGAATCAAGCTGTCTTTGACTAATACTGTGATATCTTCCACAACAGTGAAAGAACACGTCACTGCGCAGACAGTCGTGCCTCTGATTTTGCTTAAATTAGCTTTTGGAGAAATGAAAAATAGCCTACAAACTTGTGTTGGAGTATTTCTAAGCACTTACGCTCTATTAAGACCTGGAAGCTTTATTTAAAATCGAATTTTCATGCTTCCTGGTGAGACCTCAGCCAGTTTTTTTAACTGCTGGCATCTGTCACGACTCTTCACATTAAAGCAGCTCTAATAATATTTTAGTTTAACAATGACTCAGATGACTGTATAATGTGAAAGGTGTCACCTGCAGTGATGAAGCCACGCATAATTATCACCCAACTCTGCATTTCTCCCTAAGCTCAAGAGATCGTGATGGTGTCCCGCAGTTCATTGTTTTGACTTTGCTGCCTGCAGCTTTACTGCTTTGGTTCAGTCTCGCCGCTCACATCAGCTCTAAAAAGCCACCAAATGCTTTCCGGTTAGCACATAATGGCAGACAGACACGGTTAGCGACAATCAGGGAAACAGATTGTAGCATTTAGCAGCTAAAGACCAAGACCTTCAGGTTGGTGGAGACCAAAACAGGCCAAGCGTCCAAAAAAAATCCATTATTACAGGTCTATATTACTTTTTTTAAATGTATTTCAGACATTTTGAAATCCTGTGTTTCTTAATACAATTAGTAAACCCAGTCAGCACATTCATTAAGGCGGTTAAATTAACACTAAACTCAGCAGCTTTCTTTTATATTTGCTTCACTTAAGGCACGTGGAGGCAGACAGAGCAGATTAAACGACGTACTCTCGGGTCACTCCCTGCAGCTGACCTACTGTAAATGGAGTGATAGCATCAGGTCCGCTGTCCTGCTCATCCTTCTGAGCAACACGCTGATTAATCTTCTACTTGTCACACTCTCAGCGTACTGAGCAATTTACATGAAGAGCTTTCTCCTTAATCTATTCTTCTCTAATCTCATTCCTCTCCACAAGCCTTTCTTCTCGTTCCCTCAATTAGATTTGTGCTTTCCTCCAGTGAATGTGGAACTGTGAGGTGATGGGAAAAAAAAAAGAATCTGATTAATCGTGTCGGCAGCCAGATGTGGATGAGTCTCCTCAGATGCACTTTTTGTGTGTGTTGCAGTGCAGAGCCAATTTCTCCTCTTTATGTTAAACAAATAGGGTGTCATCTGGGGGAAGTTTCAGGTTTGCAATTTGTTGAGTTTGATGAGAAAATGAATGTCAGAATTAATTAATTTTTTATATTAACACGTTATTTCTTATTAGCTAGAAAACTAGTGAACAGTACATCCGAGAGCCACATGGGCTCTGATGACAGGATTTTACAAGTCGTCTCTGTTGGTGGTTAAAAAATGGCTTCACTGCCTGAGAAAGCTGCATCAAACAACATTTTCCACATGATGAATACATCCGACATGTAAGGAAGGCAACGTCTGAAGGACTTGAATGCACCTTCGGCAGCGCTCGGCTAACTGTTCCCCACTTCGAACTTTAAATCTGCATATTGTGGCCAACAGGGGGCAGCACAAACAGCATCTTTCTCCTACAAAACATGATTTGATCCATTGTTAATATAAAAATATTTATCGTAGTAGCTTTAATTGATTTTTTTATGCTAATGGTATTTTCATGCACAGCACTTTTATTGCTCTATTTTATATTAGTTTTAGCATTTTTTTTCGCATTGTTATTTATATCATTCATATACTCGGGAAGACTAAAATAGAGAAATATCCCCACTTTTCTGGGTTTTGCCTGAATTTGATGCTGCAGCTGGAGAGACAAATAAGTGGGAAGAGAGTGGGGGAGACATACAGCAAAGGGTTGGAATCAAACCCGTGCCGCTGTGGTAGGGACTCAGCCTTACTTCACGCGGCACGTTTTGAAGTGTCAGGCCATCTGCTTTAGACTGACAGCTGATGGCCCGATACACTTCATGACAATTCATCCATCACATCGCATCTGCTGTGAAATATGTGGCTGCTTGAAAATGGCTGCCAGTATTGCATCCGTGTCTTGCCCAGCTTCCTCGAGTTCACACTCATTTCACGTTTAGCATGTGTTTGTCTCTCCCCGCAGATCCTGGACGTGCGTAATGTCATGGTGGTCGTGTCTCGATGGTATGGAGGTATTTTGTTGGGTCCTGACCGCTTCAAGCACATCAACAACTGTGCTAGAAACATCCTGGTAGAGGAAGGATACACTGCTTCCTCGGTGAGACACCCCACGCCTCTTATGAATCATTCTGTCATCTTCCAGTGACACATCATCAGTCAAATTTTACCTCGCTGTCAGTTTTCTGATGCTGGGAAACACCTGCTGTCTTGTAGTTTAATTGACTGTTACCCTCATGTTCGTTCAATAATCTGAAACCAAAATGGATGAGATTTTTTTTTTTTCCGTTCTCCTGTTGGACAGCCAAAGCAGAGTCCAAAAGTCAGAAGACAAAAGTTCTTTCAACACTGTCAGAAAGTGTATAGTTACATCTTACGGTGGACGTAGAGTCATCAGAATAACACAGAGAGGCTGCTCTGCTTGCTTTGTGTTTCCACAGTTACCCTTCAGTAGCTGTCACATTAGGGATATTGGTTCATTTGAAGTGTCTGGTTGGCACATTTTCTGGACATCAAACAGTGTCTCCTCGCTTTCTGCAGCCTGAAGTTAGGTCCAGTCGGCTTTGAAGTCGTCTTTGTGTTGCGCGAAGTTATTCCATTGATAACACGATTGACCTTTGAGCTGCTGCCACTCATAGATTAAAGGTACAGCAAGCCCACTCTTAAAAGTAAGCTACTTCAAAACCCCATCAACTCACTGTACAAATCACTTGATTTCATTCCCATCCTGACAGCGAGGGCTCCTCATTCCCACTGCACGTGCAGCCTGGACTCTGTGAAAACTAATTAGAGGCCGGTGTCTGTGGATGGAGGGACTTCAGCCCTCCGGAGAATAGCTTCATGATGTGTTATCACGTTTTCTGTCGTGAAATCTTAAACTTGTGTGAGAATAATATTACAGCAGGACAAACAATATGATCAACATGAGCAGGAACATTTAACCCTCTGAAAGGCTCAGTCATCACTGCCGAACAATCACTAAAAAATCACGAACACAGAGGCTTGGCACCTACCGGCCGACTGCTGCTGACTTTGAGGGGTTTTATTCAACCATCACGACGCGTCATGGTTCAGACATTGCCATCACGTCTGTCCTCAGAATCAACAGCTGTCAGTGCTTTCTCTGCGCAGAGCGTTTGTTCTCCTTACCTCCACAAGTCCATGCAGGGTTTTTGCTGCTGTGTGTGCACAAGAGGACACTGAGATTCTGCTTCAGCACAATCAGAAAACACTGAACTTACAGAATAAAAGCTGCAAGGCAGAGACAAAACAGTGAATTCTGCACAAATGCACCTGAGGATCTAACATGCAGAAAATGGGCAGCGTGACTTTCACCACTGGAGCTGTGTCCCCCTTTTTTTTTTTTAGAAACTATTGTTGCTGTTTAAAATGAAGGGATGTGCTATTTCTTCTGTGCCATTAATTTGATATGTTTAGCTGAAGTAAGAGCAGTCACATCACAAACAGAAAATAATGTATCCACTGGCCAGCAGGGGGCGCTGCAGCGTCCCCCGCCTCCTTCAACCAAAGGGGGACATGAATCTCTGAACCTAATTTCTTGCCATCTGTTCAATATTTGCCAAAACATTTCACAAATGTGCTGCAAAATTACATGGAAATCCATCCAATAGTCATTATTTTTCTGGCAGGGGACATTTTCTTTGCCTTATAATGAACAGCTGACAGTAGAGAGATATGCCCGACAGTGAGGGGAGAGAGATGGGAAGTGACATGCAACAAGGTCAAGGGCTCGGCACGAACCGGGGATGCTGTGGTTCATGATCTGTGCTTTGAAAACCCCTTTGGCCTCCAGGGCGCCCCAGTGCATCCCATACATGCTGAGATTTTTCAGTAAAAGTGATGGATAGACTGATATTGACAGGCCTGGTGTAATGCTGCTAACTTGGCTAATCACAAGGTATCATGGTTAAAGTCACAGAGCGAGCACACACAGGGAAACAAATGGGACCCAGAATTGATCCTTGAGGTGCACCAGTTAATCTCCAGGGAGATGTTGTTGATGGAAACCCAAAAATTTCTATTGTCTAAATAAGAAACAAAGACTTGAGGTCAGTTACTGAAATGTATTATTAAATTTGACTATTATTTCTCATTAAAAACAGTAAGAGAGCTGCATCCTGTTGGCTAAAACTGCAGGGAACAGGCGAGGAACAATTTAATGGTAATTGGGGTTACAAATAAGGACGACTGGAGAGTGACTGGTTCACAGCACCACTGTGAGCACCATATGAGATGTTAACGGGCTGCATGCATATCAAATTTTTCACATTTACACGGCTCTATGGAACAGAATTACCATTCATGCTTCTTTTTTTGGTTCAGGCTGTTAAAGCGTTGGGAGACTTGCAAGTTGGCAGCCTGGATTGTCGGAGCAGTAATTAGTGGAGGATGTTTTATAAGAGTGCTTAAGAATGCAATGTTTAGTTTGATGCAATTATTGGAATACATTAAAACAGTATGGCGCATGCCAATCAGCACAATGCAATTTGCACATTTCACTAAGGCAGAAAAACACAGCAGGAGCTCAGGCAAAAAATGTCTGGCGGAAATTGAGTGATGAGCTTTAAAACAGCACTCAGATATTAAAGATGGAAGAAGCTTTGGCAGCATTAAGTGGAGTGCTAATGTTAGATAATCATTAGTCTGGTCATTCTCTAATCCTTTCCTCTTGTTTCACAGGATGAGGCCAGCAAACAAGGAGCGAAGACCAAAAAGCCAAAAAGCAAGAAAACGAAATGAATCTGAAAAGAGAAAAAGACTGTTGGTCGACACATTTTCACTGAGGTCGTTTTGAACCAGCTCACGTGTCTTAATGCAGACGAACGGGGATTTCTTGCAATTACAAGTGATTTATCCAGAATGCTTACAGCATTAAAAGGTCTGTGTTGTGACATTGTTATTTCAGCTGAACTCTGGAATTGATATTGCTTCAGTTTGACTGAGAGACCTTGAAATGAAATGTTTACAGTACAATATATTTCCATTAAAATGATCAAACCGAGAGATTTGGGCAGAAAATGTGACCTCAGCAGAATGTGCTGTTTGCTTATATCCATCAGTCCCACACTAGTGCTATAAATCCCACCTCATTAGAAAAGAACAGAATCATTACACACTTCACTGAACAATTTTATTCAGGAGAACAAATTCCATTTTTTTTCTACCATTCATTTTGATTTTCAATGCTCCGTTCTGTCTCCGCATTGCTGCATGGATTCGTGTCCTCGTGCGCGTTACTTCAGCTTTTAGCCAAATCGGCATGTGAATGAATTCATACACAATTCATTCAGCGTTTCCTAGAAATATGATCAGACATCCCCGCTCAAGAAAATCAACTTTGCTAAGTTTCCTGGCACAGATGCTCTCACATTCATGCATATAATTCACGTCAGTTCCCCCCGTGTGTTTGACATCCACTTGAAGTCCAGGAAATATTCGTTTTTTTTTCACATATGTGTGTTTTCTCAGAGCATTTGCCTCACATCGGCGCCTGTGGGATTTTGCCCCACCTCTACATTTTGGTGTCACTTGATCCCTGGAAAGACGCAGTCTGCATATTAACCACTCCGGGGTCGGCTTCTGGAGGGAGAGGACTGCTTTCTAAAAATACCCAGGGCTCATGTGTGCGCTTTGGTTTTCACCACCACAACCCCACTTTTCCCATTTTAAAGAAGAAAGTTGACTTTTGTCTGTGTTCAGTATCTGGAGGGAATAAAACTGACAGCTTGATCCAGCAAGGACGTTTCGTTTAAATGAGAACACAAATGACAGACAATAGGCTGAGATTTCCTCCGCGTCTGTGTGTACTAAGGCTGCCTGCTCATTTCAGCCATTGAGAATAATTACAGCTAATTCACTTAGAGAGTTGTTTCTCCCTGACAAGCTATCATCACGCTGAACCCATCATCTCAGCCCTTAATCATGTTTTTTAGAGGTTTGCGACGAACTCGTGGAGCTAAATTCATACTCAAGGCTGAGGAGAATAATTAGCCCACTTAAGAGATTTCAAAATTCATTCGTACAGTTTTTCCTGCTGTTCATTCACAACACGCTGTGGGAGAGCTGGTGAAGCCCGGCTCAAGATTATGATTGGTGCACCAGTGTCCATGCCTGTGATTGTCCTTTCAACGTATACATATACACAGGTATATGTATATCTATATGTATGGATGCCCAAAGTGTTAATACTAATACTACTACGACTTATAATAAGAGTGATAATGACAATAAAAACGCCCTTCAAGTGTAAAATAGCCAATCAAATGTCCCCTTACCGTCGTTTTAAGTTAGCAAGCTCATCAGCGGCTAAGTTTAGCCAGTCAGAGCCTTTTAGCTCCACGAATAACAAAGGAAAAGTAATTCAACCAGCTGCTGCTGTAAATAAACACAAAGCAGAATAAAGACAACTGACATCTCTTTTTATGTAGCTTAACAAGGCTGCACGTGCTACCTGCTTCAGTAGTATTTTGAATTTTAAGATTTTTTTTTTTTTTCGGGAAGGTAATACAAGTCTGTCAAAACAAACTTTGTGGTCGATCTGGCTAATAGCAGCTAATTAGCAGTTAGCATGGGATTGACTTAAAGGTGAACGGACAGGTTCATAACTCCACTCTTGAAACATTCATTAAATCAAATGTGTCGCTAGAGTAAATGCCAATTGCGAAATAAAAACATTGTTTTGTAAAACTGTATTTTGAAATAAAAAAAAGACCTTCACTAAAACTGTATGGAAATAAGAATGATGATCGCATTTCAAAATAATGGGTTGAGCTTTAATTATGTCTTAAATTATTTCAACATTTATTGTTTAATTTATATATTTTACACAATGAATTCATATGCTTATTTATTTGAAAATGTCTCTTTAATATTGAACAGTCCCTAAATAAGTGTGGAATGTGTTAATTGGTTAACTACGAGCTATAACCTTGGAGAAAAGACAAAGGAATAAGAGAATGGTGATTCCTCACGTTTTCCCTCCGATCAGGACACTGAAGTCCTGACTGAATCACTGAACCTGATGCTTGGTGTAAATATCTATCTGCTCCTGATGACTGGCTCCTTGCAGACATCCTGCTGGCTGGCAGAGCCTGCTGGCTCTCTCTGCTTCATGAGTCTGGACCACTTCACTTTTTGATTGCAGACTTCAGCCTTTGATCAGTTGCTGGGCGGACAAAGAAGCAAAACGTCAAGTGCGCGGAAGTCACCCGAGTGAGGCCGGAATTTGTCTTGCCCCCAAAATAAAAGCGTAAGCATTTGGCACCTCTTTGTCTCTCACGCAACACGCATGCGGGAAATTTTGAGTGATTTTACTGTAACGAGTGACACAGTATAATACACAGTTAAATACGGCTTTGGACAGAGTTGTGATTGTTTCAACCGTCAATTCAATCTTAGCTGCCTTTTAGGCTACATCCTTGCTTTGAATATTACGTTAAGTGAGGCGATACGTCGAGAAAACAATCACTGTAATTCAACACATTTAAATTGCTCAAAAAATGCAGATTCTAAAATTAGTATGGCCTCCACTGTCCTCAAAACCGTTGCAGTAATACGCTTATTTTGAAAATATGACCGGATATAGCACTTATTTTCCACTCGGGCAGTCTTGACATCGGTAACAAAAGCAACTGAGCGCTCCGCGGCAGCCGCACATCCAGCACTGTTAATGAATCAGCTGATCCGAGAGCGGAGAGAGCACCCAACGGATCTACTATGATTAGCCTATGATAATAATAATAAAAAAAAAAATCAAGCTTTCATTTAAACTTGTGCCTCTCCTAATCACAGAGCTCCGCTGGGGAAAATGGAAGATTTGGGAAAAGTATTTTCTTTAAGTCACAGGTCCGCAGTCATGTTTGACTCCTGGCTAAAGTGGAGCGGAACGTGTGGGCGCCTAATTGCTCTTGTTCGTTGTTCCAGTGCGTGAAATGAAAAAGGTCTACAATGATTTTGGCTTTAAATTAACTATGGGCGCGCATATTCTGGAGTCCAACTCCAGCGGCAACTTGACTCCTGCGGTGTCTGAGGCTGGGACCGTCCTCCCGGGCTACCTGGCGGTGATCTTATCGGTGCTCATGGTGACTCTGGTTGTCGTTGTGGTGGCAGGAAACGCGCTGGTCATCATGGCTTTTATTGTGGATAAAACCCTCAGAAATCAAAGCAACTACTTCTTCCTGAACCTTGCTATATCAGATTTTCTCGTGGGTGAGTTGGAGCCTCTTCTTCTCCTCCGTGTCTCTCCTGTTCGCTTAAATTCGGCTCTTTCAGGTCTTTTGTTCCTCCCTGTGAATGAAACACCAATAAAAGGCTCTTGTTGCGTGCCGCAAACACATAGTAATTTCCCTACAGTCTAATTATAGTGTGTCACCAGTGTTCAATGGCGACTTTATGGTGACCTTACCGTCCTTTCTGCTTCATTCACGTGTACCATTACCATGGAGTGCTGTGTATATTTGCATCCCTTTTTGTCCAATGCATTCACACCCCTCTCATTGTGCTGCTCTTATCTGCAGCAATGATCATGTCTGCAGGGGTTTGTGTTGGTGACAACCAGTCACCAGTCATTTGATTGCCACATGCAATGGGTCTTACCTCCAGACTGTCAGGAGAGGTGTGAATGTTAATACAGCATTGGCAGTGTGTGTGTGTGTGTGTGTGTGTGTGTGTGTGTGTGTGTGGCTGTTCCAGGTGCCTTCTGCATCCCGGCGTACATCCCGTACAATCTGACAGGCCGGTGGATGCTGGGTAAAGGTCTCTGCAAGGTGTGGCTGATCATGGACTACCTGCTCTGCACCGCCTCAGTCTTCAACATTGTCCTCATTAGTTATGACCGCTTCCTGTCAGTCACAAGAGCAGTAAGTACATGCTGTGGAGGTGCTCATTAACACACACACACACACACACACACACACACACACAAGTGACACACTACCACAGGCAATTCCAAAATGTGTCAGGCTGTGGGGCATTTTCCACTGCAGGGAGAAGTCATTGGCATTCACAGTGTTATTCCTGTACAATGCTGTCTGGCTTTAATCTATAATTTTGTCCAATCAATTTGAACACAGAGCGTGGGTTGTCTGGTTAATTTGGTGGGTAAATAGGTTAACTTTAAACATCAGCAGTCTGTGTTACGGTGTGGCTCAGGTTGCATTTTCTGTGGAGTCTGAGCGAGTAGTGACCGAGCCCAACCTGAACACGACCCGAGCTCGGTGCAGTTAATGCAAGCTGAAGCTCTGTTTTTATTACCCTGTCATGCGGTTCTTCAGCCTGCGCTCTCCACCCTCTGTCTTCCTGGTCTACTTCCTATCATGCCTCATCAGAGCCCCGCACGTCTTACTTTTTGCATAATGCAGCTGCTTCGTTATTATCTGCACTGGTGACTAAATCCAAATGCCTCCATGTGATTTCCTTGCTTATTTTCTCTGCCCGGATTTTCACCAGAAGACCACAAAAGCACCGTGTCATGTAAGCTAGCCCAGCCGACATGACCGAACCTGAGCATCATGTCTAAATTTTTGGCCCGTCCTGTCTTTGCCCATTTTTTGGATTACCCGGGGGTTCGGTGGAGTCAAGCGTCGTCACTGAGCTACTTCCATGTTTTATGCAGTCTATGAAAGAAACATGGTACTGAGCTGCATTATGGGAAATGTAGGATGTAGAATTGAGATCAGAGTTGAGACTAAACTCCAGGATATCACGCTGTGCTGCTTTGATTTTGTCCAGCTGTACGTGAAGTGCAGTACTGAATACCTGGAGTGGGCCTTTTAAAGGGGGTTTAACCACAGCAGAAACAGGCAGATACTGATTGCTCCTGTCGGCGTCATCTGTGTAAAACCTGATGTAACCTTGGCCAGTATTGGTCATCAATTATAAAATTTCCTTTCAAAATTAAATCTTGTGATCTCCCAGACAGCATGTGGATCTCTGCTTGATCAGCAAACTGAGTGGATCATTTGGATGGTCCTGCTGCTTGTGCTACTTTTAATTAATTAGATTTGGTAGACGCCACATTTATAGAAAAATTATTTACCTGCTTACTAAGCAGTGCATGTTACTGACACCTCTTTGCTTGTGGTTGATGGTTTGACCTCAGCTTAGTATGAAATCTTATTTATTTATTCACTTTCACTTCTTAGAGAGCAGTATTTCTCCATTTTATGATGGAAATATTGAGTCTTTGGCTTTTCTAATTACCATTCGTACTAGAGCCACGCTCAGTTATTAGCACCATCAAGTAGCTCAATTTCATCATTTATTGACTCAGAGAAGTGAATTTAAGTTTCTCTTTGACCGCGGTCGCAGTGACGTACCAGCTGTTGCCACCGCAGAGCGACATCTGATGGTGTAAGGCCAAGGAAAGATAAAAAACGACAGCAGTGGAAGAGGGAGCGATAACGCAGCCCTGCTAAATGATGGAGTCTGGACGAGGGAGGAGTGGATCAGGAGGAACCAGATGTCTCTTTCACACTCTTGTGTTGTATCATTGAATGCGACTCTTAGCCCGACATTCCCCTCCTCTCTTTGGCTTCAGTGACACACCGCGGAATAAGGGCCTCATGAGTGGGTTTTATTTACGGCATCTCTCTGCTGCTGTGAGGCAGCACAATACAAACACGGCTTCATTTGAACAAGGCACTCCGAGCACAAGCAAGTGCGTTTGTCAGCCTGATTGTATGCGAGCAGCTGCGGCAACTTGAGATGTAACAAACACTGTTATTTTGCATCACTGTGAGCCGCACATGTGCTTCTCTTTTGATACAGGTTAAATACAGAGCACAGCGAAATATGACCCACCGGGCTGTGTTCAAGATGGTGGCAGTGTGGGTGCTGGCCTTCCTCCTCTACGGCCCCGCCATCATCTTCTGGGAGACGATCGTGGGCCGGAGCATCGTCCCGGCTCACGAGTGCTACGCCGAGTTTTACTTCACCTGGTACTTCCTGCTCAGCGCCTCTACCTTTGAGTTCTTCACCCCGTTTGTGTCTGTGGCCTTCTTCAACTTCAGCATTTACATGAACATCTATCGCAGGAACAAGAACGGAGGCGCCTTCGCCGAGGACGACGCCAAGCCGCGGACGATCAGTAAGAAGCACAGAGATGGAAAAAGCTGGTCAGTGTTTTTTGTTAAGACTCGGAAGGTGTCGTCCAGCGAGCCAACTGCCATCTCTGCGGTCATCGAGGATGACGACGTCCTGTCCCCGTCCTCCAGCGGGGACCCTAACACCAGTCAGATCTTCATGCAGAGGGAGAAGTTCTCTCCTAGCAGAAAGAACTCCAGGCTGTGTCAGCACACGGCCTCCTGCACTGCGCCTGGCCGGAGGACACAGGGATCTCGTCTATCACGAGACAAAAAGATCGCCAAATCTTTAGCCATCATTGTCTGCATTTTTGGGATTTGCTGGGCTCCTTACACTCTAATAATGATTATTCGTGCTGCCTGTAGCGGTGCTTGTGTGGCAAACCACTGGTACGAGACTACATTCTGGCTTCTGTGGTTGAACTCTGCCATCAACCCGTTCTTGTACCCTCTGTGCCACAGCAGCTTTCGAAGGGCCTTCTCAAAGATACTGTGTCCTAAAAGACAATCAGTCCAGCCTCAGATTGAGGCTCAGTCGTGTTAGATATCAATTGCACTTCTATGCTTTAGGCATGCACTAATTGTTGTAGGTGAAACACTGTAAAAAATATCTGTTCTTATACTGTTCTTCCATCAAAAAGAAGAGTTGTTTGCATCAAAGCGAGTTGTGCAGGATTGTCACAGCACATCTGACAGCAATACGACAATTCATAACACTTGTCATGAAAAATGTGTAAGAAAAAACTGTTGTAATATACTTAATGACAGAGTAAAGCAGTGGACTTTAAAAGCAGATATAATTACCCTTGATTAAAGCGCCCCTGAGAGCCAATGTCACATTTTTCAAATGGTGCACATCTTAATTTCAAAACATATGCTAACCTTCACAGACAATCTCTCTAAGTAGGACAGGACGGAGTGATGTGATTTAGCCTCTCTCGCCACTCAGCTGAGATAGAATTTGGTGATATTTTTTTGGCCTGAGATATTAAATCTACAGCACAACAAGTTGTTAAAATATGGTGTCAGCGTCAGCCCACATGCAGTTTTTCAGAGGCCTGCTGTGTCGAGAAAACCTTTCAACTCATTTGCCTAACCCTTCAGAAAGGTACAAATTCAAGGTTTTCATCATGCAGCAATAAGACGACAAATGTGGCGTCATCAAAGTTCAAAGCGCCTGAAAAGAGGAGAATAACTTGTATTGGTTTATGGACTTCTGAGTGAACATTTACCACACTGATGTTTTATTTTATTTTACTGAGAGGTGGGCTCGGGGCTGGAGGAATCAGCTGTTATGTGCCAACACTGAATCTACAATGTTCTTGTTGATGTTACAAATGTACAGCACTATAAGATGAGAGCAGCATTAAAACTTTTGTACTATAATATCTATGCCAAGCTAGATGGTTGTGCTCTTTAAGTGCAGTATTTATTCAAAGACTTGACTGGTTTATACCACCCAAAATACTTGAGTACTTTGTATTTTGGCTATGAATGTGTGTCGGTGTCAGTAGCCAAAGAAAGAATAAAAAGAAAACTGCCTACAGGCTTCTTAACTGTACATGTTATTGATCAAATTTGAAACACAGGGAGTGTGGAAGGACTAGTTTGACTTTTTTGGGAAGTATAGGCTTATACGCACCAGCTACTGCTTTGCTTTGTTCTGTCTGAAGGTCACAAAATCTACCTGACAGCACCTCTAAAGGTACATTCAGACAGGCAAAGATGCAACCACACAAAAATCTGTGCCCTTCCCAAGGTTTTAAAACAACTTCATAAACATATGACAAGAGATAAAAGGAGAGAGACTGGAGGGGAATAATAAAAAGAAGTGAAGTCTGTGTTTCTGCATCAGAGGCTGAGCTGAACATAAACACACACACACATTCACACAAGCTCGGCTATCTTGTTAGCTAACGTCTGCACGACCAGTCGGTACGCTGGCTTGTTTGTGGCAAACAAATATGGTCAACATAAACAGTCCAGCAGTCAAATTTGCATTTCCAAAATATCGAACTGCAGTGTTTTGTATGGAAGGTCATTTCCACCAATGTGATGGAAAATAAGGTCCTGTATTATGATGAGAAACGTTCTCAAAACAACAATTTGAGCTACTTTTGCAAAATAATGACTAAGAATCTCAAAAGTCTGTCTTTATTTTGTGAAAGTTTCTCATTACTTTAAGACACTAAGTCATTATTATGAGATATGTAAGTCATAATTTTGAAATATGAAGTCTTTATTATGAGAACATTTGTCTTTATTTTCAATATTAAGTTATGCTAAGTCATTGTTTTGAGATATTAAGTCATTGTTCTGAGATACTTAAGCCACTATTTTCCAATACTGTTATTATTCTGAGATACTAAATCATTATTTTTGAAATACTTAGTCACTGTTTTGAGATTGTAACTTATTATTTTGCAATACTATGTCATCATTTTGACATACTAAGTCATTGTTTTGAGATACTGAAGTCGTCATTTTGCAATACCAGGGCATTATTTTGAGATGCTAAGTCACTGTTTTGAAACACTAAGTCATTATAGTTAGAATGTAACTCATTATTTTGAGAAAGTTTCACTGTTTAATGGCTTACAGGATATATATTTTTTATCACATTGGCGGAAATGGTCTTCCGTAGCTTTGAGAGATGACAGGTTTGTAGTGCTATAGACTGAGATGAATTGGTTCATGCATGAGTGGGTGCAGGAAATCTTGTTGTGCTGTGTGAGTGCAGCTGATGTTGCTTTAAAAAAAAAGTTCCCGAGTGATGAGTCTTCACAAAAAGACTCAACACTGCATGAAAGTATGGAGTTATTATTCTGAAGAATGTCGTCAAGCTTTTATTATCTGATAACAAGTACAAGATAAGTGTCAGGCGTGACAGAACTGCAGGGCTTTGACCTTTGTTAACATATTTCCAGCACAGATGAGCAGAAACAAAATATGTCCGGAAAAGCCTCCTTAGGGATTTAAGACCACCGGGAAACAACAGTAGCACTCTGCCCTGTGGGAATTAAGTGGTATGTTGTATTTGAGACAAAAGAACAAATCCTTGGAGGTTGTTGAACCATGGGATACTGTATGACAGATCCATGGTGCTGAGAGGGAAGTCAAACTGACTGGATGATTGTAGCTTTTATTTGGCCCTCCTCCAGCCGATGATCTTCAACATTATGTCCTGAAAGTCAAGTAATGAAAACTCTGAAAGAAACAGCAATATAAAAGCACCCAGTGTGTGTAGATTGTTTAGATGTCAAGTTCAGAGTCTTTCAAAGCATCCATTTCCTTCTGTCTATTAATAGCCAGCAACATCTCAGTTAAAGTTTGGACATCAGATTTCCCTTCTCCCCTCCTGACTGTGAGTACAGCACACCACATTAAGTGGCTGTTGAGATGCAAAAGATTTTTTTTTTTTTGTCATCTGCAGTGGTGAGAGCTCTTGAGGATAAATAGATTTTGCGGTCTATGCGGTGGCGTTGTTCTCTCACTGACCCCATTTAACGATAGTGGTTTAAAGGCAGCGGTTGCTGTTGGCGAGCCTGTAAAACCACAGCTGAAAAGTGACAAAGCTTTCCCTAAACAGATCCAGAAGATGTGAGACACGACTGTCAGACGTGTTCCCTTAAAATCCATCTGTTAGAATGGAAGAAGAGCGGAGGAGTACTGGCTGTCCCCACCCCGCCCCACCCAAAGCGCTGACAAAGTCAATTTGGAGGCATTTCTTAAAAGGTTAGCCGAGGATGAGATGAATAGACTGTGGTTTAGGTGACCTGTGCAGAGGCGCAGGTGGACTTGTAAATAGAAATCAAATTGCTCAGCGTGAGTATTGGCATTGTTTCTGTGCACTATGGGAGACCTAAGAACCAATATTCACAGCCTTTCAAAAAGAAAATTGGAAGCAGTTCACATCCGTGCGTTTAACGTGCAGATTGCTCTGGGACACAAATATGGCGACAGTATTATAATTGATATTGAACCAAATATCTGGTGAACACAGGGCAAAACGCGATCCTCGAGGACTGGAGAGTGAAAACACAGACCTCTGGCTTTTTTGAGATGATGATTGTTCAACAGGGATTCACTTACAGGGAGTGCAAATGCAGCTGCTGCTCACCGGACGAGACATGTGTTTGGAGGGTGATAAGCCGCATGCAGACACAAGTCATTTGGAGAAAACAAAAGAAATACAACCCTTGAGAATGTTTCAATGGAGAAGCTTTTGAAAGCAGCGTGTTCTACTGTTTGCTTTCTTCATTTTAGGGCTACTCTACAGGATGGCACAACATTCAGAGGCACAATTAATGAGCTATTTTGGAGTGGGCCGGCAGCGTATTACAGCTGAGGGGAAGATTAATGCTGAGACTGTGAAAGGTTTGGCCGAGAAAATGAAAAAAAGAAATCATTTCAGTCAGGATATGAACAATGCAAGCAGTTGATTTAACATTTAATTTCCTACTGTACACTCTACCACACCAGAGCCTGCAGGAGTTATGAACAAAGACACATCCTGGCAGCCACTGATGATGCTGTTATCAGCTCTTTAGCAGGATTCACACAGCAAAGATGAATGGTTTTTATGTAGGTGTGTTTTCTAAAGCCTCAGAAACTTGATGAAAAACAGAAGTGAACGTAGGAACCACCTTCCTGCAGCTCATCAGTGAGGTCAGCCCGCAAGAAAAACATCACATTCTTCTCTGCCAGAGTTCATAATTAACCCTCGTGCCCTAAACATGAAGAGAAATACTCCACAGAGGACTCTCACTACAATAGATCAATCAAACGCGACTTTTCCACCATTAAAGGTCCAGTGTGTAGGATTAAGTGCCACCTTGTGGTGAGGTTGCACATCGCCTCACCCCCTCCATTTCCTAGTGTGTAAGAGAACTGACAGTGGCTGACAAAAACATGAAATGCAGATATAAAGAGCTCATTCCAAAGCAACAAAAACACAACAATTCAATCTATATTCAGGTCATTATACACTGATTACAACATGTTCCATTTCTGCCATATTTTGCTGTAATTCTTAGACGCTGGTCCTTTAATTTCAGCGTTGTGTGTCTCTGTTTAACTCTTGAACGGCAGACCAGTGTTTCTCATCCTCCACTTCAACTGCAGGGTTGTCTGTGGTGTCAGGCTGAGTGACGGCCAGTGAAGGGACACAGACAGGAAACAGCCCACCCATCTTTCCCCTGACACTGGTTCTCACACAGTTTCTTGGAAATATTTTTTAGAGGTCATGAACTGCAGTTGTAATTTTATAACCACTGACATCAAATAATGTTTGGTGTTCACCCTTCTCATGTTTCTCGCTTATCCCAAAGTCGTCACATCTAAACCAGGCCTATAGCTGCCAGCAGGTCCTTACAGGACGCTGATTAGTCCAAAAGACTGTGATTCAGCCACAAGCAACTGGAAGCCTGGAACGATGCATTTTTGATTTGCGTGATCTCATGCAATCTCGTGTTCTCGCAAACCCAGCTGCCTCGCAAGGTAAGCTAGCATGGCTAAACTAACAGAAGCATGAAGAGCTGCAGTGGTTGCATCTGTGAGACAGAGCATAGGTGTCCCCTGACCTTCAGTTATGACATTTGATGCAGATTGGTTGTTGCTCATGTAGTATTATTGAAATATTTCCAGGAGGATGACCTTTCCTGGAGGCTGAATAAGCTAATAAAAAAGTCAAACTTTGGCTTTAAAAGTTACTGCATCCACAAAGGCTTTCAGCATCCAACCTTTAGACAGGAGAGAGGGGAACTACATGTTCCTGTCACAAAATCGCTCGTCAAAGCGTTGCTTTGTGTGGCAAACCCCTGCTCCAAATGAAGAATGACAGGAGGCATGGAAACATGCATTAAAGGAATTAAAGATAGATGAAATATCCACAAATACCTGGAGAGATTTTTAAACAGTTTTATTTGTCCTCGAAACGTTTCCTTTTAGCAGCGTCGGTGGTGCACAGTTTCTTTGGAGTGCTTTCCCGAAGAAACACAGCGGAAGAAAGTTTCAGGCAATTCAAAGTACTTCAACTACTGCGTCACCTATCAAATAGGTCTTTTAAAGGGCAAAGCAACCAAGTTTCACATTATTGAGATGTGCCTCAATCCACCAAGACAATACCATGTCCAGTAATATTACTAAGCCCCTGAAAAAATAGCTTTTCCACCTGTTAGCTCTATCAGTTTGCAACACCTGGGATTTTGCACTTCATTAAAAGTCATTTTTCCAGTGAGGAGACAATTTACAGGAGATAAGGTTTAATGGGTAATTTTGATTTGAGAGCTCAAGCAAGCCAGTCCTCTAATGTAATGCCCCTAATGCTCTCTGTTCGCAGTTTCAGAGAGATCCCATCCCCAAATTTAGACTGAACCATCCGGGGCGACAGATACATGAATAATAATACAACCAGTATGATCAGGTTGCCAAGCAGTGGGTTTGACAAACAAAGGCTGATGCTAGAACATGGCTGCTGGTGTCTGTGGCATTAATATTGCATTTTCTTCCAGTCTGTCCATTCAAGACCAAATTTAACTCTGTATAGAGAAAAACAAACTGTTTTTCTGTGCGATTGATTTGTTGTATGTCTCTCTCTTTTTTTTCACTCAACCGACAAACATGCAGTTTGACATCTTGATTTGACGACCTGTTATTTTTCAAACAGAGCACATCGAGTGTATGAACGCACAGGCTTGTATTTCACTTGATTGCTGCCTGAGCCATATGTCTGCTGCTCCCTACAGTGCCACTGCTAACACTGCAGAGTCTGCAAATATCACACTTTCATTTATTCATATTTATGGTAATTTTAAAAATAGATGTTATTATCTTACACTGCTGTTTCACTTATGTAATTATTGTGTTTGTTCAGGTGCTAACCTTGTTTCTGCTAACCTTTGTCCTCCCTTTTAATCACTCTACAGTGTAATGTGACTGTAAACATTTTGAAAAGTGCATCGTAATTTTATCATTATAATCACATTCATGACTAATTAAAGTCCAAGGTCTCCTGAAAATGGAAGCTGGATCGACCCGAGGCTCTGCAAGCATTAGAGCCACATTTTAAGCCACTGTTTTCATGTATCATCATAACAAATGTGTTTTGAAGCAACATTAATACTAGCGGCTCGATAAACAGCACACTGTGTGTAATATTCACACCATGGCTGCGACTGTCGCTCATCAAAAAAGATTTTAAAACAATGTGAGCTTGAAATGATCAATCACAAACTCAAGGAACTAATTAGTAAGAAAAATGATGAATAACTGGATCCATATTTCTAAAAAAAAAAAAAAAGTTGGTTTTCAGTGCCTTAGCCGTTTTCTCCTGTACAGGAAAAAATACGGTTCAGGACACTTAAAACCAACCTGATACCTCTGTGGCCTACATTCACTTGTCACTCGTGTGCCACTTGTCACTCACTCATGCTGTCACGGGACCCTTTTCTATTTGTAGCCTGATTACTTTTGACCTCGTTTTGCATATTAATTCAGCACACAGAAGAGAGCAGCCTCAAAAGCAAACAAACACCTCATCCAGATGAGTATACAGAAAAGTTTTTGGCCTGACATGAATACACAGACGGGTGGTGACGCATCCATCCAGAGAAGCCAAACACTGAGGTGGAGGACGCCTGCGCCGACTGTAGCTTTTCTGTCCAATTCGCATCATTGAAAATTAGCAAAATTGTTAGCAACTGTTATTTGCACCTCCTGCATTCACGGAGCGATGTTATCATTCATTTGGAGTTGTGTTGGTGCTGAGCAGGTGGCGTTCAGTGTTTTTTTTTTTAAAGCTTTTTGGCTGTAAACAGCTTCCTGCTGCAGCTGACACCCACGCTATGAGAGCCAAGAGACTGAACCGAAGCAGTAACGTTGTTTGCAGCTTAACAACGAGCTGAAACTCGTTATAAAGCTCTGTAAAGCCGAGGGGAGCCGCAGATTCAGGTGATAATTATCAGTATGTTCAACACTACAAGTGATACCTCCCACATAACATATTGTCATTTGATTCATTAATATGGTAAAAATATCAATTACAGCCACTTCAAAGAATTATTCTAAATCAAGAAACAACGCAGAGGTTCATTTTTCATTTCACAGCCTTTAAACCCTCTGATTTAGTTGTCTTTCAGTCAGCTGAAGTGAAGCCTGAAGCTCTGCTCTACAGCTTGTTTTTAAATCATTAAAAACTGGTGAGTTGGACTATATTGACTGCTGTGCGAGTGTCTGCCACTGACAAACAAAAAACAAAACAAAAACCTTTCAGTGACAATACTTCTGCCATAATGAGGCTGCAGCGTCTTTATTTACTGCACATCAGGCCGAAAATTGATGAAAATTTAGATGTTTCCAAATAAAGTTAGTCTGAGTTTCAAGGGTACAGCAGTTCAGAGAGAGAAGAGGCAGACATGATGGACACATGCAGTGTTTTCAGCTCCTCTGCGGACGACTGATGTGGATGAATATATAATGTATATAACCACGCAGCTCAACATCACAGCAGTGCTTACAGAGCAGAGAGACACACAGCTTCCTGCACCTTCACACATGTGCTCACACAACATCTGCAGGGACTTCATATCAGGTAGAATTTAATAATGCATCGCATAACCAGCAGCGGCTTCTTTGTGTTCCTGCAGCGCTGACGGCCTGACCCCAAAAACATACCCTGTGCTCTACTGCTATCCAAAAAAAATAAATAAAAAGGGTACAGCATCTAGTCTTGTACTCTTGAGAGAGTGCAGCCACAACATCTTACACAAACACTCCTGATTTCTCACAGACACGACCCACTGTGACTTCACTTCTTTGTTACTTGTTTCTTAGTATGAAGCGGCACAGCGAGCACAGCGTGTTCGCCACACAGTGAGGCCTGTAGAGATACAGTAAATCTCTGCTCCGAGTCGTGTGTTGTAATTGAAATGAGGGAACCAGCTGAGCGAGCGGATGCTTCTCGCTGATATAACATCTGCCACAAGCTGGAACGTGGGAGCCCCGGCGCAGGTAGTCTTCAAAGGAGAAAAAATGTCAAAAAACATTTAGAATGGCACGAAGAAGAAAAGCACCGTTCCTCAAGGGACTGTATTGATTCCAGAGCCAGCTAGTCGAGGCATAAATGTTGCTGTTCGGTGTGTGGGCAAACATTTTATCAGCAAAGAGCATATTGCAATATCGATGGGTGTTTATCCCCCACATTCGGGCACAAACAACATCGGGCCGGGGATTTGAAACGACTTTATGTCTCCCGGTTCTCGAGACTTATGTTGTCTTGAATGTGTGTTAAATCAGTCTTCGCGTCCAAGCTAGGGAAACTATTACAATATCAGTTTGACCTTTTCTATTTTCAGTCATGATAATGTCACCATCCTCCAGCTCACAGGGAAGCCGATTTTTCACATTCTGGTTTGTATCTCAGTCCTCCATCCACGAGTCCTCGCCTGGGGCCTCTGCAGTATGCTGAGACCAGCACGGTATCGCCTCCAGGAGCTCTAAAACTTATAGCATGTGAACCAACTAGGCTTATTTACAAAAGACTGGAAATATAATTAAATTGTTCACTGAGCCTTGTGCATAAACTAGTTTCATTTCAGAGGCTAATCCTCCCCCTGTCAGCTTTCACCCACCTTCTTTTAATGGTCTCATAGGCGTGAAGACTCCACGGTCCAGCTCTGACAGTGCAGCTTCTTTAAACATCACAAACCTCCCTGCATCTTTACCGCAAGTCTTTAAACGCCTTCGGGAGAGCAACACCTCTTTGCTTTTGTCTGACTCAGTGAATGTGATGCCTGAGGAGGTGAACGCACACACACACACACACACACACACACACACACACAAAAAAAACTTTTGAGGAAGAACTGAACGACCTTATGAATCCTCAAATGATTTTCACACAATTTGCAAATGCTTAGTGGCTGTGTTTTTTCACGAGCTGCTCCGCCTCCACCTTCATTTGTACTCCCCCGTGCAGTGACTGGTATCCTCAGACAGCTCTGAGGTTTATAAGGATAAGGCTGCCGGTGCCAACATCCAATCAAAATGCCCCAAACATATAGAGGTTAAAGTGAACAAAGTGCTACTGTGACACACAGAACAAATAACTGGGTCATGACCAAATTGGTTTATTACTCGGGAGGAACATCAGACAGAGAGCATTGGCTTGGTGGCTGTGATAAAAATCAGGCCTGATCAAAGTGCAAGCAATCTGCCTTTTCATATCCTCCTGCAGTGTGTGGCGTCCTGTCACAGGAGATCCACACATGATCTACTCAACCAAGGTACAAACCAGGGACACGTTATCCTGCAGGGGTGAACCACAGTGCCTTTAAGGCAAAATAAATAGATAAAATAGACACAGCCTTCATGTCTTATAATATCTTTTCTCCTGCCCTCCACGAGCTGCTGATGTGTTTAGATAGATGATACCCATTTTGCTCTGCATTGCAGCAGTATTTCCATCATCGTTACATCTCGGTGGCGTTATCCTGCAGGGCGTGAGCCGAAGACAGTCATTTATCTTGGATTCTGACAGAGAGGGCACGAAGTAGACTTTAAATTAAGTAGAGCTATGAAACAGACCATATTCAAACGCCTTTAATTCAGCCACTTCAACATGACATGAAAGTACCACAACAATGTCTATGAAAGGAGAAAGCCCACAGTATGTCAGAGAGTTAGAACACCACGCTGGGTCACTGAAGCATTGACGCTCAGTGCCAGAGTCACTTCGTGCCAGTGGAAATCATTCGTCTTCCTGTGGAGGGAGGAGTGATTTGGCAGCATAATGTAACCATTCAACCTTTAGCCTGTTTGTTATTGGCCTTTCACAGCACGCCCAGTCAGATTACAGCTGACCAAGAAGCCTGTCTACACATACAGGCCTACAGATAAATGAACATAAATTCTGTCCACATGAATTTCATTTTACTAAATATTCGCACACAGGAACTCAAAAAAGGCCCCAAACCCTCAAACAGGCATGCTAGACCCACGTCAACAGTACGTCAAACTCCAGAAAAGAACATTGTGAGTATGAGCAGTGAGTTTATTCTGTTTAAATAAAATGATCCAAAACTGCAGAAAATTAAATTAAATTGGACGTAGCAGTGCTAATCCAAACACAAACTGTCTGGTAGTCCGCCATGTTGTTTCAGGTGTGTGCTCATTACACAAACCAACAGTGTGCATGCGTGCACTGAGGTGATGATCTCATCATTTCCCAAATTCCCAAATTAAGTTTTGCACACAGATACACAGAAACCAGAGTTCTGAAAGATGCAATGCTTTTAAAAAAATCCCTGTTTTAGTGACAAGAAACGCTGTTTGTGTGTGGACGAGGGAAGTTTCAAGAGATCCTGTTAATTAAATCTAAAAATCATATGAATGAATTTTTGCCACCTGTAAAACTGATTCAAGCACAATCAGGGCTCTTCATCACGAGACCACCGCTGGGTTCATTATAAGAGAAGCCAGTTCTTGTCAGCTGCTTGATTCCTGTAACAAACAGAAAATGAGGCTGCTTTGAGTTTCAGAAACAACAATTCAAAAGTGAAATTCATTATGTAAAACATCCAACTCAAACGTAGGTCTCTGCAGGGGAGGCCACAGCAGGTCTGACACACATAACAGCTTAATTACCTCTGCGCAGGTGAGGCCTCCACTCAACAGACGTCAGTGACATTTTATGGGAGGTTAGGCAAAGGGCCAGGGCAGTTTTTACTGTGGACAGCGCCACCATGTGGCCAAATTTGAGTATGCTGAACTTTAAGGTGTTGAAACTAAAAGCTTTTATTCCTTTTCTTTCCATCTCTTTTGAATAATTTGCTCAATTTAACACAAATTTCATCCAAACCTCATTTTGTTTGATATATAATGCTCCCAGATGTTTTTTGTGCAGTTTTCCTGTACCTGCCAATTCCATGTGGGCATGGACTACTTGGCATACGATGTCATAAATCCTTAATGAATTGTGCAAATGCAATCAGATTTAGTGTACAAAGAAACTATAACGTGGTACTCCAGTAATGTGATTTTAAATGGCTGTAACTGGTCATTTGAGCTAGTCATCCTTGTGCAAAACCAGGATGAAGGTATTTCAGAAAAACAACAGTAGTGCTGGTATCTTTGTGGCATCTTTATGTATATTTAATACAGATGTAAAGGTTGTCTTAATTTCAATAACAAATTTAGAGGATTCAGCAGCCCTTCACTCTCTGAGTGCTTTTTAAACTTAATGATATGCAGCTTTTTGCTTTTACCTTTGAAGCTCCTGTGTTCCAGTTTCTTGCTTCCTCTCTTGTGTGGCCCACATCCTGCCCGGCCATCAGAAGTATGTTTAATAACGGTGACCCATTTCAACAGAGGCCGTCCACTCAGGATTTGAGACATCACATAAAAATACAACCCTGACTCCAAGAAGTCAAGATAGAAGTGAAACAGAACGTGATCATTTTGCTAATCCTTTTTCACTTATACTGAATAAGCTTAGACTTTTTAAACATGTTTATTCCAAATTTGATGCAAGTTTCAAACAAGTTGAGACAGGAGCAGCTGAAGGCTGGGAAAGATGTGGAACGCCCCAAAAACACCTGTTTGGAACATTCCACAGGTAAACAGGTTGATTGGTAACAGGTGATAGTATAATGACTGGGTATGAAAATAAAAGTTAAAAAATAAAAGTTTTAACTGAGGGAGACCTGTAACCAAAAGTTGAACTAAGCAGGTGGCAGCAGTTGTAACAAACAGTTCTTGTCTCTCAAGCACAGCAGGAGAAGATGAAACACGAGAAGAGCACAGAATTAATCTAGAGGAAAGACAGTTCAAAGGAGGCACGAAGAACAAACACTAAGAGATCCAAAGGCCAAGGCAAGACATGTTACCAAGCTGATGAGCACAACAAACTGGCACCAGAGCTTCTCCGGCATGCCTCTTAAATGGAGGAGGGGATGATGAGCTGAAAGGTTTCAGGTGCGCCGGCTGCCCCGCTGCCCTACCTGGCCACACCTCCACTGCCACACTGGAGGAAGACACTGAACCCAGAGAAAAGCCCACATGGCATCAAAACAGTGAAAAACAAAGAAAGTAACAAACCCTGCTTCCTAACAGTCCTGTTAAGATGCACAGAGTGAACAAAAAATAGCAGCACATGAACAGTATAATAGAATTACAACAGTCCTGTCATAAATAGAGCTGTGAGCTCATTTAAATATAACCCAGTATAATCCAATTTAGCGTCACCTCAAAGGGTAACCTCAAAACATACCACTAACAGACTGACAGTAGCCTCAACAACAACAACATTTTAATTAAGGTAGTATTTACTGCAGTGTTGGAGCACGGCGTCGTATTACAGCGTACAGGTGTTCCTGTACACCTGCTTCATGGATGACATTTTGATTTGTGAAACACGGGTGCAGCTAATAACATTAATAATTGCATGCTGGCTCACAGACTCAGTGAACTGGGGCACCTAAATGCAGCAGTCATCATTAACGTTATTGATTACACCTACGCTTTTCCACCAGGTGAATATCCACAGTGAGCGAGGTCTATTTTTCTTCTGCTGACATGCATGCAGGTGTGCTGTCCAAGCCTTCTTTAGTCACATTTACTCCCATTTATCTTAACACAGCAAACCTTCAAGAAGCAAAGGGACTCTCTATGTAAAAATGCTGAAAGCTTGGAGAGGGGCCACATGCTGCCCTCCCAACATCGTGGTTTTTGAAATCTACCGTACTCTGTATGTTAAGGAACTTGACTCACTAGGTGGTTTGTTACACAGAACCATCAAAATCACTCTTGGAACTATTCAGAAAAGGGGCAGGCAGTTCGAAAATACACCTGGCAGGTGACTGGAGGAACCATCTATCAGGGGCTAACCTCAACCAATCAGATCAACAGAGGACAGAATACAAATCTGATGTGACTGATGTTTTAGGAGCATTTACGCTAATCTCTTTAGAAGCTGCCATTGTTTTTAAACAGACGGTAGCTTCTACTGTTGTCTTCACACCTAAAGCACACTCCACCTGCAAGTAGTTCGTCACAGGATCCTGTTGGGCTGAACCATTGTGGTTCGGCCAAAACACATCAGTTGAAGCTTGGTGTCACTGCCTAATCTGTATTGGAAACTGCATGTTTGGAAATGCAGCCCTAGAACATGATTGTTTGGGCAAAAGTTAGATTTAGAATAAGCCATTGGTCAGGCTTCAGGACCCGGCCTACGCACATGTGCAGTACTGATCAGGCAGGGTGTACAGATCAGATAGAGACACCTGGCACGAGGCATTCTTGGCTCGCGTGATTTCGTGTGATCCCGTGAATCCAGCTGGCGGGTAACGTAATATGTTAACACTCCACTGCAAACAATGCACTCACCAGCATACAAACTAAACCAGAGAGGCTGCAGATGATGTGAACACACATGAAGAGTCAGGTGGGTAGGTGGAGTGATTAAATGGGCTTTCACCATCTTCATTTGACATTATAATGTGTTTGTGAAAAGTGCTTCTGCACTGTGCACAGGAGGCTAAACAAAATGAATAATGGCACGAACTGTTTGCATCTGTGTGATGAACCTGCACTGCAGCTCTTTAACAAATGCTGTTCTTTCTAGGTGCAGACTGACTTTGTCCACCTCATGAGTGCAGCGTGGGATTCCCTGTAGAAACCGTCCGCTGTCCGCATTTCATGTGTCTTACTTGTAAATCTGAACAATCATTAAAATTAGCTTTACAGCACAGGAGCTTAAAGACAGTAAACAGCCCAATCAAACCCGTCAATGTGACAACAGATACAGAAAAGTTTTTATCATCCACTGAGGATGCCATCTGCGCTGCCCTCCAGTCTTCACACACCATGAAAATGACAGCACCTACATCAAAATGCTGTTTATTGACTTCAGCTCAGCTTTCAACACAATCTCCCCCATGAAAGTGACTGTCAAAATGATCACTCTGCAACTGGATATTGGACTTCCTCACACACCCCAGACAGTTCTGATTGACAGTCACACCTCCTCCACTCTAGTGCTCAACACTGGAGCCCCCAGGGCTGTGTGCCCAGCTCCCTCCTGTTCACACTGTACATCCATTGTTCCAATCCCAGACATGCAGAAAACCTTTGTTGTGAAGTTTGCATATGACGCCATCATCATCAGCTGGATTTCAAACAATGAGGGTTCAAATTGACAGGAAATCCACAATCATGCAGGGTGGTGCACAGAGAAGAACCTACTGCTCGATATCAGCAAATCCAAGAAGCTGATTGTTGATCTTAGAAAAAAGGAGGCAAACACACACACACACACACACACCTATCTGTCTGTATCAGTGGAGCTGAGGTGGAGCAGGTGAACAGCGTTGGGTTCCTGGGAATGAGCGTCACAGAGAACCTGTCATGGACATCACACGTCTCCATTCTGTCTAAGAAAGCTCAGAAACGACTGCATTTCTTGAGGAAACTTAAGCAGGAAAAACTCCTGTCCCACGTTCATGTTAACTTTTACAGTGGAGCAATAGAAAACATCCTGTTCACCCTGCTGACGAGCGATACAGAAGTATCTGCCGCCAAACCACAAGACTACTGAGTAGCTTCTTCCATCAGGATATGAGACTCCTCCACTTATTAGTTATCCTTATTGTAAGGAGCAAATTTAAGTGACTGTCCTGATGATGCTTGTCAATCAACTGTATGTGTTTTTATGTTAAGTAATCCTAAATGATCTAAGTTTAAATGTTAAATCTGTTTCATGGCATGAAGAGCACATCCATTTTTTTAACATCATGTGTTACTTAAAATGTAAATTAGGATTTATTTGGAAATGCATTTCCAAAATTAAAAACAGAATCTCACACTTGTGCAAGCTGATTAACAGTGAACAAGAGAGAGACCCAGAGCTGAACCACTTCAGTGGATTATTCATACAAGTAAAGGTACAGAGCTTACAGCATGGCGAGGGAGGCAGGGGCCAAAACCAGAGAATGACATCCAAACAGACTAACAAGTCCAGGGGACTGGGACAGGGAGCACGCAAATCCAAAAACAGGCAGGAAAACAAAGCAAAGGTCCGAAAGCAGCTGCAGGTGAGCCACAGAGGGGTGGGTGGAGATGGATTCTGGGATTTTTTTTCAGGAAATAACTAAATATGTAATTTTGCGACTGGATAAGAAGGCCAGCTCTCTCCTGGGAGCCCCCGCCCCGGTGGAGGTGGTGGGAGGAAGGATGATGGTCCCTGATGGAGAACATGTCCCACCTCATGCAGGACACTCTGACAGCACTGAGCAGCTCCTTCAGTGACAGACTGCTTCACCCGCCGTGTGCGAAGGGGAGATACTGCAGCTCCTTCCCTCCTGCTGCTGTCAGACTTTACAATCAACACAGCTCCCAGCAGACCACCCACACCCAAACTGACAATTCACTCATGTGCGATATCAATAGTCCTTGTATGCCATAATGTCTTTTTTTACTTATATTATGTAGTTTTTTTAATCATATCTTGCTTTTTTATTGATGCTTCTTACTATTACAAAATCCCCTTTGCTGCTGTGACGCTGCAAATTTGCCCACTGTGGGATTACTAAATTATTTTGATGAGTGTCTAGGGATTTAATCCATGCCAGGAGAGGAATAAGGATGCATGCATGAGGAAGCTAGAAACCGGGGTGGAGCAGCCAGCTTTGAACGTTGTGTTTGAAAACCGCGACGGACAAATCCTTCTCATTCTGCCTTTAACATGTCACTTATCTGTGGTTGAACAAGCTGAATAAAAAGCCAACACTAGTCAGCAGGCCTAAGCAGATGTGTCCTCTGGCTTTGGTGGCTCACTATGCTCGGTATCCTGTAGAATGACTTCCTGAATCTGGCTCTTTAATTGCTGAACGCTCTTATCTTTGCAGTATTTTCTTATTGTTTTGCTGTTAGTCCTCCAACATCGCGGCATGACCAGCAGTAAACACAAACTGTTTTGTAATGTTAACATCAATAAATCACCAGACTCCAGGATATATTTTAAATTATTTTTCTTTTACTGATACGAGAGCATTTACAGCAGTGGATGCATGTGGATATTTAAATAAATATATTGTATTTATAAATATGAAACATAATCTCAAGGTAGTCTGTCTGTAAAAAAGTACACTTCTTTCATTTGAGCTGCCAAACTGTCCAAACTCTCGCGACTACTGTAGGACTCAGGAATAGAAATCACTTCTCACAGCCTGTATTTGGCAGAACTTTATCACAAAGTGTAACTTAATACTGGTTTAATAGGATATAAAAGGTTATAAAAAGCACATTTTTCTTAGATGTTTCATGATTAGTTGTCTTCTAACTTTGCATATACATTACATGCACAAATGGAGTCATTGCTTCCAGTATATGGAGAAAATGACTATTCAGCGTCAGAGTGCCTCCTGCTTTTGAATCACTACAGAGCGCCGTTGCTTTGTTCCTCCACAGTGATGTCAGTCACACCATGAACCTGTGTGAGCTGCTCGCAGTCCAATGAAGCCAGCAATTTCCTCGGTCCGGGAAGGGTGGGGACGAAGTGCTCAGTCAGAGACACAGTGGCACGACTGCCAATATCTCTGAGGGTAGGACAGGAAATGACAGTGGCAATCACAAAAGATAGATGGGGTACTTTAAAAAAGTGAGCACAATATGAAGTATGTTGTTCCTCCTCACCCATAACTAATCTTTCGAGCAGTTAGAAGGCCGAGTCCTTCCACGTGGAATATCACCGCCTTCAGCACCTGTGGCAGCGGGTTGGTAAATGAAATCTCTGCTGCCATCTTCTCTCCGACCGCGGCCTTCCCGATTGGCTGAGTGACAGAAGGGCAGAGCGAGAAAACAAAATCACATCTGAATTTACATTTGAATCTTCTCACCGTAAAGTTTCCCGCTGAATTGTTCGGCTTACCTTTATGATGAGGTCTGGAGTCCTGAGCCGGAAACTGAACTGGGTGGCCAGGACCTGCTGTGTTTCTTTGACTCTGCCTGACAGCGTCAGCATCAGGGCGGCCTGGTCTATCAGCTGGTCCTTATAGTCTTTGTACTCCAGGGTCCACTCTAAGATATTTTCTGTAGACAGAGAATGTAGGCAAACAATAGTAAAACTACATCTTCATCTTTGGCACCAACCAACCCTGACTGAGGAGCTCCACTCACCCTCGTTGGGCAGCAGGTCCACGTCCATCCTGTCCTTTCTGACGGTGGCCTTGTGGACACCGGTGTAGTACATGACTGCCACCTGGCTGTGCAGGATGACCTTGCGTTGCTGTGAGCTGCTGTTTCGCAACGTGATGGTCAAATTGGCGTCTTGTCCCATCCTTGGACCTTCACCCTCCATGGTCACTTCTACAGAGACATCCTCTGCTGTGGGAGAGGCGTAGGCCTCTGCTTTGGAGCCATAGCTACATGCTGTTTCCACAGCAATGCGTTCCTCCACTGAGCCTGAGAACAGCCAGAGTATAAACACCTTGTTTTGTATCTAGCACCATGGGTGTTTATGACAATTTCAGTGTGTGCATTTCATTTGATGATACCTTCAGGTTGCTTGTAAAGGTGTGTGATATCAACGCGTTCATCAGAGCCAACTGCCTTTGTGCTGATGTAGTGGCCCACTGTCTTCTTCTCACTGTAGATTTGAGAGAAGGTCCCATCTAAATTCCTCTGCCAGTAGATTTTATCACTGTTAACCTGGTGGTTGGGTGGGGGGGGGCAAGAGAGGCAGGGAGTTAGAAAATAAAGCCCTGAACAGATGGGAAATGTCACACATCTTTTGATGTATGCCATATGGCTTATTATTATACGGTGCACGCATATTCTGTCAACACAGCGCAGCAACTAAAGGATCAGTTGTTCGGTCCTGTAGGTCAAGTATGTGAGGAAAACTATTTCAGAGGGTTTTTCTCCTGCATCAACTTTGAAGTCTGTGCAATTCCTGCAACTTTCTGCAAGAGCGGTACAGGTAGAGAATTTCTGGAGTGCTCTTTCAAGGTGAACCATATGTGCCACAAACCTCAGCGAACACAAACGGAGTGTCGTGCTTGAGGAAGACCTGACCATGGCGGACAGCAGCAAGAGAAGCAGGGCCACAGCGGAAGGTGCCCTGGCTGGTCTCCTGGGGTGTAGCGTCGACAGCCTGCCAGCCTCCATTGCCCGCAGGCAAGTCTGGACGAGCCATCCAGCAGTCGTTCCACACATGGAAGTTCCTTCAGGAAAAGACTTGAAGGTCAGGCTCATAGACTAGAGAGTAATACACGAGGCATGGTAACAGGGCATACCAGATAGAGTCGGAGTTGAGGTTGTCTATAGGCTCCAGGTTCTCGTCCAGGTAAACATCTGTCGTCAAAGAGACGTCCGTGTCGTGCGCTGAGCTGAAGTTGGTCACAGTTCGACAGGGAATGCCTAAACACCGTGCAACTGAAGAGAGGAATCCATCGTTATTATCTGTGAGACATTAACCTGTCACACACCTGTGCAAGCACACATCACGTAAACACACATGTAAGAAAAAAAGCTCACCTGTCGTGAGTGTGCCAGCAAAGACCCAGCACTGGCCATACTTCACGGGGAGGCCGCTTTTTTGATGGTACTCCTTCAGGATTTCCACACTTCCACTCCAAACTGCTGGACTCGTTCCACTTGAATAGTTTCCGGACCAGTTTCCCTCCAGGACGCCGCGATCATCTGGAGAGTTTATCTGGATCAGTTAAGATCAGTTAAGATGGTTTTTTAGTATAATTCTGAGGTTGTTCATCTCTAACAGAAGCACAGACAGTACAAGGTTTAAACAGCAGCACATGTAGTTAATGATTTCTATATTTACTCTCAATTCCATTCAATAAACAAGAAGAAAAGATGATTGTATGTATTAATTCAGGAAGTCCAGTTTGAGAAACAGATTATTGAAATTAAAGGTTTACTATGTCAACCTCATGGTGGCGCTAGAGAAGAGTTATTGAGCATCATTCTCTGTGAACAATCCACGTCTATGCAGAATTTCATGGTAATCCAGCCAATAGTTGTTGAGACTCTGACAGGGTGGCACATTTAAGCATTGCTTTGTGTCTAAATGTACCATTTTGCATTAGTGCTCCATCACAATCCATCATCTTAGACCCCTGGATGCTCCAGGTGTCCTGCTGAACCTCCGCCATGATGTGTAAAAGCTGTCATCATGGTGCTTTAATATGGTACCGAGCAAGGGTTTGTGCCTGGTCACTGTATACAACACATTATGAAGAGAAATATGAATAAAACAGTTCACGGCGTCTCACCATGGCTGAGATGACTCGCACCACAGTAATCGGATCTCCCCACCCGGACGGAGGAGTTCCACTCTTTTCCATCACGAAGAGGCAAGCAGCAAGAATCCCATCATCAAACTGAAGCGGAAACAGAGAAGACACAGCGAGGGTGGAAAGAGCCGGTGAGTTCCTGCTGCTCAGTCGATTCACCAAACACAGGCAGACCACACAACCCTCACCTGTCCGTAGTTCCATGTCCGCACTCCAATTTGATTCTGCGTGCCGTAGTAAATCCGTCCGATATCATTCAGGACGTACTCCTGCCTCTCGTCTTCAGAATGCATGAACACGGCGTCATCTGATAGAGGACAAGGAGGACATCTTTAACCCTGTGACTGTGGCCTAGTCCAGATGAATAGCTCATAAGACTGACGAGGGCCTTATGAGTGATGCTGATGTAATCCTGTCAGTTATTTCAGAGGGCATCGTTTAAAAATGGGAATATTTTGTCCCTTTTTTTCTTAAAGTTACACAGTTTTGAAACATACTCTCATTTGCTCTCTCATGAAGAGGAAGATGAGACGGTGAATATCACTGTCTGTTAATTATAAGGCTGCAGTCAGTGGCTCATTAGCTTGTCTTAGCATAAACACTGGAAGCACGAGGCAGCGCTGGTGTCAAAGTCTAAAATGACAATAAGGGTGTTATTTGCCAGTTTCTTATCTCTGAGCAGTTCCCATGTCACCAGCAGAGAAGATTCTGCGTCTCTGCACAGATTAAACAAGATACAGCATGTTTATTTGTGAGCTTTGGAGGTGCCAGCTGTTCCCCTCCTCCTGTCAGTCTTAATGCGAACTTGCAATGTTTCTGTACCTTCACACCAGGGGTTGAACAACATGAAGACGTCATTGGAGGGATCGTGAGTGGATATGGCCCGGCCGTTTGCGCAATTCGTCTCCACTGTGAGCTGATATTGGCCAATGACTGCCGTGGGCGGAGAATTAACTGACAGCTTTATCCTTTTGTCATCTTGCTTCACAAGAGCAGCCTCCCAGCGACCGTCCTTCAAGTCCTCCACCAAAGGGATGATGACATGGGTTCCCTTTGACACTGTTGGCAGCGGCCCTGGGAAGGTGAGATGAGACACGCATCACCTCCGTGTGAAGGAACACAGCATGTGGAAACTGTTGCTGACTGTTATTCATGCCATGCCCGAACAGAAGCGAAGCACAGTGCAATCACTATAATCCAATGTCCTCCACTTAAGCCACACCTGCATTCCTACCTGGAGGGCAGCTTTGAATAAACAGAAACTGAATAAAAAGAATCCAGAATGAACTGTCTTGACAGGGTACATACACACACATATACACACACACACACACACACACACACAGCATGTCATGACAAAATTACATCTCAATGTAGTTGTGTAGCTATAAAAGGAACCTCAGCAGCTTGGTGCTCAGCTGAAGCTGTATTGCATCTGTAACTGTAGGGCTCGTGCATCCTGTGTGCAAAGAGAGGAACCAGAGTCTTAAACAGGGACTAACAAAAACGAGGCTCCATTTGCAGCCATATTTACGAACTCTCCCCCTGAAGTGAATGTGGAAAACTGCACCTCCCTGATTGTTATCCTCTCTCCTCAATGGGCGTGACCTTGTCTTTGTTTGCTGTGTTTACAAATGCCTCAACAGAACTGAGTCACCCTGCTGCAGTTTCATCATGAGATAAGTATTTGGATAGATGGGCTGCTGGTTGTGTGTGACAATGGCAATCTGAACCTGCCTCCGAAGAAATGCTGCGCCAAGAAACTGAGGGCTGCTTTTTCTGGTGACCTCAATAATGAACAGAAAGTCGAATTATTACTTTTCTGACAGCGTCAACAAAAGCAGGAAAATTACAAGCTTCCCAAATGTGGGATTTGTGCGCAGAGCTGGCTCACGTTAGGTTGTACAAGTGTACCCAATGAGGTGGCAGGTGAGTGTGTAACAAGCTTTGGAACAAGTTCAATATCGCTCTCATATCGGCCCTGTGAATATGCAGCTACAGCCAGAAAGTTACTGCTCCTGGCCAAGAAATGCTCAGACTCAAAGCCCTCGAAAAATACAACCTGACCTGTTGTTACACTGGAGTTTTCTAATGAATAAAACAAGTAGTAATGAGTGAATTAGAGAGCTTTAGAGGTGCTCTTATAGGTGGATTTGTTATCTTCTGACCCCTGTCTCCAGTCTTCATGCTCAGCTAAGCTGCTCACTGCAGTTGCATATTTGCTGAATATATGTGAGAGTGGAACAGATCCTCTCTTCTGACTCTTGGCAAGAAAAGCAAATAAGTGAATTTCCCAAAATGTCAAAATATTTCTTCGCTCTGACACGACCCCAAAGCCAAAATGTCAACTTTGCACACAACATGTCTCAAAACCTAAGAGGCGGATTGGCATGCAAACGGCCCTGCAACGGGTGCGACTAAGAAAAGCAAAACGGTCGGCGTGCACGCCAATCCGCCGCTCACTTTAATTCCTTGAGGTGTTGTGAAAATTGCTGCCTATCTGAGTCCTTGGCAAGGCTTCAGACTTTGAAGTGCACCCTACACTGCAGCCAAAAGTCAGAGCGTTCAACTGTCTCTGAATTTCACTTAAAAACAACCCTCTGTGTTGTGTCAGATTGAGCTGTGATTAGCTTCATGCTGTGGGGCGCAGAGTTTGGACTGAGTACAGCGGGCGGGCGGCGCGGCTGAGAACAGTTTGAACTGAGATATGAGCAGAAAAATGGCACTTTGCTGGTTTTTAAATGAAACATCCATTTGGAGGGTGGTGACATAATTTTTCAGGAGAGTAAAAATTGGCTTCATCTGCAGCCGTTATTGTCCTCTGGCGTATTGCTTGTATGACAGATGGCTTTTCTGAAATTATTGGGTGATTGTTCATAGTCAGTGTTGTTATTTGTGACGTTTTTGTCACTACTTCACATTGTGGACTTTCTCTCAAGGAAAAAATATACATCATTTTTTTACAAACTGCATTATTATGGCTCATTAAGCCACGCGTGCTTCCGCAGTAACGAACACACGGACGCACAGCCTTTCTGTTAAAGAGACGTCCTAATTATTCTCTTCAGGCTTCACTTGCTATCACACACAGCTATAATTGTGGGATCTATATTTGGTTTTTGTCCTGAGCCTCGCAGCACTCAGCACAGTGAGAGAGGGAGCAGAGACACAAATGAACAGTGGGTTAGCAGGTGGCGGGCTGTGGCCCAGACAGTTGGTCGTGGCAGCGCTGGATTTTTAGGAAGAGCAGGACTGAGGACTCGGCATCTCGGCTCTCCCCGGAGCATAGCAACTAGGACTGTTACCATAGCAATAACCAAAAATCTCCCCCTTCCCTCCCTATCTATAACTCTATCTCACCCACAAATGCAGCAAAATTGAAATCCTCCAGCAGCTGAAATTAACAGTATGAGACATGAGCATGAAAGCACAACTTCCTGTTGGTACATCTTGTTTCCTCCCACGGTCCTCAGCCCATCTCCGTCCTCTGTTTCCTGTCACTGCCGGGAAAGAGGTCAGGCTGGACTGAGTCCAGTTTCACACCTGGCCTTTTAAGATTAGAGGCCAGTCATGTGGGAAATTCATTTAATTGAATTAGTATTCATAAGCATGTCTGTTGTCTGTTTAGAGCCATAAAACATGACAGCATCACACCTGGAGAGGACTGTAGAGGTGAGCTCTGTGGGGAACCAACCTGTTTTAAGTTCAAGGTGGAGTTTGTCAGTGTCGGGGTTAAAAGGTCGAGACAGGGTGATCCACATGTGGAACGTCTGGCTCCTGCGAATGATCAGGTGGTCACTTTGGTAGAGATGCGTGCGGTGCTCCGTGCGGTTCTCCCCTGACTTGCTTTTCATCAGGTCTATCGAGCGCACTTTCAGGAGCAGCTCTGCAAAAACAAACACACGAGGGTGAAGTCTGTCATGTGGCTGCCATTTGCTTTCTTTCATACATTACACAAATGGGAGCTGTGCTTGTTACCGTCCAGCTCGCTGCCACCAGTCGCTGGCTTCTCGCCATTTGCCTCTTCCCCCTTATCCAGGTCATCGACGGCCGTGACCACAGTGTCTGTGATGTCGTCGTCGTCCGGCCTGGGACAGCAGCACGGACAGGCCTTGCGCAGCCACCGCCAGCACGCATTGTCTCGCTCGGCGCTGTCCTCCTCCGGCTCCTCCTTGTCCTCCTCTGTGTCTTCTCCAAATCCGAGAGTGACGGACGGAAACCGACCCACTGCAGATCTGTCTCTGAACGAGCGTGTCTCTACAGGCATCCTGAGATCAGTCAAGCAAAATGAGGAGATGTGGGGCTTTGTCACTGCGCTAAGTCTTCTTTAATAGGAGTTAAAATCTCAGTCTTCACACTTGAGACTGCTGAGCGCATTTTATGAAAGGTGTTTAATATCTGATGGCTCAAAAACTGTCAGGTTACGTTCAAGTTAATCCACTGTCCAATTACTTTAGAATCGGCTCTTTGCACACGTTGGAGCTGAGATTAGCATCACTTTTAATCCCTCTTATCAACACAGTGCCGTGATAAGGGCCGACAGCCCCATCACGGACGGCTCCTACGCCACGACATGTTTTAATACTCTGAGATTGTAATGGCGAGACATTTTTGATTTGAGACGTTCATGTGCTGGCAAGCGTTATCTGGAGCAGCATCTGTCAGTGGAGAGGAATATTGGGAAGTGAGAAGATGAGGTTAAAATGAAACACTTCCTATGTGCTGCCTCCAGCGTGACAGAAATGATTAACTTGTGTGTAAAGCTCAAAATCTTAAAATATGGATTTATTACAGTGGACAGACAGACGGCTTTTTTTGTTTGAGCCGCAGCCTTTATGAACATGTTCCAGTGTGTCCATGTCAACTGATTCCTAAATGGATGACATGATCAGTTATGTGTAGATGTGATATTGTGGATATTATTACACTAAAATCAAACTGCTGGTATTAAAGTCTGTTTGCTCAACACAGTAACTTAAATGAAAGTGTAACATATTGTTCTTGATTCACTAACATTGCTGCTAAAAGTCAAATGAATTATTCAACTACTGTATCTTGAACTTCTGCACACACGGAGAATTATGGCCTGTGGCATCGAGCAGGAAGGCTGCTTTGACTCATCAGGACACATCTGGAGCTCATTCATGGACGCTGAATTACAATCTGATTTATTATATTGTCAGTGAAAGCATCCAGGAGGTTTTCTGTGGAGGCGAGCACGTGCTCTGATTCACAGCTGTGCCATGAAACCAACTTAAGATCAGAACACCAAAGATTTGGAGAGTTTTCGGGTGAACTGTCCAAGAACTGAAGACAGACGAACATGAATTCTGCATGAACTGCATCTGTCTTTCCAAAGGTAATTCCACCTTAAAAGAAATGTTACGAAGCCAGCCATAACAGAGGCTGTTATATGGTGACCAAACAGGCTCAGATTAGGCAATAGCAAGACTGACAATGAGTTCACTCCTTATTCATATACCAGAGAAGCTGAGACTTTGACTATCATAAATCACAGACAACAGTATAGTTGAGAGGAACGCCTCCTCCCAGCTCAAGACTGTGTGTCATATTTGCTGCTGACAGACGAGACAAAAGGCAGCTTAACAAAGGAATGTATTCGGCTACAGTATATTTACTCCTCCATTCAATAAAGCAGATGAAACAGTGAATATATGCAGCCTGAGTGTGTGACATATAGGTTGACAAAGAGACCACAGGGAGCCCTGCCAGCAGCTCTGTGCTGCTGCATTAAAGCAAAGAGGCTCACAAGTAGAGCTGAGGCTGATGTGGACGTCATTCGGTTTGCAGATCGTTCGATTAATTGATGTCAATGGACAGAAAATTAATCTGTAACCATTCTGATAATGAGTCACATTTTAAGCACAAAGTCCAAATTCCCTTTTTGAAGCTTTTCTTTGTCTGATGTGATAATAAACCTGAATTTCTTTGGTATAATATCTAATATCTTTGGAGATTATACAGCCATCGTTCACCATTTTCTGACATTTTAAGGACCAAATGATAAATTGAGTAATGAAGTAGATAGCTGGCGGATGAATCATGAAAAGGTCAAGAAAATAATTGTTAGGTGCACTTATTATAATATAAGTACAGCGGAGGATGATAGGAATGTGATTTTGTGAGTATTTGGTCAGGATTCATCCTCTGAGAGCTGTGGATGGTTGTTTGAATCCGGACCGAAGTGGTCGACCGAGCAGCCAACATTTCCATCCCAGCATGGTTGGGTTATGGTTTAGGGTTATCTTAAAAATGTAGCTCTGTTTGAGGTTTGCCACTGAAGTATTTTCATCTGGAAGTCACAGCAACAATTATGCGTGGGAAGCCTCTGTAGGCTGTCAAAGCGCACTGCAGGCTGGGCCCTCACCAACTGATGAAAAGTGAAAATGAAATCCACCGCAGCACCTGCCTCAGTGCCAGAAGTAGACGGACGGCAGAGCAGAAACATGCATGAACCTGTGCCCCACGTGGCTGAGATTACAGCCTGCTGGCAGGGCATCTCAGACCCAAAGGTCACTGTGCAGCAGATGTAACACGCATGTGATGTTGATATTTTCCTCCAGGAGGGTGGTGACCCAGTCAGCATCCCTCAGCCACACTCATGACTTGCTGCCATGGGACCACTCATGTTGACCCGCAAAGAGGGAGCAAAACAGAGCACAAACAACCACCATCACTGACAAATAGTTCAGGACTCAGTTTAATACTCAGATGCCGACTTTGTTTTCCATCCTGAGCCACGTCATGGAAATGTTTTGTCCAATACACCAGTGGGTCTACTGGTTTGTTACACTCACATCACATTAACTCAGAGTACAGAGTGTTTTTCTTTTGAGGATCCCTTCAGATCTCTTCCAGTCCAGCTTAAACATATTGTCTCGTGCAGCTGAGTGATTTCTGTGAATCCGTTCAGGAAACAGATCAACATTAGAAACAAAGTCAAACAGAGTTAATCATGCGAGAAAAGACACTCATTGAACTCTTAAGACTGTAATTCCCGTAATCTTGGCATCAAAGTAAGGCGTGAATCCAGCAACACAGTCTCCTTTTGCTATAAATCAAGGGAATTACTGTCCAAGAGTCTGTCCTGTTCAGGAGAGCAGTTTGAATGGAAACTAATGCGAGTTAACTTAACAACAGCTCATCAAGTGATAAGCTGGAGGCCTAACGAGCCGAGGCAGACAAAGCTGCTGATTCAGACTCACTCAGATCGATGGCAGAATGTGACAGTGCAGCCTGGAGAAGAACTCTTCTGTTCGCTGTGCCTTTGTGTTTCCACACAGGCTGCAAGTTAAGACGCCCTTTAAATACTTGGAGGCGAAGGCAGCGAGGACACGCCCTGCTGCCGCGCAGACGGCAGTCAGACACTTCACCAACAGCTGAAATCCTTCTGGCGGGGAGCCAAGCAATCACTCACTTTTACATTTAGTTCATAATGAAGAAGGGAAATGTGAGATTTCTGATCAGTCTTTCATCACTTTGATTAGACAGCATTAGTCAATATGTCTGTTATGATGAGTGGTAGTAGTGGTTCAACCCAGAGTCCAGAGAAGTTGGGACGCTGTGTAACTAAAAACAGAATGCTGTCATCTGTGAATCCTTTATCCTATCATGTGTTCACAAAGTGGAGAACCTCGCTCCATCCTCGCTTGTGAACTCTGAGCCCTCCCAGGCCTTTCATACCCAGTCATGATACTCTCACCTGTTACCAATGAACCTGTTTACCTGTGGAATGTTCCAAACAGGTGTTTTTGGAGCGTTCCACATCTTTCCCAGTCTTTAGCTGCTCCTGTTTCAATCCGTTTGACACGTGTTGCTGCATCTTTGTCCACCACGCCCCAAAGCTGTGGAGCACACGACCTGCTGATGTCAGGGAAGCAGCTCGCTGAGTATTTTCAGCAGGAAGTGAAAAACGCAGCTCTTCTCTTCAGCCTTTAACCAGCTGTGACTTCCTCATTCAGGTCTGAAACGTCTGCGCTTTGCCTCATGCTGATGCACTGCTGCACTCCTTTGTAATTGACTTGATTTTATGCATTCTGTGCAACCTATTTTTTACCTACATTTTATTATCTTATTCTGTGATTTGATGCTTTATCCTTATTTTTATTTTCATCCTTACTATTTATTGTCTATCTTACTTTACACTCATTTTTTATCTGTTTTTATGTCCACTCTGTCTTTTCCATGTGAAGTGCTCTCTTGATGCATATGATTTCTTTAAATATATTGTCTTTGTACTGTTTATTTTATTTATTTTTCAATCTGGGTTGTAGTATCTGAGTCCATCCTTTTTCCTGGATGCATTAATTTGTTCACTCCCTCATTAAACTGCAGTACATCTATTACTTTTTTGAACGAGTGTGTGAAGATTAACACAAACTCATAGCAAAAAAAATCAAATCACAAGAGGGCGAATAAATAACTTTAAAGATAAAATGAATCAGCCAGTGGGTCTTTTTCTCAGCACACATTTTGCCAGCACGCAGAGCACCGGGACACTGAAACTGAAGCAGCTAAATGTCATTGTTAAATTTATTATTCACACGTGTGAGTTTCCTTCTCTGACATGTCAGAATGTCTCCTCTGCGTCCATCCCGACGACAGATGGCTCACCCACAGTGTGGGACGGTCCACACCTCGACTCACAGAGGTCTGACACATCGTCAGGGAGTGTGTGTCCGTCCCCTCTTTTGTAAATCGGATAGATGTGACATGAGGTGGAGGAGTGAATAATGGGAGTTATCCTCACTGACTGGTCGAGTTGGTTTTCATTGAGTTTCTCAACTGTTTGATTTAACTCCGAACAACAGCAGCTAAATTCTTTTGCATAGTTTAGAGGGATACTCAACGAGTGTTAAGTCCCAGTTGGAGGATTAGATAAATGTTTTTATGATGCCAGTGGAAATGGAAAAATCAACAAAGGCATGAATGTCATTAAACAGCTCACTGTCTGTACATACCTGTAAAATATTAGTGGTTATTTGACAGGAAAAGCAGTTTTTAGCCATGCTAGCCGTGTGGTTCATGTAACAGCAACGTGTGTCCTTCTGTTGGTCGATCCAGGAAATTTTGAGATGTTCGTGGTGCACAGAGGATGCATCCTGCTGACTTTAGTGATCAAAGACTTCTCCTCTAGTGCCACCAGCAGGTTGATATTTGTGGTTTTGAGCTTAAACTAATTTTTTAGAAGAATCAGGGGGAGACATTCCCCTTTATTATCACACAACATGCACATGCTGGACACTGCACACGAAGGTGAAATTTGTCTTCCGCATTTCTCCCATCCTGGTCGTCCTTCCTCCACGGCAGACCAGGAGCGGTGGGCTGCCATCCAAGCGGCGCCCGGGGACCCAGTTCCTTTTGTCACCATTGGTCAGGTGGTGATCTTCTTGGATGGATGAACTGCCATGACATTTCCCCACTGACTGAACTCTAATATCTGCTGACTTTTCATCTAGTTTGTTCATTACTTCTACCTGCAAAACTCATGACATTCCCTCCAGCTGCAGCTCTGTGTTTACTGCCTATTGGCCTATGTTAGCATGCTAAGCTAAGATGATGCATAAGGTAAATGGTAACAGCTAGACATCAGCATGTTAGCACGCTGACATTAGCCTTTAGCACAAAGCACCGCTGTGTCTTGGGACGACCTGCAGTCTGCTGGGCTGCAGAGCACCACTGACTCTCAACAGGTGAATCTGAGTGTCCAGGTGAGGCAAGGCATTTGTGAGAAACTGCAGTTGAAGTTTTTTGTTTTTTTTTTTTTTTATGCTATGAGCTGAAAGGTGTGGTATTTTTCAAGTTTAATTTCAGTTTGTCATGGTTAGACACTCCCTGACAACAGCTTTCGCCTCAAGGTTTAAGATGCTGTGACTTGAGTAAAACAAACATCAACCTGATGTGATGCAAAGTCGAATTTGTCACACGAAAAAAAATAAACAAATGAACAAAGACAGCAATGTAAGAAGAAGCTGAATCAGATGACACACTGCTGGCACACCTTTTAAAGCCCTCATGAATGCGTTGGGGATGAAGAAACCTCTGAATATCTGACGCTGGTTTCTCTGTGACAGTGAAAAACACAGGAGGCTTTCTGGAAGGCAGTGACACAATGTGTGCTGTTTTATTACTGGGTCTGTGACTTACTGTGCAACAGTATATCGTCATATATTAAATGCTTTACACAACCTTTTTAAAAAATGTGAATGAGAGTAATGCGACGCTCTGAACATGAGTAATAAGCTTTTCTTTGAAATCGACCGTTTTAAAGCTCATAGAAGCGATAAGCCAACGTTGCTACACGCCAATCCATGTACAGTCATTTCACTCCATTATCAGTGTTTCTGCATGCATTTGGGGTTGTTGTATTAAGGACACACACATACACACACACACAGACACGCATCTCGACATTTGGCTGAAGGTGCTGGAGAGGTTTCTGACGCGCGCTCTGAAGCGCCAGCCTTTCAGACCCTCAGGGGGGTTTGATGTGATTGACGTTCTCCCCAAACAAGTGGAACAGAGTCACAAGACGCTTGGAAAAACACCCACTTGCTCTTTCACAGACAGACACGCCGGAGAATGTGAAGGACAGTCGAGCGACGGGACGACGATGGCAGTGATTCCCTATCAGAGCAGGAGGTCCGTGACTGAGGGCAGCAGCTCGGCCAACTCCGACTCGATGTTGGCCGTCTGAGTGACGGGGTTGCCACGCAGATCAAGGCGCTTCAGCTTGGGGCAGGAGGCCAGCGGCTGAAGGTCTGCCAAAGTCGAGATTTCTGTGCATTTGGGTTAATGAAAAAGTCTTCCCGTGTGCCGCGGGGAGCAACATCAGCAGCAATGAACAGAAGGAGACGGACGCACGTCTTCCCAACACTGGTGCAAAGGTCAGACCCACGTGTCAAATACGACACCGGGATATTAATTAATCTTTCTAAATATAAAACATGGAGGCAATTTACACGCTACTACACTGCACATATATGCACTGAGACTGCAACGCACGTACAAAGAAAACAAAACTTGAGCCTGAGAGTCACGACCTGCAAAGCACATTAATTCCTCTCAAGCGTATCGGCGGAAGTGAAGCATGAAGGGGAAGGAGTCTGCGGCGATGATGTGCCGTTAAGTGTCTCTTCCCTTCTTAATGATGCAGTTTACTCTGTGAAATTGCAGTGCTGATTTTATTTACTCAAAGTTTCAGGTGAAAACAAATTATTCATGCATTGAGCAGAAGAGTCTCGTTACCGCCGCAATTTTCCAAACTCCCTAAACACGGTTCTCGTGTGCCTCTTGTGCGCCGCAGCCTTCGCGCGCCGTCAGCTGCTCGCGCTCTTTGGCGGGGCTGTTTGGCAGCGCTGAGCCTTGCGAGCTCAGAGTTGATTCACACATTTCTTGAGTCACGAGTGCACTGTGAGAAGAGTGTACAGATATACATTGATCTCCATGACAGGGATGCTGCAGGATCGACGCAGATCCAGAACAGGACGCTCTGCAGCAAACAAACGTGAACATAGAGACGGATTTAAGGATACTGTTGTTCTTCAAGAGGACTTCCTCCAGTTTGGGAAGGTGATACACGCCTTCCAGGTTTTCTATGGAGTTGTTATCAGCCTCCAATACCTGAAAGCGTGAAGAAGCCATTTCAGTCGTGTAGTGCAAAGAGATGTAATCAATACCATTTCTAGCGTAATCTACCAACTGTGGGACACACAAGAGAAGGACGGAAACAGTCCATGTAGGACAGATGATTGGATTTGAATCGCAGCTTTATTACCTCCAGGCACTGCAACATGGCGAACTGAGGAGGCAGCCGCTGCAGCTGATTAGAGGACAGATTGATATGGGTAACCAGTAACAGCTGGTCCAGGTGGCATAAGGTGGTCAGGTTCTGTCAAAAAAAACAAAAAAAACAAAAAAAAAACAGAAATATGACTTTTCAGAACTTCTGTACATGGTGGAAAATAATTTCATGATCAAAGTCTGAACCAACCTTGTCGGAAATACTGAAGACGCGCACTTCAGCGTACTCCATTTTCAGAATGGTGTTTTCAATCATAAACTTGCTGCACAGGTCACTGTAATACGCCGAGTGCATGGAATCCACTTCCTGAGGGAAGCGAGAGCCTTCGGTCAGTGATCTGTGGCTCTTTTCTGGCCAGTGTCACACTCTGTGCGTGGTTGGTACCCACCTTCAGTGTTTGGAAATGAGCAAGCGTCTCCTTCTCGTATCCTAGAGGGTCTAGCGCCCTCATCAGGAGGATAATGGTCAGCAAGCACCCTGCCGAGGCAAGCAGATGCATCGTGATCAGCAGCAGTGAACTCCAGTGTTCTGAATTCACGTGACGGTGGTGATTTGGTTCAGTGAAGAACAAAGAAGAAGCACTTACACTTATTGAGCGGCTCCAGTTCTTGCAGCTGGTTGCAGGATTGTAGCTCCGACTGTAACACTGACGTCTTCTCGACTGAGAGTTCACTCCTACGGAGAAAGAGCACGCTCACTTTTCACGCCTTAAAAAACCTCCACAACGCGCCGCCATTGTTCCAAAGACAATACCTGAAAAGTTCCTGATCCGTAGCAGAGTCCCGACACCAGCTCTCAGTTCGACCTTTGGAAGTTAAAAGTTCACAGTGTGAGGATGCTTGAGCAAATACACGCAGGTAAAGGTCATACGTAAGGATGCAGGACATGCGTCACCTGTGTACAGAGCACAGTCTCTGTGAGTGTGTTTTTCAGTCCAGTGCACGGTCAGATTGTGCTCATTTGTGATGTCGCTTATCGTTCCAGGAGGGAGATCGCAGATCTGAGCCGGCGTTAAGGTTAAAAAAAGGACAAAATGTCCACAAGTGAAGAGTTTTAACATAAATTAACCATCTTTGAATGAAACCCACCCAGACCCACGCGTGAGTGTGCATATAAGTCCACGGCCGCATGCCAATACTGAAGAGCTGGGCGGAATAACGCTAACATCCCTGCCATGATGGCAAAGCAGTTAAAGCTTTCATGATTTGGATTTGCTGAGATCAGTTCTAACAGCGAGTACTGCGCCTTATTTTACATCATTTTGTTTTTGACAATTAAGATTAGAACTTACAATCAGAAATGACTGAGAGAAACATGGTTAGTTTGAGGGAGACGTCAGGCTGATGTATCATTCACGTGGTTCATGAAAGCAGAAGCGAGCTGTGGGAATATTTGGGTCCGAATTGGAGCTCAGCAGCTCCTCTGAAGCTTTGGCACCAGACGTGATTCCTGCTGTCCTTGTACTTTTACTTATTCATCCATAGAAAAGATCTTTAATTCAACGATCTTTCTGGAATGAAACCAGGTCCCATAAACAGGAAGCTCAACATGCCAAGTCGTATGCAGACAGCAGTCCTGCAGCTGCAGGGAGTTCAGCGGCGGATTCCTCCAAACATGCATGTACGTCAGCTGACTCCCTCTGCGTCACCGCGCCCTGACAAGTCAGACAAGCTTTAAAAAGAGCAATGACAGGAAGTCCTACTACACGTCTTCAGCAGACGTAACAATGAGATTCCAAACCGGTCCATGAACCGAAGTGTTGTGAGGAAACGCTTTCTCTCTGTGCACATACCACAGCGTCTTATCAACGTGTGATATGTGAACAGAATGTCTCAATGAGGATCTTTTTCAACCAGCAGCACGGTCGATAATAACGTCTGAGGCAACGACCAGCCAATGGAAAAGGATACCCACACAGGGCTGTGTTTGAAACGCGGGTGGACGCTCCTCCACTCCACTCTCTGGGGCTGCCCGTCGAGCACCAGCAGCAGGCCGACAGACTGCGCCTAACAGATCGCAGGCAGGAGGAGAGTGAACGCAGGACAACACACGACAGTTAGTTACACACATTTCTCCACACTGAGCCCACCTTTCCGAAAAACACTCCTCACACAGTCAGCAGCACAGGGGCCGGCCTGGATCACTGATTTCATCTGTCGTGAATTGTTTTCTCACTCCAACTCGACGGCCACGTCTCTGCGCATGACTTAGTGCAGTTTGCATGTTTTTCGTATTATTTTAAAAGCTGCTACAGTTTATATTCAGTTTACACAAAATGAGGGTAAATCAGAATAAATTTTCTACATCTAAAGCAAATAAATAACTTTGAAAATACATAACTCACTAATTGGGCCACATGAAAGACTTGGTGAGGATGGGGGACAAGAGAAGACATGAAGAGGACATAAAGGGGACTTCAGGTGTGATGTGGGTGAGTACAGAGTGTCTGTATCTGTAGCTATCCTACACATGTATAATGAATACTTTAACTAGGTTTGGTCGATATGGCCTGAAAATATCACAACATTTCAGGGTATTACTGCGATCATTTCAATGTCCTGGACGAACGTAAAGTAATCTGGTCAAAGTAAAGGAAATCAGTACTTTTACTTATTGTGCTTCATTTAAAGTGTTTGACATATAACTTTTAAAAAGTGTATTTCTCAATAGATGTCGTGAAGTTCCACTTAAACAGATTAAAAATGAATGTACTAATTCTGCAATACTTAAAAATGGTATTTCAAAGTACTTATAAAAAGTGTACTTTCTTGTAAGTGTATTATAAACTGTACTTGAGTGTACCACATTACAAATACTTTCAATAGTGATAAAGTGTACTTATGAAAAGTACACTTATTTTCAAGTACTTTGTAACACACTATTAGCGTGCTTAACTAAAGTGTACTTTAATGTCACTTCATTTTCAGTATATTTAAGTTTATTTCCAGCACACTGGTGATGTAATACAACTGTACTGCAAGTGTGTTTTGAATGCTCATGAATCCTGATTTTCACTGATGTTCTTCAGGACACTTAAATTTGTAAAAAGTTGTGCCAATTCAGCAACTATTTACATTTTAAGTGTTGCTCAAGTTGTACTTAAAGACCACTTGAGTACAAGCATGCTTGAGGGCGACAAAAATAGCACAACGTGCGCCTAGTACACACTTCAAAAAGTATAAGTAGAATATTTTTTTCACCTGGGTTTTTTCTTTTTAAAAATCTGAAACAATCAAAAGAAAACTCGAAAATGACGGCGGTGTTATCGTGAACAATATTAATAAGAAAGCTGCGATGATGAAAACAGGCGAGGATGCTCACATTAACAGGCCTCGAGAAGGCGACGGCCACTCTCTCCTCATCCCGACAGACATACACACAGCTTATCATCTCCTCACGCTCCGCTGTTGAAAAGACAGAAAATTCAGGTTTGTGCAACTCGTGTTTGAAAAATGACCAAGTAGAGCGAATATTTGCACGCACAGAAGAACAGGTACACGCAGACACAGGTGGACGTACCTCTGCCGAGCAGCCAGCGATAGTAGAACCAAGCGCTCTGATCGTTGGGGTCAGTGAAGAAAGCGTTCTGTACGAGCTCATATTCTGGAAAAAAAAAAGGTATAGGTAAATGCTAAATGTGCTGAATTGTGCATCAGGCATCACTTGCAAAGCACTACTATTTCTAGTCTTTCTCAAGCCTCAGACTGCCCCCTGTCTGTCATTACCAGGTACTGCTGACGACACATCCTGCCCAGTCATCTGCTGAGGTTTTGTCCAGTTTACCTTTGAGGAGTTGCTCCTCACAGACGCGATGAGAATGGGTTTGTGGAGAAGGTGGAGGAGAGGACTGGGGAGGCTCGCGGCACGGTGATGGGGGTTCAGGAGACTCCGGGTGGAGCAGCGGCAATAAGGTGCTGCGATAGTGCCAGCTGGAGTAGTTGGAGAAGTTGGAGCCAATAAGACGATCAGTGAACTCCAACTCCTGGTCCACGGGCACACCAGAGATCTTCACGACCATCCGGCGATAATCCCAGCAATGGACTGGTCGAGATGGGAGAGTATGGTGTGAGACATGGATGGAAACAGCGTAATGACGTACTGGGCTGAGATAAAATCACAAGATGATGCAATATTATCCAAATCTCTATGATTCTTGTATTTCCTTTTTCCGTCACTCACAGTTGCGGTCGTCCAGGCTGAGGCAGCGATCGCACAGGCTCAGTTCTCTGGCCCAGTCAGGTCGAGGCAAGCGGGCGGAGACCCAGCCTCGGTGGTGCCAGCTCCCGTAGGACTTTGGGTTCACCTTCAGGCAAGACTCCAGAAACGAGAGCTCGGCCTCGTAAACCTTTTGCACTTCATCCTCGTCCCTGAAGCGGATATCAAGAAACGTATCTCAGATGATTTATCACCGAGAAAGAGTCATACTGAGAATCTACAGTGGACAAGAGAACTGGTATTGATCTAACTTCACAGTCTCCAGGTGCATTAGGATCTCTCGTCTGTAATTCCACAGGGTTGCAAAGTCAGGATTGGATGATAGCAGCTGCTGGGTCAGCTGGAGAGCCTCATCATCCCAAATACCCTCCTTCCTCTGTCACATAGAAAAAAGATGTGAGGCAGTTACACAGAGCGGCAAACAGGCAGGCAGGCAGGCAGGCAGGCAGGCAGGCAGGCAGGGGAACAGAAGAGAAATGAGTAGTCAACAAAAAAAACAAACAAACAGATGATAAACAGGCACCGTTTAGTCACCGAAACTGTTCAATAAGCACGATGCATGATGTCGATCCTGCATATTAACTATTATATGTATGTTACAGATGGTGTTTGTGTAATTCACTCAAAACGTACCACAGAGTGTGTTGATGGGAATGAAGGAACACGTCACCCAGTGCAACAGCAAAACAGTGAACTACAGGATGCTTCAGCTACACAGGCACAAATGTTCAAAAGGTCCCTAAAACACAAACTTTTTGGGACCTTTTTGCTTGATTTTATATATTTTCTGGCTCTGTGCTCTTTCCTTACACATGACTGCTATTTATTGTTTCATGTGTTGATTCATTTCACTTTCCTGTCTTCATTATTTGGCTCATATTTCTTATTGATGCTGTGATTTTAAATTGAATTTTTTTTAAGCCCAGCAACCACTGTATGGAAGCTGACGTGGATCCAATTGAAGAATAAAGACTAAACTGATAATCCATGGGATCAATTCACTGTCCCTTTTTGTCTTTTCATTGATCTTTTGTTTCAAATAAGAGGAAAGCTGAGTAGCGACGGCTCTATCGTGTAAAATCTATGGTGAAATCCGTCTTTCTACACAACCTTAGAAAAACAGGCATCTCGTGCAGCCACATATATCTTCAGTTTCTTCTCCCGCTCCTTTCTTTTCTCCTCCTCCTGCTGGGCTGTAGATTTAATCTTCACTCTGCCATGCTGTCAAAGTAAAAAACAAAAAAAAGCTCAGTTTATTCTGCAGCTAAACGGTTATTATCAATAATTAATCACTCCATATGCAATATGAACACGGTATGAAAGCAGTGAAGGTGCATGCATTTCAAAAGGAAATGAGTAAATGGGAAATCTCTTACCATCCTTTCTGTTTGTGATGGAGACGTCCCCAAAAAACCTGTTTATGCTGGAAAACGAGGAGTGATACTCAGTGTGAGGCCTGAATAACGTTCACATGACACAGACACACAGCGAGCTGACAGGCAGGCACGAAAGTTATGACAATTCATTATCACGAGCCCAGCCGCTAGCTAATGATCGGTGTGTTACATTCAGGCTAACACACTCCACACAAGCAGCTCCAAGTCTGAAGTTAGCTTGCTAATTAGCTCCGTTGTCACCACCAACACTGGGCTGGGCTTATTCATCGCTCATTCGAGGCAGCACAAAATAACAGCAACCTGCGGTGGAAAACGCCTTTTCATAACAGAAAAACCCTTCACACGGCGCCGCTCGGCCCGGAAAACACCCACCTGTTCTTGGTCTGGTCTTGTTTGGTGTTTTTCAGGGTGCAGTTGGATTTGTCATGTCACTATCAGGATTTCTAACGACTACAAACTTGTCACTTCCGTCTCGTGAAAATTGCGTCATCGACGGTGTTTTCCTGAGCGCGGAGTTTTGCTTCCCTCCAGTGGAGAAAAGAGCAAACAGCAGCTAAACGAAACTGAGCGGAGCCCCGAGGGGAGGCCCAGTTGAATTTCAAATAGAATAAAAATAAAATAAATAATAATATTAATAACAATAGTACAACTTCATCGCAATTTTGAGCGGCTACGGATGCTTGAAAACTCATGAAACTTGGCGCATGTCTCACAGGGAAGAGTTATTTTCTATCGTTGTTCATTTTAAATATGAAGTCTTTACTTGTGATTCATTTCAGTCTTATTATTCAGCTTTTATCCGACATGGTCGCTCATCACCGTACAGTGTGCTTTGGACAAAGAGTGACGGGGCAACATCGATCCCTGTGACACCTGAGTGAAACAGGTGTGCTGACGACAGGGCGTGTCCGCTCCACGTTGTATTCGGCCTTCATGAGTTCTGATCCTAAATCCTCAGTGAACATTTGCATCTATAATTTGAAAATCAACTTTTTTTCCCCGACGTTTTTTTTCTCAAATGTTTACATTCTGTACGTGACGTCACGATTTTCAGCCAATGCGGTGTCACTTCCTGAATTAGTTTTTTTTTTTTTTTTAAATCAGTTGTGGTTGTGATTGGACGATTAAAGATCTAAGCTTAAAGATCAAAGGAGTTGAATGATGTCACTCCCCAGATTTCTTATATATACATCAAGCAGTATGTTTGTAGTAGTTGTAATCAGTATTTATCAAATTAGAATCGCAGAAATGAGTCCAAACTTAACTTTTAGACATGTTAAAAAGGGAAAGGCAAACAATTTTTCAGATTTACGAAATTCTGCCTGGCAAATCAGGTAATTACCTGATAACAAATTTCCTGGGTCAGGGTGTTTATGGACAAGTGGTTGAGTGCTTACAACCAAGAACGGAGAAGACGATGGCTGTGAAGATTTTGCAGAAACACTTCTCCTCAGTCGCTGAAAAAGAGGTGACTATCTTTCAAGAACTTGAAAAACACCTTGACCAAAACAAGAACAACTTGGTCAGATTAACTGACCATTTCACACATAAGGGACACGTTTGTCTGGCATTTGAAATGCTGGACATCAGTCTTCAAGAACTGGTGAAGACGCCAATGTCTTTGTCTCAGATTAGAGTAATCACACAGCAGATGCTGGTGGCTCTGAACGCTCTCAAGAGCGTAGGTGTGGTACACGGCGACATCAAGCCAGATAATATAATGCTGGTTAATCATAAGTCTCAACCCTTCAAGCTGAAATTGATTGATTTTGGTTTGGCCATGCTGGTTTCCGAAATGAGGCGTGGCTACGTCATCCAATCTCTTGCTTACCGCGCCCCAGAGGTCATTTTGGGCCTCCCATTGAATGAGGCTGTCGATATGTGGAGCCTCGGGTGTCTTTTGGCTTTCATGTACCTCGGCAGGCACCTGTTTGCATTTCGGCAGGAATATGAGGTCATAGGATTCATCGTGCAGATCTGTGGTCAGCCTGGCGATGACCTGCTGGACTCTGGGATTTATACTCACAAATATTTCGTGCGGTGTCCGGACTCCCCGGAAGAGGAGTCATGGAAGCTGATTAAAGGAGCAAAAGCACGACCAGTGGGCCATTTTCAGACATATACCAGTCTCAATGACATACTGAAGACACGCCCAGGAGTGGACAACGCCACAGAGTATGAGGATGCAATGGCCTTTTTAAGCCTCCTCAAACGCGTGCTGCACGTGGATCCTGAAACACGAATCACCCCCGGGGAAGCTTTAGGGCACCGTTTTATCACGATGAAACACTTAAGCCCTGACATGACCAACAACAGCAACAGTTACACAGAAGCAGCCTGTTTGGCTTTTGAGAAGAGCCAGTGTGAGCAGTCATCAGTGGAATTCAAGCACTTTGTAACGTCCAGTGAAGCGGTAAGTTGGCACACACCACTCGGCTTGGATGACTTGCTTGCAGGCGAAGAAGAAATCATCCCGAAGACCTATAGTATACCAGCAGACGTAGACGAAACAGTCGCTGATAGCCCAAGATACGAGAGCACAACAGCTGACCTAACCGCTGCTGGCAATGATGATGGACCACCAGCCACAGCAGGCGTGGATGAAACCGCCGCTGCTGGGACCGATAAGAGTCCACCCGGCACAAATGAGGCACCTTCACCTGCCTCTGTTAATTGTAATTCAGGTAGGAAGAACACTAGCCGTGGTCAAGGAGATAACATCAGAACATTGAGGCAGTGGTTCCAGAGACAGTACTCCAAGGTGAACTGTGTTTGTGCAGAGTAGATGTTACTGACTGAACACACAGCAAAGCGGTGCACAGGTTCGCACACAGCAAGAGGGTTCGGGGTTCAAACCTGCTTTCTGTGTGGAGTTTACATCATCTCATCATGGGTTTACTCTGTGTGTGTGTGTGTGTGTGTGTGTGTGTGTGTGCTTTTCTTAACAGTGAACATATTAAAAGACAAGATTAACACATCTAAATCCCACTTAAACAAAAAAATAAAACAACAAAAACAATGTTCAAACTTTTTTTTTAAGTCCTATTCAGTGAACTGACAATGTGTTTTCCTATTTATAATGTCACTAACAGTAGCCCCTCTGATATTCTGATATTCAGATATCTGATACAGATATTGATGTCATTGTAATGACGATCTTTAAAACAAATAGATAAATGACATAAAATAATAATACCTGGACTCGAAAGCCAGCAATAAATAACTGGTCTCCATCCTGAATCATTTCCACATTTTTCAACCTGTCATAGAAATCGACTTCAATGGGCTTAAAAATAAGATTTACTGAAATAAACAACGTTCAAAAATGAGTATAGCCAGCCTGAAAGTGAGATTTGTAAGCCTTTTTCCTCCTCACTCGTTAATTCTTGCACTCGGTTAATTTCCTTGATTCCTTTAGTATATCACCACTGCAGTTAATGTCACTGCCTGTCAGCAGTTGGAGTTTTATTGAATCTACATTAAATTAGACTTAATGTATATAAAGAAAGTTTTGATCTTAACTGCTTACAATCAGCTTTTCTTCAAACTCATCATTCGGTTTTGGGAAGATTTCAGACAGGTACTTTCTTTTCATTTTATACATTGTCGGGGTGTCTTGATTTCCCAGATCCACGTCAAATCAATTGTTTTTTGTTTTTTTTCCAGCAGCTATTCCATTGTTAGATTATTAAGTCTTGATTTGTGAAGATCAACAGATCACTGAATATATGGGTTGGCATTTAGTGTCCTCTACATTTTCAAACGATTCTTTGAAAAGACAGACTTAGGCCGCATGGTCAGATTTAAATAAATCAAATGTAATAACAACAACTTATTTCAAACGAACGTCTAAACACAAAAACAAAGAGGAGACGATGACTGAAATGGTTGAAAATGAAAATGAAAAGGTTATTTTGACTGGATTTGGAATCGAAATCACGACACCCCTGTGGTATTGATTTCATATTCGAGTAGATCATCCTGTTGAGACAATTCATTCGGGAACGTCAGCTTCAGTGTCCAAGTCGTCGTGTGGCAGCACTGATCCGTATCCTGATGTCTGAGAGAAGTCGGACCTCTGCTTGTTCTCTGCATCTGTGCTGATCTGAAGCGTGGACAGCCAATGCAGAACATTGTTAACGTGCCTGGTTGATCTGTCTGACAAAGAGTCAGCGGGCGAAGCTGCCGGACTGTCTCCCGCCACTGCAAATGAAACAAAGCACAATTTGACAGTGACCTTATGCTCGCTGCTGTTGCAAATGCTCTAAATTACAATGAAAGTTTTATTTACAGTCTGGCATCAAGAAGCTCTTGCTGTTGCGCAGATGATCTGAGGATCTCATTATGTCCTTATCCAGCCTGTCAATTTCCAGGCTGATCTTTGCATCTATGTTTTCCTCCTTCTCCTTTCCATCTTTCTTCCTCTGGCCAATACCCCTGGGTTTGATTTTGGTCATGTCACCAACTAAAAATTGATCATCAAAACAAAAGATTAAGATTCAAACAACATATTTATGTTATGATGTGGAAAGTAATCATCTTCATCACAGCATCATACTCACTCAGTGACTTGGATTTAGTGTTTGCCGCACTTGCAGCTTGCAGCTCCAGGAGCGTTTCCCTGAAGCCCATCATCAGCTCCAGCTCTCTCCTCCTGTACTCCTCCTGGACTCGCTGCTGGAGCACATTTTTGAGCTGCCTCCTCCTGAACTTCTCTTCAATTCTCACTTGGATGTTGGTCATATCAGGGCAGAAGAGCCGACCGTTGTTCCCTGCCACCATTTCCTCTATTTTCTCAAACAGCTCGGTGACCTGACTCATATCGGTTTTCTTCATGTTGTTGATGACATGGTATCTGTTCTCACACATATCCACCAACCAGCGCAGAGCACTATGCTCCCTCTCAATGTGTTCCTCTATGGATTTATCTGCAAGACTGTCTCCGTATGTGAACAAAACCGTCGTGTGTTTCCAGACGCTGGCATCAAAGAGGTTCATGTGCTCCTCCAGGGCGGCCTTTTGAGCTTCTCTGAATGTCAGGTCCAAGGGGACCACCAGCAGAACAGCATGAACCCCCAGAGGGCTCACCGACAGACCCTGAACAATTTCTTTGTCCGTCTCTTCGGTGCAGCGGGAGGACTCCATCCACCAGCCCGGGGTGTCGATCACCGTGATCCACCTGCCAGCAACGCCCCCCTCCTCCACCTGACAGTGCGTATTCTGACTGGTGGTGAACACTTTTCTACGGAGGAGGTTATTACCTGTCGCACTCTTTCCAGATGTCTTCTGACCGAGAAGCACTAGCCTCAGCTCCTGTAGTTTGTTTCTGGAACCTGAGACGAAAACAACTTCATCAATGCAGAATGAAAAAACCACATCACATCCTGTACACACACAATAATGAGCAGTGGGGTGATTTCACACTATTATGTCTTTATGGTTTATAGCAGACATAGTAGAAGACAGTAAACAAAGTCATCTGACATGATAATATTGAACTTAATCTCGTGCATGGGTACACACTTCAAACATCTATGGCTATTGGTGGAAAAAATGCCAAGCATAAATAGTAGCAAATACACGGTTGTAATGAAAATCATCAGGATTGTAGCCAGCATCTGACCTACACAGAATTTTTGAGGCAGATGAATCAGTGCTTGAGCTTTAGAAAGACTAACTGACGTGATGATGCCGCTAGATCAAATGTGACGACCAGAATTATTGCAATTTTTTGGGGGGGCATGAATGTCTGAAGCAAATTTCAATCCATCCAATAGTTGTTATATTTCAGTCTGGACAAAAGCGGTGGACTCACCAGCCCACGGACTGACAGAGGTACATCCATATATATATGACCTGACTTATATATAGACTTAATTACCGTGCTCACTGTCATATTAGTCACTGGGTACTGCCCATCGATCATCTCTGAGACTGTTTACATCTGTCTCTATCATGCATTTCCAAGGTGTCCAGCTGACCACCTGTGTTCAGATTTCATTATTGCCCGAATGGCCCCAGATTTGTTTCTAATGCTACAATTTCATATTGATATTGGCAGGACAAAGTCATTTACGACTTGCAAATGAGCACAGGACAAGCCGAAAAAGGAACCTGCGCTCTAATCAAATGCATCAGTGATCCTTTCCATTTTTTCAAGCGTTGGCATGCTGTCATCAAAACAACCACCATGACCTGCATTGATGAGGTATGCTCCTGTTATGTCCTTGTCGGGGACGCCTCAGGATGGTGTTTACACTACAAAAGATATGTGGTCACATGCGTACCACACTGCTTTGGCAAGTGGTTTGAGCGATGGGATCACAGTGCGTCCTGGTGGTCATTTACAGTTGTATTTAGTGCTGTCCACTGTCAGTCCTAAACAGATCAATTGCCGCCGCAGTGCTTTAGTATTTCTGTCATTTTTGTCCACCCCTGGTACCTATTCACTCCCAAAGAGTGGAAATGGCTCTGACAATGCCAGACTCATTTACTTGTGACTCTAATGCTCAGTGACTGAACCATACCTCTGAGGGATTTCCTTTTGGCCTTGACTTGACTTTGCCTCAGTCTGGCTCCTTCTTCCACTCTTCGTCTTTTCTCTTCAATGGTCAGAAATATCTTCTCATGTGAGACAAAATGCTCCCAACCATTTCCAGCCACGGTCCCAGTGATCTTCTCCAGCAGCTCTGTGATTTGAGTGCCATCATCTGCGTTCTTGTTATCGATGACATGATATCTGTTTCCACATTTTTCGACCAGGGATTGCATGGCCTCTCCCTCGCCTTCGATGTACTGCTCGATGGTGTTTGTTCCCAGCCAGTCTCCCCTGGTGAAAACTACTATAGTGTGTCTCCACACTTCTTCTCCCACAAGCTCCATGTGTGTTGTCACTGCATTTAAGTGTTTGGCATTGAAGGATGCATCTGCATCTATCACCAGCAGGAAGACATGAGGCCCAGGGGGGCACAGAAAGATGCTGCGCAGCACTTCCTCTTTGATCGCTTCAGGAGTGTCAAACACAGAGAAGCCTTTCCACCAACCTGGTGTGTCAACAAGAGTTATTTCAGTTTTACCCACAAAACCCTGCCAGGCCACCGACTGTGCTGTTCTTTTTCCATCTCCTGGCTCTTTGATTCCAAAGATGGTGTTCACTACCGAGGTTTTCCCAACGCTTCGGCTTCCCAAGAGAATCATCTGGAGTTTTGGGATGGTTCTCGTCTCTTCTGTTCAACAAAACAAAGCTTGATTAGTCAAGGAGTTTACAGAATTGTACACAAGTCATTGAACTTACCAAACTACTTAAGAGCTTGACAAATGGTTAGAAAGCAGCTAACAAATATTAGATTTAACTGGGCAATGAAACGATGTATTAATGAAAGAAATATCATCTCACATCACCAATACATATTAAAATAAATAGATAAAATGCTTTACATTTTGTTTTAACGATCGTTCTGAAGTGTTCACATCAAACATGAAGCATGATGCGGCTGTATTCAAAGTCAGTGCAAAGTCCTGTCTTTGCATGAATGGACGGTGAGCAACACTGATGACGCAGGACGAACACATTCCCACCTATTCCTTTAAAGCTGTAAACTATGATACAATAATATGTAATACGTGTAGTGTTTGGGCACAACTGCAGTCATGTTCACCTGAAATGAGTGTTTTCATTTGCTGTCTTTGTTCCTCCGCCCTCCTCCGCCTCTTCTCTGCCCTTTCAGCCACTCCCTGTTGCTTCTCTTTAATGATGTTGAACGTCTGCTCATCTACCTCGTAGTAACTGCCATTGTTGTGCCACACCATCTCATCTATCTTCTCCAGCAGCTGTGTCACCTGAGTTGAGTTACTCCTCTTGTTATTGAACACATGGTACCTATTCCTGCATCTTTCTATTAACCACTTGAGCGCATCTCCCTCACTCTCAATGTGCTGCTCTATTGTTTTCCCCCCGAGGAAGTCCCCACAGGTGAACAGCACCATGGTGTATCTCCAAACCCGCTCCCCCAGGAGCTTCATGTGCTCCTCCACGGTCCTCCTCTGCTCCACAGAGAAAGCGCAGTCTATGGGAATGACGAGGAGGAACGCATTTGGTCCAGGTGGACACTTGGATGCGTTGAGTTTAAATCTTTGCTTGTCCCGCTCTGGGATCTCGGCGAGGGAGAGGGAGCCGCTCCATCCTGGAGCATCGACCACGATCAGCTTCCTGCCTTCGACCTCTTCGTGTCTCACTTCAGTCTGAATGGTTCTCGTTCGGCCACATTCAAACCTATCGTTTCCCAGGATGGTGTTGCCACAGGAGCTCTTTCCAGCCCACCTCCCACCAATCAGGATGACCCTGACCTCAGACAGGATGATGCTGTTTATGTCCTCTGGAAAAAAAAAAAAAGGAAAACATGATCTCAGTCACTTTTTGGGCCAGATGTGAAGAAACAGAGAATGGCAGTTTTACCAAAATGTCATGTTTTCAGTAACTTTGTGAAGCAGCGACAGCGGCTTGATGATAATGCATTTTGTTATCAAACTGGAGGAGAAACTTTCATAAAAGGAAGTCAGCAGATTTCCTTCTGCTGAGGAGGAGAACATAGTCAGTTGAGGTTATGAAGGTTATCACACAGGCTGTCTGCTGCTGTCTCTGTGGTGAACTCGTGCTTGTGTTGTTCCTCTGGGGTTTTATGACAGAGTTATTTTCGACTTTCTTAATCCCTTTCATTTGAGAGATGAGGTGGGAAGAATGGCACTAAGGTGAGACGAAACCGAAATCAGTGAGACATTTTTAGAATGACCCTGAACCGAAACAAATCACAGACAAATCATTCTGAGGCAACATCAAACGAAGCTGCACGGAAAGAAGATCAACAAAATCAGCCCCGGATGACTCATCTCCTCCTGTTGTCACTTGTGCTGTACATGCAACCGAAACGGAAAATGCAGTGAGCGACTAGAGAAAATGGAAACACTGCATGACGGAGTGCAGTGCAACACAATAACTAAGTACTTCGTGTCCTAAAATGTTCTTTTTTGGTGGCAAGTTTTATGGTTAGAGACTGCTCTTTGTGGTGGTATTATATTTAACGACATTATAGTAAAGCAAGTTCATAATATTTTGTCCACCTCGTTTGTGTGTGTGTGTGTTCGTGTGTGTAAAATAGCCATCCATCTACACCACAAACTACAGCCTCAGAACTTACTTTCGAGCTGTATTGCACAACAACAATTTGAAATGCTAAATTTAGAACAATCTGATTTTGCTGTGACTCTTCGCGTATGTAGACAAAGCTGCTGGGGCAGAGTTTTCACCTTCAGGAAGTCGACTGTTTTAACAAAGAGGATGGGAATCAATCGTGTTGTGTGTCGTTAGAATCAGGCCTAACTGGTTTTATGGCAGTTGGCCGACAGTTTTTGGTTTTTGTTTACCATAACTAGCTCATGCTACATGAGCATTCATTTAAAACAGTTTTCATCTGTACAACATATCGAGTCCTCATGACTAATAAGGTGCTTACACAGGTTAAATTACACAGCCAGCCATTTATCTTCAGTACAACTGCTTGATAAACTCACCGAGATCGTGCTCCATTTTTACTGGAATTCTCTTTTCTTGGCCAAGTTACTACCAGCTAAACAGCCTGGAGTATTCTGTGGAGGTCAGCGGATGGAGTCAATCCTCAGGTAAAAGTATTGGAACAGGTTTTCAGGCATATTGTACAGCCAGTCCACGCAGCAGTGACTGAATGAAGTGAGAGAACAAAGTCAACTGCAACTATCTGGAAGGCAGTCTCACATGACAGGCGGTCGAACCGGTTTTACCCACAATGCCCAAGAGCTTGTTTAATCACGCCAACTACATTTATCTACATTCATTTAGTAAGGCCTTGTATGATAAGATCCACACTCTGACTGGATCTCTTCAGTGATATTTTTGCAGATGACGGCAGATTTCCTTCAGCTTGTCTCGCTATGCTGAAGGACTGTTGTGTAAATTCTAACCTCTGTCCTAACCACAGCCCTGTCTCCTCCCTGTGCCGGGCATATCTTTGGGAACCCAGAGCAAAGATTTGACTTAAACTGGATTTTCTTACATGATTTTGGCAGACTGACGGTGTCTGCATGCATAATTTAGATAGCACTGGATGAGCTTGTGTTAGTTCTTCGTTGCCTATACTTGCCTCTGCGCATTGACTTCCACTTCTCATTATAAGAGTACCTCCAGTGAAACCTTCATTGATAAAGAAATGTGCTCACTGACACAGCCAAGATTTAAAGCATCATCAGAAATGAGTACAATTCTTTTCATCTCAGATTTGCTGCTCACTTTAACAAAAAGAAAGCGAAAACAAACTCTAATGAGGTCCATTTTCAGCCCTCAAGGCAATAACAGCTAGAAAAGCTGTGAATAAAATGTTTAGTAGCACTGTGGAAAGAATCAAATCAAAACCAAAGATGTGTTGCACGTGTTTATTTTACAATGATGTGCTTTAAATTACAAAAATACAGCTTGTTCAAAGATGAGTCATGCATCGAGTCATGCATCGTGCTGCCCTAATTATCCTGACAGACACGTAATGGAAATTACAGTACAAACCTGTCTTTCAGTCGGATGTCCAGGCTCTGACTTCCTCATTGCCAAAAGGATCCACACAGCTGAGATTGAGGAGTGACCATGAACGGATTATAAGACAAGGAGCCCCGGGCACAGACGTGTAAAACCCACCATCGCTTCTACATGAGAGCAAGACATCCTGACTGAAAGAGACACGACTGCTAACGCCTTGTTTTTCTTTATAGCTGTTTCGCATCTCTTTGTAGTTGTTCTCCATATCGATAAAACGTTTCAATCAAGTATAATCATCAATATCAGACAGCAAGACAAAGCAGACAAAAATATCAAGAGCAGCTACGAGAAGGAACTTGTGGTCAAAAACAAGAGAAGTAATACAACATGTCAGGGTAAATTAGATGTTTTTTCATTTTCTGTACATATACTGTGGAGATGTCACACTGCTCCCAGAAGAGAGGAGCATCTATACTTCATGGAATAAAGTCGGTAAATTTCAATCCTTTGATGAACTGAAGAACTGATTTATAACACTTTAAAACACAAGTACAGCAGGTCAGTTAATGAGCTTTCACCAGTATTTCAAGTGTTCATTAACTTTTCAGAAATGTGGATTTTCAAGTGAAGTCTTCATCTAAAAAAGACTGTAGCTATGTCAGAGACGTGCACGATTATCTGTACATATCTGTTCAGAATCCGTCATTTATTTCTTGTTTTCATGGGAAAATATTACAAAAATTGTCTTTCTGATATTATTGGAAACTTTGTTCAACTGAAACCATTTAAAGATTTGCACTAATTCTTCATTAACATTTTGCATCAGTTCTAAAATCGTTGTGTGAAGAGGTAAAATTTGTACCACCAGCAAACAGAGAGATCGTCAAAACCACAGGCTGGTCATTGACAACCAAAGCAACGGGCCAAGAGTACATCCTCTTTTTGACATGTGACCATCAGTGTCCTGTTTTAAGCAGCACTGACTGAACTACGTTACCTCATAGGTTTCACTCCAGTTAGTATTTTCTGTACACTTCAGGTGAGAGTGATCCTTTAAGTGCCAGGATATAACTGCTTGTCCAACAGATTGGACATCTCCATCCAGGACAGGTCCCACTGCACCTCTGTCACGTCCTGCTTCGTTGCAGGAAGCTCCACCGCCGGCAGATCCTCTTTGGACACTGGCCAACAGCTCCGCATGCAGAAGGTGTGGTACCTTCACGTAAATACCACAATCGGGGCTCAGCAGCTTGTTTGATTTGTGATTCGTGGCAAAAATATTTCTGTCTAATGACTTGTGTAACTGTAGAAGCTGAGAAGCAAAGGTTATATAACATGCTGTGACTTACCTGTGGCGACGAACTAGCCAAACAGTGAGAGGAACGAGGAACATCAGAACAAATCCACAAGACACAATGATCCATTTCCAGGAGTCTGATGAGGAGAACAAATGATATTTGTCTGAATGTGTCAGGATCTGACACAGGTCTAACTTCTCTTTAACAGCTGCAGTGACACTAAGAAACCTTTGTTTGTGGAATAAGGTAACCTGATTCATTGGAGTAATGGATGCTGATGTCATATTACTGAGTGTAATAAACAGCTAAAACCAAAGTTGAACACTACAGTTTGAAAAATGAACTAAAAGCTACTCGTAATTGTCCCTTTAGATTTCACTACTGCTGAATAAATAAGCTTTTTAGACAACTGGAAGGATGTAACAGCTTCAGATGAAAAAACGTCAGGCATATCACAAATATAAGACAATTAAAGTTTAATAAACGGTTGAAAAAACCATTGAAGCATTGTTAAATAATGACTCATGAGTAAGTGGAGCTCTTTGCTTTACTCTGTTATTGTTATCATCAATTATTCCCTCTAATGGATGTAATCACAGTGTGAATTCATTTTACCATTCACGGAGGCTGCTGTCCCGTCTGACGTGAGGTTACCTAAAAGACACAGCAATTGACATCTTTCACTGATCCACTCCGACTGATCTCTCGCCAAGCAGAATGATGAGTATTAGCATCAAATGCGATAAAGCCACACAGCTGACCTCGGCCCGGTCTCACTGACAGCCAGCTCTCCGGACTCTCCACCTTCCTGTCCTGGGACGCACACTTGTAGAGGCCTTCGTCCTCCCGTGTCACATTCTCGAGGGTCATCTTTATCACTCTGTCTGATGATGAGGACGTTAAAGTGACGATTTCTACTCCATTTTTAAAGAAGGACGCTTTACTGTGGTTGCCTGTCCAGTACTGGCAATACAAGACCACTTCATCGCCCTCAAATACAGGGAAGGCTGGAGTCCTCAGGATGATGGCACCATCTGTGGGAAAGAGACAGAAGACAAACGGCCTCATTGCAAGTCCTCACTCATTGTTATGTTTCTTTTAAATACACTCACACACCACATTTAAACCCTCAGTGATACACTGTGGAGCCACATACTGTCTGTTTTTCCTTTATTTTCTGGTTTCTCGCCCAGTTTGTCCACTCTCACACAAGACTCACAGCTTACTGTGATGTTGACTGCGTTGCTGCGGCCCTCGGCGCCCTCACACCAGTACAGTCCACCGCTCCCACTGCCAGCAGTGAACACGCACGTGTCTGACGTGTCTGCGCCAACGGCGCCTCCTAGTGGTGAACACATGTCAGTGTAGAGGATCCTTTTCCTCACTCTACGGCCCGGAGAGAACATCCTGAGCATCCAGCCTGAGGAGTTAGCCCGGGACGTGGGACACTGGACGGTGAAATGCTCCCCTCTGAAGAGCTGTCTGGTGCAGGGAGTCAGAGTCAGGGAGGGAGGAGGCAGCTCTGGTGGAGAAAGACGGACAGACGGAGTAGAAGAAGAAAAAGTCAATCAGACATAAAGCTGTCTCCTACTGTTTAACAAACGGTTCCTTGTTGTTTACCATAAATGCACTCGTGGTTCTGCGTGTCTGGCTGCAGATTAATGTCTCAAATGGAGCCATAATCGATATAACTGCATATCTCGCCAAAATACATTCTTCACATAAGTACCGTATACTATCACAATAACTGTCTGAGGTTCCCAGCAACAGCCGAAAGAAAATCACAGATGCAGCTTTTGTACTAGCACAGATATCAGGGACGACAGCTTGCTTCATACTTTTAAAAGACAGCTAAAAACTTACCTCCTCACACTTAAAATGTAGATTTCAACATGATTTCATGCATTCTGTGTACTCTGTTTTTAACTTTATCTTATTACTGTTATTCAGTGTTTTGGTCCATGATGTTATCCATACTTTTTATTGTATTTTTGGTCTTATCTTTTATCTTGTTTTTACTATTGTTGTAAAGTGGGTCTTGCTCTCCATCTTATTTTACACTGTCTGTTTTCAGTCTGTCTTTTTTTTTTTTTTTTTCATGAACCGCTTGATGCATGCAGTTTTGTAGAGTAAAAAACTTTGAGCTGCCTTTTTGGTGTGAAAGGTCCCACGTAAATAAAGTTTATTATTTTTATTGTTATGCAGCAACGTGCGATGATGAGGAATGAAGAGTGCTGTGACACTCAGTGAGCAGCAGATGGCTGAAGCAGACGTTGTGCACTGTGTACATCAGGTACTGCAGTACACTGCTTGACCTATTTCAAAGAATGCAAATGATGTAATTCTCTTTTCACTTGAGACTCAGCTTAATTTTATTATACTGCACATCTATATTTTTTTTATTATAGTTATTCATCTGTTTTATGGCTCTGGGCATGGCTTCTGTGGGTCGGTCCAGACTGAAATATTTCAACAACTATTGGACGGATTGCCCTGAAATATTGTACAGACATTTGTGGTCCCCCACAGGATGAATCGCTCCCTGAAAATTGGATTCAGATATTAATGTTTCCCTCAAGATGAATTGTAATAACTTTGGTCAGTTTTCCATCTACCGCAATCTTTAGGTCAAATTTTCAGTTTGTTCTTTTCTTCGTGACGAAATACCCAAAAAACTAATGTCATTCCCATCAGCCTCACCTGGACTTTGTGTTTGGTGTTAATTAGCAAACCAACCGTGGAGTGGAGGGGGGGCTTCGAGATCTTTTCCTCCATTTCATCTTCTTTTTCATCTTCTTCTTCTTCTTCTTTGAGGTTTTACGGCAGCATGATGTTGGATGACTGCCACCTTCAGGTTTTATTCCCCATCTTTATCCACTTTAAGGGGAGATGCTACAACACATATGTCAAAACTATTCCACAAAGGGCCGAGTGGCTGAAGGTTTTCTTTCCAACCAAGCAGCAGCACACCAGTCTTGAATCATTTCATTAGCTGATCTCAGTCTTCAGACAGCTGATTGGTCAGACTGCGTGCTCTTGACTGGTTGGAGGAAAAACCTGCAGCCACACAGCCCTTTGTGGAATAGGTTTGACATGCCTGTGCTACAACATCCCCTTCAAGCCGTCTCTCCAGTCCTTAGAAAACGAAACACCCATGTCCTCCCTTGCTCATTGTCCCCACGGTCTAATTTACTTTCAACGCTGTTCTCCGCCCGCCCTATTTTCCATAACTGTGTCATCATTTCTTATCATCCATGTATATGTATGATATAAGAATACGCTCAGCTGTCTCAGCCTCATGACGCTCATTGAAAAAGCCCGTTGGATGTTTTCCTATGATGAATAGCGCACTGTTATGGCTGCTGTGCCCAATTCTCAGCCTGCTTAATATGATTTGCTCTTTCCTCTTATTTCCACTTCTTAATATACCCACTGAATGTAAATGTCTCCCTTTTATTGCATTATCTCAATGCTGTTGTCACTGTTGAGTCAACTGTCTCCACACTCTGTCCTCCTTCCCCTCTAATTCTGATGGTTTAATAATTGTCTTCAACCTTTTTTGACTGCTTCTCGAGACACCTGAATGTGCTGGGACCCACACGAATGTCACATTTTTCCTCTGTCTAACTATTCTTCAGTTAGCACTGTAATGGGATTTCTTGTTATTCGTCTTCTCTGTTTCTCAATCGTGAACCAAATGATTTCATCTTCTCTTTACTCAGTTTGTAAGCATTCACTACCTTAACGTCAAATGATTAACTATGCCATTTGATGAGGTGTATGTATGTGTTAATCTGCTGACCATGACACCATGGATGTACTCATCTACTGATTAAGGGAACATCCTGCAAGATCAAAGCTGCTGATTGATCATTGTCCTGACCCTATTGGATATTGATCCAATAGTTGGCCATCAGATAACGGCATCTCACCTGCTTCCACTTGGCACGCACACACCGGTGAAGTTCTAACTGCTCCTAAACATAATCTTAGAGCCCGAGCTTGCATGGTATCCAGGTGTGCTTACACAGATTTTGCTGCTGATCCATTATGCAATACTTCCATAATCTAATTGGGATCTTACTCAGGCTACATAAATGGGTTTCAGTGATGCAGTCAGCTCCCCATTCCAATCCTCGATGTGGTCGTCTTCCGCTTGTCTTGTTCCCCATTACAACGTCCAGAAGCGTTTACAGACAGCACCATGTTGTCTCCAGTTACTCTGTGGAGTCTCAGGTTTCAAATGACACCACACTTGACCAGTGATCTGCCATATGAAGCCTTCCAACAAGAGAAGCCAATAACAGTCTGAGTTGGAAAGAAGGGCTTTCTTCCTTTCTTCTGTGTGAATCGATTTTGCAGATGACTGACGCATCAACTAGCCAATAAAATTCCGAACACGCCGATATGCCACTTCAGTTGGTTATTTATAACTCTGGTCACCTCGAATCAAGGATTTCAATGATAATAGGGATATAGCACAAGGTTTGAAGTGATAACAATAATAAATTACCTCAATATGAAAATATATCAGTAAGAAGTGGGTACAGATACCTTAAATAAGAATATAGATTATTAACATTATTGCTCCTGTGAATGTTGTAAAATTTGAGGTCAAAGCAATTTAAAAGTAGCTGCAGATATGTGTCGCTGCATGAGAAGTCAGTCCAGGACGACTCAACCTTTCCAGTCTTGTGTGTTGTCGTGTGCATACAGGAGTAACCTGATGCCTCGCTGCAGAGGTTGTAGCTGCTGCTGCTCACCTGACACACTAAGCGTGGCCGGCTGGCTGAGGAGCACCACAGAGGTGGTGTTGCTCCCCCGCCGTTCGGCTTGGCACCAGTAGCTGCCCGCGTCCTCCCTTGTTACTGCAGTGATGGAGTAGCTGTCGCCGGAGACCAGGTGCCTGGGGTCTGGGGTCGGAGCAGGGTGTGGTTTGTGCCTGAACCACCGGTAGCTCCACACAAAACTGGAGTTTGACTCCACTGTGCACTGCAGCAACACACACTCACCGAGGTAGATGTTTGACCCCGGAGGCCACACGGACACGCTGACTCTCAGAGACTCTGCAGGAAGACAGAGACTCCATTATGGTCTGTTGTTTGTCACACTTGTGCCTAATATACTGTAGATGTGTGTGTATGAGCCAGGTGCACTCTCTGTCTGTGTGTGTTCACTGCCTCTGCCAGTACCTTTAGATGTAGCAGCTTGGAGAACAACTGCAGCTACACCTGAAATAAAGAGAAATTACTGTACACAAACACTTCACAACACACACACACACACACACACACACACACACACACACACACACACACACACACACCCTTCCTTATGTTCTCATAGACTACCACAGCTTGTTTCTGCCACACTGGTGACATTTTGCGTACATTATGTTTAGTCTACAGTCTGCTCTGCCAATCAGGAGTAAAATGTATGAACTTGAACACCACAGGCAGCTCAGATGGTTTGCTCCCACATGGCGGAGCTCCACATCGTCAGTTATGGTTCACTGCCGATTTTGCATGATATAACAAAGACAATCTAAAGTAAAATGTCCAAAAAGTTCATCTCCGTGGGCAGATTTAATGCATCTAACGCCAGCAAACTTGTGTCTGTAAGACATGAAAACAGTCTGTAATTCTGCCGAGACGTTGCTAAGAAGACACAAACCATCCCAGTTACACTCTTTATATAACAGACGCACACACAGTCGCAGCGCTGCCACACAGTGTGACAGAGAGGAGAGCTTCCTGTTCCTTAATGAGACTGTTCAGACGGTTATCATCCCCATGGGAACAGAAGGAATGCACACACAGTTGCTGTATTTTCCCATTCGACAACACACGCACATTTACAGTAACATAGTACTACAACTGGAGTGACACAGTTTTGCACATGACACATGGTTGTCAAGGATGGAATAACCAGCACAACTATTTGGCAGCTTTGTCCAAATCATTTCCTTTAGCCGGATTCTGGCTGGTGCACATCATTTTAATTTAGCACTGTCTGAAACTCCCAGCTGCAGGCTAACAGCCCAGTATAATTTATAACTCTGCATACTGTACTGATATACTGATATCTGCCTCAAATGAGAGAGTACAGCTCAGCACTGCTCTGACAGCTGAACACAGACAGTTCTTGAACTCTGTTTTCTTTAATGAAAACATAGATGATTCTTGTAAGTCCTTGTAGTGAAGGCCTGTCTGAATGCAGTCGTCCACGAGTTAAAAAAGAGGCAGGTGTGTGCCAGTCAGTCAGGTTTTATCCGTGATACTCACCCAGCAGTGAGGAGATAAGCATGATGTTCATTCTGTCCAAAGTCCAAAATTAGATGTGCAGCTCCTCTGTGGTAATTACGATTTTAAGATTTCCACCACTTTAAAAATGATGTGCAGCCGAGAAATCCACTGTTGTTTTCTACAGTCTTTTTATTTCCGAAGCTACGACACAGAGAATAATAGTATCTCTTAGGAGGAGTTTCAACTGACTATCACAGCAAACCACAGGCAGAGATGGTCATCTTGGTGGAGACATTTCCTTCCTCTGTCAACTAGTTAACAGGCGGAGCCATCAGACAGCAGAATCCAGGCAGAGAGGTGAAGATCCCAAAGCACAATACAACCAATTTACTCTCAACAAGCACTTTTACAGTTTCCTGCCTGGCTGATATCATCACCATCATCATTTATTATGCATATATATGACCTACCAAACCTGCTGCCTGCAAATGTGTATAGTTCACATAATTTCTCATATTTTCCCAATTAATTTAGTCCCAAATTAAGCTTCTGGTGTATGTATTACCTGCCAATGCTGGATAAATCGTAGCCTGTCCACCACTTTGCTCCACACTAAAACATCTTGACAGCTATTGAATAGTTTGGCATGAAAATTTGTGCAAACATTTGTGGTTTCTAGACGACGGAGCCGACTTATTTTGTGGATTTCCTGATTTTCCATTAGTGCCACAGTGCGGTTCACATTTGTGGTTTTGAGTTGCATTGGATTGTCATAAAATTTGGTTCAGACATTCAGGATGAGTTGTATTACTGTTGGCAAACCACTGACTTTTTATTTAGGGCCACGTAGAGTATTTCATTTTATGACCAAACACTGAACTGAACCTGTGTTTAGTGTTTAGTCTCTGTGACGTCACTCATAGGTTTCTGAAGAGCCACTGTGAAGCTCAGTGACAGTGGCCCAGCCATCGCCATCTTGGCAGAGCCTGATACCCCCAAATTCACGGCTAATCCAACTGTGGGCAGAGGTGAAGCTTGGGTGGAGCTGAGGTGGGTCGAATGAGTTTGAATCCTGTTTATTTCTGTTGTGCTTTTTGTAACAAGAGGGTCTACGGGGTCTGAGTTGCTCTTGGAGCCGGCCTCAAGTGGCCATTCAGGAACTGCAGTTTTGATTGCTCAGCTGGTTGATTTGTCTCTGCAGATTGAGATCTTACTTTGTTAGAGTCAATCAATCATGCACACAGCAGTAGCATCAGTGCCCTATCATCGGCAGAGCAACGGTCACACTGAGCGGGACAGCAGACACCAGAGCCACTGACTCCCAACAATGACCCACATGAGCTTTCCTGCTAAAGTCTCCTTCTTGTCTAACTAACACACATGAACACATGTCTATGCTGCACCTTAGCTTGCTCAGTTTGCAGGCTCTGAAGTTAATAAGCTGCTCAGCTGCAGCACATTAAAAAACATATCTGAAAATGTCACTTTGGTTCAGTTGGATGCTTCTTACTCTTTAATACCGCTAACAACACGCTGTCGACTCATAGCAGGCGGTACAAGTTTCTTTTCTGTTCCCCTGCTGGGGCTCAGCCTGCCAACTGCTGTCAATCAACAGACATCAGCTCACCCCTCCAGACAGACGAGATGAAAAGGAACATTTCTGATATTTTCCCAGTTACTTTTTTTCCTCCATTTAATAACAAAATACTTCACAATACATTTAAAAACACACTAGCATTACTTCTTACTATAGAAAATGATGCCTAAATGTGACTTTAACATGGCTTTACACTCTGATTTCTTTTACTTTTATTGACACAAAATGCATGCCCCAGACAGAATTTATTGCTAATCATAACCTTACTCGGCAGAGTCTGTTAAATCTGATGCAGTATAATAGAATCAGTTTGGGTTTTCACTGCACATCTAACTTTTTAGAGCCCACCTACAGTAAGCTTGAATTTCCAACTTCTGTGTGCTCTGTGCTTTCACAGGTAACTACAGCCGCTTCATTAGCCCTGAGTGATCCCCGCCTTCTCCTCATCATCCCTCCCTCCACCTCTCTGCCCCTCCCTCCACCTCCCGTCGCTTTCACATCCAGCCTCCCAACATCCACAGGGTTTCTTCCAGGAAGCGCGTCGGGCAGTCGGATGCTCTGCTGGAATGCCTGGGAGAGAGACCATCCTTTTTGTCCATTTCTAAGAGAGAGAGAAAGAGAGCGAGGAGAGCCAGCGGGGAGGCGGTGGAGGAGAGGAGGAGGAGGAGGAGGAGGGGTGGCGATAGGAGAGAGGAGCAGACATGGCTTCTAAAGAGATCACTGCCTCTGGTTTCGTAAGTGTGAGCAAGGATATCACAGGTGGGTAAAGACCGCCGCTTGTTATTTTGATCCGTGTGTGTGTGTCTTGTTGCGGGCTATAACCGCCGTCACCCCCGGCGTGTCTGCGCTCATGCTCGGGATGCTTTTCCCCCGCGCGTCTGGCGGAGGCTGCGACCGTAACAGACGCATTGGATGATAGTCATGAGCTACACCTTTACATCTTATCCTGAACCTTTCCGGGGCGCCTTTTTCCTTCTCAGTGCATGCGAATTAGTTAATGTGGAGATGAATTATTCACAGTGCAGGGGAAATATACCTTGCTTGAAATGTGCCCCTCGGGGCGGATCAGGTAATAAAAAAAAACCCCCAGCCTTAGGCCAGAGAGGAAAAGGGGCGTTGTGGAAATAATGGTGTGTAGCCCTCTGTGGGGCTGATAGCGTTTTGTTCCATGCGCGTTTTTACCAACACACACTATTTCAGAGCATGATTCCCCCCTCTCTCTCTCCCCAAACCTGACCCTTTGAGTATTTAATCTTTGTTTTCCTGCAGCCTATCCAGCCAGGGCGCTATAGTGATTTGCGCGCGTGCGTGTGTGCGGGCGCGCGTGCGTGCCAAAGTGAAGAGAGGGGCACTGATAAAGGCAGATGTTCTCCGCGTCTTGCCAACAAAAATGCATGAGCTACACAGACCCAACAGCGCGACAGAATGCACAAATATTTATGCCTTTTTTTCCTCAAACAGCAACTGCTCGCACATGTCAAAGTCACAGCGCAGCCTCCGATGGGGTACCGTGCACGAGCGCCCCGCACGCGCACAAACACAGACACACATGCTCAGGGTATCCGGGACTCTGCTGCTGTGTTAATTACTCCTAATGGCTCTATTAGGCGCACTGTGATGATTAATCCAGTGGAATCCCTGCCTCTCCATTCAGTCACCTGCCGCGGGCCGCACCGCCTCCTCCTGCCCTGCCTGCACTGACTGACAGGTGGAGCGCCGGGGCCACCGTGGCCCTGGTGGCCTGCAGGCCCGCACAAGGTCACCTGAAAGAGACTTCAGCCCAGATCTCTTCTCCAGACTCACTGTTATATCAGTGTTTCCATCTCTGGCTCTCACAACTCTGCGTCCACTGAGGTGATCATCTATCAGCAAACTGGCACCAATTTCTTTTCAGAAAATCCTTCCTGTGTGTTTTGAGGCTTTTAAAGTAAGCCCAGGCTTTCTTTTTAACGTACAAACGCTCAGATACTGCTGCTGTGTACATTTGAAAGTAGCAGAAGATGAATTCCCATCCTTTAATTAAGTAAAAGAAGCAAATAGTAAGATGTAAAAATGCTCCAATACTCATCTAAAAGTAAAAGAACTTAAATAAAAGTACAAAAGCGTTGTAAAGTGTTAAGAAAAGTATCTGTTTTGTTGCACAATGAGCCCTGTCAGCAGTGTTTTAATGCTGTTCCAGGTTGATGTGATGCTACTTTTAACTACTTTACATAGTGTTAGTTTATTCTATAATTCACCATATTTTGTCAACTGATCGTATGTTTAATGCCTGAAGTCTTTTGCAAAGTGACTATTGCTGACACACAAATGCACTGGAGCAAAAACGACAATATTCCTCTCTGAAATTTGGTGGAGGAGAAGTACGAAGTAGCATAAAATAGAAATATCCACATAAAGTACAAGTGTAGTACTTGAGTAAAAAGACTTAACTGCATCCCACCACTGTGAAGTTCGCCTCACGGAGACTTATGGACACGCACGGCTCCATAAAGACCAAACCTTGCTTTACCGTCTGCTGTGACTGTATCAGCGCTCCTGCCAAATCCAACCATTCCGGCTTCAGTATCGATTTGCTCGTAAAGTCAGGATGCTCCGCAGCCACTGAAATGGAATTAAGAGGCTGAATCATGACATTCCTGCCAGCGACTGTATGTTTCTGTGATAGTGTGTCGGTGCCGTGTGTTCCCACCCTGTGAGTAAGACGCGTCCTCTGGCTGGGCGGGCGGGTTACGTGCCGTGTACATGTCAGGGGGTCACAGCTGTGACGGTGATGCTGTTTGACGGGAACAGTTCAGAGTGAATCATAGATACTGATGCTCGCATGTGTCATGTTGATCTTGAGAGGATGAAAATGACACTGGAGCATATTGTGAGCCATTTTGATGATGCCACCAGATAGAGTGGCTCGGTGATAGCGTGGCGCTGAACTCGCTGAGCAGTACAGGAGAAAATTATTGTTAGTCGATCCGTGATTAATCCAGGCAACTTCCCAATAAATGCTGCTCTGTTTTGAAGCACGACATAAAACCCTTCAGCGCTTCACTGTAACATGCAGATGTATCGTTTCACGTTTAAGAGATCTGCAGCTCATTTCTAACGATCAGGATATATCCAGACTCAGAGCTCACTGGATTATTGTATCATCTGAAAATGCCACAACAGGTCTTTTCAAATGACAAACCTGATGTGTCTCTCAGTGATTAGATGAAGACATGAGCACTGGTCTGTCCGCCCAAAGGGTAGCATGGTTTATCTTGATCTGGACTCATTTCATTTGTTTATCTTTAATGACCTTTAAAGACGCTTTATGCCTTTATTAGAGATTTGACTATGCATCCCAACTCCAGAAAAGTTGGGATGCTGTATGAAACATAAATAGAAACAGAATGCAGTCGTCTGTGTTTACCGACAAAGGTTTTCCAAAGTGCTCCTGAGTCCACGTGGTCATCTCCTTCATACAATCATGTGTTCACAAAGTGGTGAACCTCGCTCCATCCTCGCTTGTGAACGACTGAGCCTTTCCAGGATGCCCCTTTCATACCCAATCATGATCCTCTCACCTGTTACCAATCAACCTGTTTCCCTGTGGAATGTTCCAAACAGGTGTTTTTGGAGCGTTCAGTCTTTAGTTGCTCCTGTCCCAACGTGTTTGGTTGGGGTTGGTAGTAAGATGAGAGGAAATGAGGTGATGAGAGAAATGGGGACTAACATGTACAAAAGTCTCCAGGGACATTGCAGAGCCTTAACCCCTGAAACACCCCTGTTTTAGACCATTTACGATGAAATATGTGTGCTGATTAGTGCCAACTATCTTCTGAAGTGATTTTTAAATATGTTTTTACTTTACCTGGTTGGCAATTCTGATTCGATGTGAAAATCCACTTGCAGAGGCAGGAGATTGGTAATCCACCGTAGACATCACATCCCTTTTTGTTTTTGTCTTGCTAATGTTATTGTTGTATGGTAATGCAGTGTAGACTTTTCAAATCAATCTGCACTCACTGCACATGCAACACTAATGTGACTGACAAAAATAAATGCATACATAATTTTCGCTGTGATAAATAACCTGCGCCAAGCTTTCGGTCTCTGCAAGTTGATTTTTTACGCTGCATGGAAATCACTGAAACCAGTGTCTGTCTGGAATGGAACAAACAAACCCAAAAGACTGCAGCAAGCTTTGAAAAATGCTCAGCAGTAATGTGTTTTTTATTAAAAGCTATGAAAAAAGTGCTGTTTAGCAGAGAGAATGAGCGTTTGTGCATATTTTTCTAATATCATTTGCCTGCATGTTGTGGTTCTCGTCCACAGAGAGCATCAAGAAGATTGTTGATAAATCATCTATCAAATTCATTCATGGCATTAAGCTTGACACCAAAAACGGCAAAACAGAGGACAGAATACTGGTAAGTTGCTGCTTTCAGTCTCCTCGCTGAGGGCTGGGCTGTTTTTAATGGGCCTCTGTGCTACAGTAACACCGAGTTGCTGATGTAGAACACCTTAATCCTGCAACCTAAGCAGTCTGACGCATGCATCATGTATGTACGGTGCCTTTGATGTTAACTTCCACTGCAGTGTTAATGGATCTGACAGCAAAGGTGGAGGTTCCCCCTGATTTAACAGTGAAACGTCTTGCTTCTGTGTCCACTTACTAACAGCATTATAACTGCTGCCCCTCTTCTGTGAGTGCTGTTAACGGCTTGGCAGGATGAATATTGGATAGACGGTATCTGTGGGAGCGGCTGTGGACTCCTCTGTGTCTGCGAGCCCCACTGTGGAGGCAGTAGGAGGCTGAGCAGCTCACAGCCTTTGATTCTGGGGTGCTTTCATCAGAGAATATGGGGCAGAGATATCAAATCTCTATTAGCGTGAGTGAAGTTCAGCCAGCTATCCGGATACAATCTGGTGCAATCAGCTCTTATGGACCAGAAATTAGACTGGACCCTGGAAGAACGCCTGTATTTGCACTTGGATGGATTTGTATATGTGCATGAAAGTATACTGCTCGTGCACAGGGGCGACACACACGCAAAGCACAGAGCAGGTTTTATTGATTCAGTGCTCCTGTGAGCACGGCTGCTAAACCATATGTCGGTACAAGCAAGATCTTATACGAGCCCCAGTCCAACTGCAGTGAAGTCAGTGTATTTTTTATGCTGTTTAAAAGACTAGTGACTCCCGTTGCCCCTCCTGAAGTCCCCCGATGAGCCAATGAGCTTTCATCCCCAGCCGAGCAAGCTTCAGCCTGGCAGAGCAGCGCTTCCACTCAACTGATGCTTTAATGATTCGTCGTGCGGTGAGGATGGGTGGTTAGGAGAGTTTCCGCATGTACAGCCTTTGATATTCAGCTACTTTGATATGTCTATCTGCCAGAAACATCTTTCCAATAATCTCTTTCCAATCCCTGTCTCATTTACTGCTTCCTCTTAAAAGCTGAACTGGAAAGCCAGAGTTCTCGCCCCTGCTGGGCGCACATACAAGACAGGAAAATAGTTTGGAGTTGATCAAACACGGCGCTCGCGTTTTCGGGGGAACGCGGAGCTTAAATGCGTGAAGGTTTTGTGTTTTCGCAGAGGTTTGGGTTGAAGCTGCTTTAAGGTCGTGATCGGGGCTTTTGCTCTGTCGCTGCAGGTCACGTGATTTTATCTTGATGGTTTCTTCCTCACCAACAGTGTCAAACATGAGCAGATTATCTGTCCTGTAGCAGCTCTCCTGCATAATTACAGGCAACAATAAGCGTGATCCGTGCGTGTGGTCTCGCTTTGATGTGGAACACTTGGATGAGTCCCTCTCTCTCCTGCTGCATCAGCATGATTTACTCCTGTTTACTCGTTCGCTCTCTCTTAACTACCACCCGTAACCCCGACTCATCACCGTAATGTGATACAATCTGGTCTTTTTAATCAGCTCCCTCAGACACACACGTCCTCCTCTCCGTCTCCCTTTTGCATGCACATTTCAAGTGACTACATCTCAGACACCTCACTTGCTGTGTGGGTGTAAGAGGCTGTCAGTGTGTGGTTCTGACAGGCCTGTGTCAAGCTCCTCTCTGCAAAAAAACACAACAGTGGAGTGGGAGAGCTGTAATTTAATTACTGCTTTTCATTGGGGAGAGACACATGGTTGGAGGGGGGGTGCCTGTGTCCTGAGGGAGTGTTTTAGCAGGGCCATCAGAGAGAACGGAGTAAATGATTGAGAGCGACGGAGCAGAAGAAGAGAAGAAAAAGAGCAGAGGGCAGTACTCAGGGGCTGGTGGAGAGCAGCCAAATGCCAAAGAATCACCACTCTTTGTTTGCCTTGATGATGAGAGACACTGACTTTTTTAGGGTGTGTTTGCAAAGAAAAAAAGGGAAGAATTGCCGCTCTTGAACAAGAATTAGGGGCAGAATCTGATTTACCCAACAGCTGCACGACACAAGCGTTTCCATGCCGAGATTAAGTGGGTACAGGCCCAGAAGTGCTGTGTGTGCTCGGTCAGATGGAGATGCACAAATAAGCTCTCTGTTTGCTTTCAGATTGCTGGTCACGTCCAAATTCCCATCAACTTTGCATTGCACTAAAAATGATCCCACGCACTTTAGACTGCAGACGGCAAATTAGCGGAGGTAGTGTAGCGAAAATGCTAATTTGGCATCCTGACCCAGCATGACCGACATTTCTGGCACTGGAACAGATCCCTTGACTTGAAATGTGGAGAAAAACAGAACTTCTGACTTGAAATGGGCACTTCTTCCCTTTAAGTTCTGATATTAAAACCTTAAAGGCCTATTAATGCTGATTGACTAGAAATTATTGACTGTTGAGCCCGATGCTGCTCTGTATGTCTAAATTAAATACATGAGCCTCTCTCATGCTTGCCCACAGCAGTCGTAATGTAATGCTAATGAAATTATATTTGTGGGAATGTGATTAAAACGTTGCAACATGCCATCATTTCTCAGCCTGTATCACAGTATGTTAATCTATTAATGTTGGACAACGTGTCTCCAACACAGAGGGCTTTTAGCTCGATCAATACATGAATATAGAGAGGACTTCTCATTTCCCTCTCATCATTGCCATGGAAACTCCTGGGACTATTTTCTCCCCTTGGGGATTGCGACTGTGCAGCGAACTTTTCCGTAATCTTGATTCAATTTACTTCGCTCCCTTTTTTTAGGTCCTCACAACATGGCGTCTCTATTTCCTGGCGCCCAAGATTCCCGCTAAGGTACCTCTTACCGCTCTGTGTGTGCAGTTACTAAACAGTATGGAGCTTTTTCTTTCACAATGCCTGCTGAAATCTTTGCTTTGTCGTCTGAATCTGTGACCACAGGTCGAATCCACATTCAACTTCTTGGAGATTCGAGCTTTGAATTCCCAGCCTGAGCACCAGGTGAATTTTCACATTAGTACTGAACGCTGCACGCGCTCCGCTCCATTGTTACGGCTAATCAATTGTCTGTACAGTTGTATAGTGGAATGGTTACATCACTTTAGCCTTCAAGGAATGACAAAATGCATTTAAAGCATTTATCAAAACAGCCACAGTGACAGTCAATGCTCTCTTATTAACTTTGTCTCCTCTGGCAACAAGAAAAAGTGCTTCAGGACTGTAGAGAATTACGAGGTTGGGAGGGGAGGTCAGAAAAGGAGGTTTGTATTTTCTTTTTGCTGAAGGGAGAATAGTTTGGATTGTTTGAAAGAGCACAGGGACGTCTTTTGAGTTTTACTCACCCGATCTTTCTGTAATTCAGTAAAGAATGCACTCACAAATGATGGATTTAGTGTATTATAGCGCAGTATCGTACCACTATACTGCACTATAATGTAGCTGTAATCGCATATAAGGTCTTTGTAAGTGTTTGCTGATGGAGTTAACTAAGCATCCTTGTCTGGACGCTGGTATATAAAGAGACATCAACTGAGAATATAACACAGTTAAGAATATAAAATATGTCTTCATAGGAGAAGTTGTAATTGTTGAAAATACTGGACAGTAACTAACACTTAAATCTTCTTAGTTCTGCTTATAACTACATTATAATGTGTCATAAATATACATACAATCCCACTCGGCATGACCCATCCTACTCTGCGTCTGATTGGCTTTCATTTTCTTTGCAGGTGATTATCAACACTGACAAGTCCAGCTACTCCCTGAGGTTCGAGTCACGCGAGCACCTCAATCATGTGGTCAGCCATATTAATTTCGCTCTGTCTCGAATATTCAACAACTCCATTTTTGCGTAAGTGTGAAAAAAGCAAAATCTGAATGAATCACGTATCTGTGCAGTGGCAGATAATCAGAAAGTTTAAAGAAGAGTGACCTTTATTTGTCCAGTAATCAAAAGATGAATGATGCCTCACAGAATCTGTGTGTCTTTTATCTGTGCAGCCCTTCCATCTGTCATTCAGACAGTGACCTTTCTGAGGGCAGCAGGAAGTACTCACCCAGCTCAGAGACTTCAGTGGAAACCCAGAGGGCCTGTGGTAAGAGAGACATTATCATCAAACATGGGAATTTGCACACATGCGTGCACATGCAGCCACGCACACACACACACACGCACAGATAGGGGCACATGCTCGCAAATTGGCAGACTCAAGAGGAAGTTGGCTCACAGGCTTCACAAATGGTCTCCCAGATGTTCTTTTTAAAGTGCTCTGTCACACAAATAAAAGATTGATAATTTGAACAAATGTTTCTGTGTGCATTTTCCTCCATTTTCTCTCCTGTTATCGCCGAAGGAAGCAGCTGTTCACATCAACTCATTCATTTTATTCTCTCTCTCTTGTTTTTTTTCCCCGCCGCCCGCCTCTCTCAGGAGGCTTCTCCGAGACGTACTCCGCTCTGTGCGACTATAATGGCATCAGCTGCAAGGAGGAAGTGCAGTGGGTAAGAGCTGTGGGACTGTGCCTGTGTCGCTGTGAGTGCTTTTGAGCGTTACGCACAGCACTGGGCACAAAATGGGGGGGGGGGGGGGGGTCGTACACTGCAGCAAACAGGCTCATGGGTAATGTTGCTCCTAGGACGTGGACACCATCTATCACTCCCAGGACAACCGAGAGTTTAACCTGCTGGACTTCAGCCACCTGGAGAGCAGGTGAGGGACGGAGAGCGGTCAAGCACGGTTTCCTCCAGTGCGTGTTTCCTCATTTACCTCAGTTTTATCTTTTCCAGGGATTTGGCGGTGATTGTGGCATCAATGGCATACAACACCTGGTTCACTAAACTGTACTGCAAAGACCTGCGTATAGTAAGTATGAACGTCTCTGGTTTAGTTTGCTGCAAAGCAGGTGAAACATTCTTATCTTTAGCTTAAATCTGTCTTTACCCTCTGCTGCTACGTCTCCATCAGCAGTGATCAGCATTAACTCAGCTTTGATCATTTCATTACCAACGTGCATAAGCGCCATCCAGACAACCACACACAGTGCCTCTAACATCATTGATCTCCCAGCATCCCAGCCTTCAATGACACAGCCACCACACGCAAAGTGCACACCATAGCACGCTACAGTAAGAGCCTGATGCCCTCCGCTATCTCCGCCCTCAACAAAGTGAAGCAGTGACGCTCAAATGGACTCATGTTTTTGTCAAGCGGCAACATCGAAGTGCTGCAAAAACTGCAGTTCCTCGAATGGCCACTTGAAGCCGGCTCCAAAGGCGAGTCAATCCCCATAGACCCCCATATTAAAATGCACAACTTTACAGCAGAAATAAACAGCCTGGTAGAAAAAACTGTTTTGCTCTCTGTAGCTAATTTCCCCGTCTGTGACATCTATACAAGGGTGAGTTTGTACATAACTTACTGATTTGAGTTATATGAAGTTTTAAAGTTATGCTTGAGCATGGCTGCTTTGAGTGACAGCTAGCCGCTAGATTTCAGCAACCAGGCCTCATTCGGCCTCTTTGAACATTTCTGGATTAGCCTGCAGTTTGGCGGAGTAGTCTTGTGTGCCCAGACTGTGGGGAGAATAATCATATCGCACAGAACAATAAATGATCTAGTTTATCTATCTAACTAAATCTTTCCCTTTTCCTAAAGGGGTCAGAGGTCACTGAGCAGGTCCTGCATACAGTCAGCAAATCCTCCAGCCTGGAAGAGATCACTCTGGAGAACGCAGGGTTAAAATCGTGAGTTTTTTTTATCACCTCTCTTTGACTTTTCGTCCATGCCGTCTTCCATAAACTCTGTTTGCTCCAAAGGGAGCTGATGGTTCACATGAAGATCTGTTTGCTTGTCACACGGAGTACTACTCAGCCGGTGAAAACAGTGTGATGTTTTCAGCCGCTCTGAAGGGAGCTTTCTAAAGTCTGAAACATCATCCTGGTGAGGGGCTCCAGAGTTTGGCCCAGACTAGTCAGGACATCTCAGCTCTGCTGCACACGTGTTGACCATTCTGATGTCAGTCTTCATGAAAGCAGTGATGGAAAGTAACGAAGCACATTTACCCGAGTACTGTATTTGTACCTTACTTGAGTTTTTCCATTTTCTGCTTTGTACTTCTACTGCAGTACAATTCAGAGACAAATATTGTACTTTTTACTCCACTTCATTTTTTTTTCTTAATAATACAAAAGATAATCAACAAATAAATTCTGATGTATTATAGATTAAGACAAAACTTTATTGATCCCAAAGGGACATTCACAGGCTAAGCAGTTAAACCACTTTTACCAGCCTCAACATTAAAGTGATGAACACATTAATTCATCAGTGATTATATTTCAATAATATAATATCAATTATTCAGAAATATTCCATTCTGCATAATGAACACTTTTATATTTGGTGCTTGAAATGTATTTTGATGCTTATGCTTTTGTACTTTTACTTAAGTAAAAAAATCAAATGCATGATTTTTACTTGTAACAGAGTATTTCTACACTGTTGCTACTTTTACTAAAGCACAACATCTGAGTACTGAGTACTACAACGTGTGTTTTTTTTCTGTGCGAAACTACGGACCCACGTCACAGAGACTTTCCACAGAAGATGTCAGCTGCTCTTTCGGAGAACCCTTCTTCTGTCATCCACTCGCTCAACTTGGCCCATAACTCACTGGACAACCAAGGTACGATGAAACGTCGGCTTCATGTCTCTGAGCTTCAGGTCCCGCAAAATAACTACAGAACGGCCATTTCATAGATGAATGAAGTCTGCTGAAAGAAACATAATGGATAAGGTTTCTGGTAAACATCCACAACATTTTTTCTTGTTTCAGAGTTAGATGAGAGAAGCTGTTCCGTTTGAATAATAATGAGTATAATATTCTTCTCTTTCATCATGCCCCACTTTGATGCTTGTTGGTGGCTGTATGAAAAACTCTTTCAGCCCAAGATGACCAAGAACAGATCTGACGGGTTCAATGTCTGATTTTCTGTTGTGTGCATGCTGCAGGTGTGTCCAACTTAATCCAGCAGGTGTGTCGCCTCAGCAAGGGACTCCGTCTCCTCAACCTCTCCAAGACCTCACTCACCTCCAAAGGTTTGGGCTCGTCCCTCTCTGGTTTCCCGCCTTCTCTTTCTCTATTTAATCCAATAATGTCAGTAAAGTGTGACCCCCGTTTGCGGGATTTCCTACAATTAAAGACAGTAACGCACCAAAATCAGGTGGAAATTAGTCACATAACACCCACGTCACTTTTTTTCTAAAGCTGCAGCTGATGGAGCAGCTTTCAGAGTTTGGGTTAGATTGTAGGTTAAGGAATATAAAACCTCCAAAGCCTCAGATAATTCTGCCTCCTGAAGAGCTTTGCTTCATGTTTTGGCCCTGCTGCAGCTCCATATTGACTTAGTGTATGATGTCTTGTGCAGCCCTGCGGGCAGCATGCCTCCTGTTACTGTCTCATCTTACCTTGTACCCAGTGGAGAATTTAAATATTACATTGAAGCAGACAGATACGACGCACTGCTTCCCATTACATCCACTGATATCTGCCACTGCAGATGTGTATGAATAATGTAAGCACACAAAATGTTTTGAGAGCGTTCTCTGTCTTTTAATATTGTACAACCCCCCCCCCCCCCTCCTCCTACCGTCTCTCTCTTCCTCCTTTTATCCATCTCTCTCTCTCAGGAGTGGTGTCTCTCTCTCAGGCTCTGTGCTCCAGTGATGAGTACTCCAACTCTCTCCTGCACCTGGACCTGAGCAAGAACCCCGGGGTCCTCTCGGGGGAGGATGCCTCGGTCAGAGAGCGCAGCCCATCTGGAAACAAAAACACACACTGCTCCATTTATACACCACTTTTCCGGCTTAATATGACATCTCTCTCTTATTCTGTTTGCAGAACTTGTATCTGTTTTTGTCTCAGCCAAACTGCCTGGTCCATTTGGATCTGTCAGGCACGGACTGCTCCGTGGACTCGGTGAGTATTTAATGGCGAGAGGTCGATCAAATGTTTATGTGCGAAAGAAATGCATTTCTCAGCCTAGATTAACCGTCTCCACCCTGTGTCTCATGCAGCTATTTGGGGCTCTTCTGAGGGGGTGTTGCGCTGATCTTTCCTTTCTGAATCTTTCCAAAAATTCCTTCTCCCACAGGTTAGTCACATCTTTAAGATTACCTAAACAATAAAGGCCGCTGCAAAGCCAAATCTGGGAATATATCAGCCTTGTTTTGCCGTGAAGGCCTGCCTCTTTCATCATCCGTTCTCCCTCCCTCACCCTCTCCCTCTTTTTTTTTTTTTTTTTTGTCATTATCTCCATCTCTTGCTTAATGGGAAATCAGAAATGAGCTTTGTGGGAATGGAACATTGTGTTTCCTCTCTGTGGGTGTGTCTCCTGCCGTTTAAAACCAGAACTCTCTGCGCTGTCTGCATAGATAAGACTCATGAATATTTAAGCAGAGCTATCTATCATTTGACCCCTCTCGCTCCCTCCTCTTACACCAAAGCAATATTCACTCTGTTTCTCATTCTGTGTCGGTGCTCCGCGCTCAGTACTCATATTTACCCGGCATGTCAACAGTGTGGCCGGCCTCATCCCATCCCACTCTCTCTCTCCTCACTTCTACGTCTCCTCTCTTTCATCTCTTGTTTTTTTAACCAATAGAAAAGTGAAGGACACGCTGCCGCTGTTCCGTCAGTTCTTCAGCTCGGCCTTCAGCCTCACTTATGTCAGCCTGGCCTCTATGAAGCTGCCCCCTGATGTTCTGAGGTACTCGCCCTGCCGCCTTTTATTCTCCTGTCAGATGTGCTCCCTTTTGTCCAAACTCCTCTGCAGCCACGGCAGATTGAAAGCACATCCTCGACTTCCTCTCCTTGTCTTTTCTCACTTGTCTCCGCAGGGCTCTCCTAACAGGGTTAACCTCCAATCCACATATCAATGACCTTCATCTGGACATCAGTGGCTGCGAGGTAAGAGTTCACCTCCACAGCTGCAGTGCATTTGACGCTCAAGTTAAAGGGACAGTTCGGTATTTCCTCCTCATGCACTTTAATGGTATCACAAGCTTTTCCTATGCACTAAAGTACGAATCTGTAAGATTGTGAGCTTGTGAAAAGATGCTGACGAATCATTTCAAAGCTTGTGTTGTGTCAGCTTTCTTAAACCCTTGAGAAAAGAAGTTCAGGTTTGGGAGTGTGTAGAGAAGACTTGTAGTCGGAGAGACTCAAAGCCAAAGACTGTGTCTGAAACTCAAAGTTCCCACACTGTGAGTGACACCAAAGTCACACATAAGCAGACACATTTCAGTCACAAGTACACATTTTGGCCCTAATTTTGCAGCTGAAGTCAGGGCCAAAAAAAAACTTGGAGTTGATATAATTTGCACAATTTCTTTTAGACATTCATATTCACTCTACAACATTCAGAAAAACAGAATTTCTAAAGTGTGACCAATCAACTGGTGACTAGTTCTCAGATAAACAAAGTGGAAAAAATACAATATTTTGCTCTGTATTAAATTAACAATGCTTGGATTGAAGTACAAGTATTGCTGTATAAAATGGAATTTCTCCCGTGAAGTAAAAGTACCTCAAAATTGCAGTTATGTACAATAATTGAGTAAATGAGCTATGTTACGTTTAAGTAGTAGCAGGTTGATTCTTTTATGAGCAACCACAGCTTCGACGATGGACCCAGTTCTTTCAGGTTGTTCGGATATTCACGTATTTGCTTGTTTAAGCGAAAAACAATGCCGAGCTAACAGGTAGCGGAAGATGTTTTCCCTACCACTTAGCAGAGCAGCTGCAGATCACACGCAAAGCAACACTCACTGCTCAACAAGCCTTCACACTGCCTGCAGAGACATAAAGAAGGCATCCATAAATCTGCCTCACTGTGGAAAAATAGAACAATTCCCCCAAGACTAAACCTAAAATGACTCAAATTCATGCCTGTGCATATGTTGGTTTTCCACGTCTCTCTCTCTCTCTCTCTCTCTCTGTCTCTCTCTGTCTCCGTCTATGTCTCCAGCTGAGGTCCGCGGGAGCTGCTGTAATCCAGGAACTCTTCCCCAGAGTCTCCTCTATCGGCACTCTGGATATTTCAGACAACGGTACAGTAGAACGCTTCATCACATCATGCTGTGACCTTGACTTCCTGTCGAGCTCTTAATATATATGTGTGTGTGTGTGTGTGTGTGTGTGTGTGTGTGTGTGTGTTGACAGGTCTCGATGCAGACTTGCTCACAGTCCTGCCGGCCCTCTCCAGACACCCCTCCCTCAAACACCTTCATCTGGGCAAGAACTTCAACATCAAAAACAGGTGCTGCCGGTGCTCCATGTCTTGCTTTACTGCCGTTTTGTGTGTGTGTGTGTGTGTGCGTGTGCGAACACGAGGGCGCGTGCACTACATGTGCCAGCTTGAATGTGCGTGCCTGCGATTTTACTTCCGTTTTCATAAGCGGCTGCTGCTCCTCGGGCCGACAGCTCGCTGGCAGCAGGAAATGACTCGCGCCAGCTCATCCAGCCTCGTCTCTGTGTTTGTCTCCGCGGTTCGTGTCTGCAGGGTTCTGGATGAGGTCCTGCAGAAGCTGGTTCAACTCATACAGGAGGAGGAATGCGTGAGTGAGAGCACAGGAAATGTCCACGCTCATAAAAAGATACTGTAAGATGCAGATTTAACAATGTGCCGGCACTGGGTTTGCTTCATAACAAATCACCCAAATAGGAAACGGATCAGATGCAAAGACACAGAAAACAATCACAAAACCTAGTTTCACTGCATCATATTCTGGAAGGGAAAAATAATCCGGATAATAAACTTGCATGACTTGATTTAATGTAAGTAGCATCAAATATGCAGCAGCACATTTACAGTTGATATTCTGCATTCTTGAACAAATTGCCATATGTTTCACTGCAGACGTGTCACTATCATTAATTATTACTGTTCCTCTGTTAGCCTGGCAGGCACCGTGTCTATATCACTACACACACATATTGTAAATAATTCACACATACAGCATGTAAAGTCATATTGGCGAGCTGTCACATTACTCTGCAGTAAATTTCACTGCACTTCTTCCTCACGGCTCCCCTCTTCCCTTTCCACTGCTAGATTTTCTCTTTTTTTCTCATCTTTATTTATTCCTAAATATCACACTGACTCTAACACAGGCCTCTTCCACCTTTGTTTCCGCCCTCCAGGCCCTGCAGTCTCTGTCGCTGACCGAGTCGCGCCTGCGGTCTCGGGGCACCGTCCTGGTCAACGCCCTGGGCAGCAACACCTGCCTGAGAAAAGTGGACCTGAGCGGCAACAACATGGACGACATCGGCGCCAAGATGCTGAGCAAAGCCCTGCAGATCAACACCACGCTCAGGTGAAGGGAAAAAAGTGTAGCGAGAGGATGTTTCTTTGTTTTTCGCAGTGTGGCTTGCACTCTTTATGGGGGTTTGTATTCAGTGCAGGCGACGATTTCTCCCTGCAGGAGTGTGACATGGGATCGCAACAACACCTCTGCAGCAGGATTTCTGGATGTGGCCCGGGCACTTGAACAGTAAGAGCATTAAAACATCATCAACATGTCATCTGTGTATGCACGCTGGAGTCAATAAATAAGAGGAGATCTTATAGACCTGCAACAAGAACGGTATTGATTTTTAGACACCGTGATAGATCTGCCTTCTATTTCAGAGCGTTTAAACACACTGGAATTTGCAACGCGAGCCGAGCAAATTGTTGCTTTCCACTTTGCTATCTTAAATGGTCCAGACTTACCTTTAGGCGTTGGATGACATGGTTGCAAAGATCAAAGTATTACTCACTCATTGCATGGAATAGGAGGGATATTTTGGGATGAGTTTTGTCCATTGGGGATATTAACCTTAAGCAACCTCTGAATCTGTAACCCACTTTATTTATTTTCTCTCTTTGGTCCGTCACTGCCTCCTCCAGTAACTCGACCCTTCCTCTGGTCTTCCTTCCTCTTCTGCTCTTTCCTCTCTCAGTAATTTCACCTTGCAGTACATGCCTCTACCCCTAAGTGACATCAGCCAGGCGTACCGCAGCGCCCCCGAGAGGACAGAGCAGGCACTGACCAAGGTTGGCATCAACTACTGAGATTTGATGAAATCTTTCTGTTTTGCTTCAGAACATCTTCATCATGCTGTCTTGCATCTTCAAAAGCAAGTTTTGCCTCTGCCCTTTACGTCTGAACCATTAATTCAAGTGTTTTGAATCAGAATTGAGCAGAAATGTTAGATTCTGACAGAGGAAAAAGATAAAAACAGAGCAAATCTGAGCCTCTACCAGTTGTGTATCTATACCCCAACTTTGTGTGATGATCATCATTTAATGTAAAAATCGTACCGCTGAAGTATTCGTGTAGTTTCCTTTAAAATGATGGTGATGTCTTGATTCACCTAACAAAGAAATGACCCGACATATAATAATTTCTGGCCACCTGGAGAGTTTAAGTTCATTTAGTCTCTTTTAGCCCTGTTTTTGGTCTCCTCCGACTGCTGAGGGAAATATCTGCCTGTTTAGCTGCTAAATGCTCCACTTTGTTCACCAGTGAGTCGCTAACTGTGTCTGTCTGCTGTTTGGTGTTGAGCACAGCGTTGCTAAAATGACACTATGAGAGACGTGAGAATAAAGTGAAGCAGTAAAACTGGGGTTCAGACAGTTAAACAGTGAGCTGAAACTCACTCTGAAGCTCTGTAAAAGAGAAGGGAGCTGCAGATTCCGATGATAATTCTCTGTAGATTCATCTCTCACATTGTTTTCACGTTGACATTTGATAGTTTGTTAATATAAAGATATTTTTTAGGGCCACTTTAAATAATGTGGCATATTCAAGAGTCTCTAAGCCATGGTATGTATTATATATGCATATAAAACACATAATACAAAGTGTAAATCATGAAACAACCTATTAAAAGAAAAGAAAAAGACGAGGAAACTGAACTGAAAGCATCATGAAAGCAGCATGTCTGCCAGACAAGATGAATATATTATGCTTTAGTGAAAGATTCTGCACTTTGATGCTGCTGCAAATAGATAAAAATGAAAACAAACTCCACTCGCCTACACTTTTCTCCATCAAAGTGCTCCGGTCTTTAACACTGGATGGATGGACGGTGGCAGCCTCACATGGCGAGACGAGGCTGGCAGATATAAATCACTCAGTGGCCAGTTTGGTGCCGTTTTAGCATTTTATGACTTTTCTGTTCTGTTTTATTTAATCAGAGGTCAGAATAAAAGCAAATGACCAAAAGCAATAAAAATATCAAAGAAAAATGTAGTTTTTAGATTCCAGAGGCTGCTCTTAGCCTGATAAGGAAGTAGACGACATGTTAATTTACAACCATCAGAAACATAAACTATAAAACGATACATCAGCCTCTTCTCTGCATCCTTTGTTTGCTTCATTGCTCTTTGCTTCCTCTGCAACAGTCCACCTGTTGCCTCATCACCTGGTCTTTTCTGTTTCCGTTTTTCTGTCTCTGCTGCACAGATCCAGCGGGCTCTGGTGAGGAACAACCAGACCCAGCGCTTCTCTCAGAGGCAGGCCCTGCGTCTGCACCAAGGCCTGGTGACCAGCACCGCCGAGCAGGTAGCGGACCATCACCTCGGCATGTGTTTATGCTTGTTTTATGTGTGTCCGGCGCTCGTAACACTCCCCCGCCTGTCTGTTTCCAAGGTGATGGAGCGCCTCTGCGTGCGTGTCCAGCAGCAGGTGTGTGTGTTACGAGGCGTCGGGGAGATGGAGGAGATTCAAGCTGCTAAGCAAGTGCTAAAAGAGGCCAGGAACTCCCGCGCTGTGAGTTGATGGGAAATATACAAGCGTAGTATTTGCAGCGCTGCCACACAGACATTTGAATGCATTTCTTTTCCCTCTCTAAGCTGTACCCTTCACTGTGTGAGCTGGCTCATGTGCTGTCCGTGGACGGGCCTGTGCGGCAGAGACTGGACTCTCTGGCTGGTGAGCTCGCCAAAGCCGCGGACAAGGAGCTTCAGGTACGTCCAAGAGCCTCTTTTCACGCCATGATCCGTCACAGATGACTGAGTTACTGATGGCCGGCGTCCATTGCAGGTGATCGTCGACTCCATGGTGTCTCTCTGTCGCGAGCTCTGCCCTTTGTCTTCTTCTGCGGCAGAGAGGCTGAGCCCTCCGCTGTCGTCCGTCTCCGAGCGCGTGTCCATCCCTCGCTCTGCCATCCGGACAGCTCTGATGGAACGAGCGGCGCAGGACATTCACCGGGCCTTAGAGTAAGAGAGAGATGCAGCAAAGGAAAACGGGGAGAGCGGCTGTAAATGGTTGCAGCAATGAGTCTGAATCTGATAAGCCGGTTATTGATTTCCTCTCGCTTTTACCAAACCTCTTCCCGTCTGTCTCTCCCATTCCTCTAACCCAGAGAAGTGAAGCTGTCAGTGGTCTCCTATCTCACCAACTCCATCGTGGACCAAATACTGCAGGAGCTCTACACCACCCATAAGACCCTGGTAAATACAAAGCACTCATTGTAAAAGATATTACCTGTCTGAGTGGGCGTCAACGGGACTGAAGAGCGCTGTCTGTCTCAGACTCGGCAGGTGTCTCACCTTAAACACTGGGAGGGGACAGGTGAAGATGGGACAGGATGGAGGTTTAACCGGCACAGAGACTCTCTGGACATCACAGATGAGGAGCTCAGCACCAGCATAGTGAGTGTGAATATACAGACACATGAATAAAATTAGGCTCATCTTTCCGTTTGTCCCTCTGTATCTCATGTGGGACAGTGTCTTGTCATTGCTGCTCTGGACTTCTTGCTCTTTTTAACATTAGTTTCATACATTTTTCCATTCATCCGTCATCAACAGTCCAGTTTTTCCTGCACACATATGTGTGTGATGGTTTTCTTGCTAGCAGCCAAAACTAGTTTAAAGAGATTTAAAAGGATTATAATATCATATCTTATATCTTCTCTATTGCTAATATAAAAAATAAAGTACAAGACCAAAAAATATGAAAATGGTCAGCCACTTTTTTTTTACCACATTGCTTCTACCTCCAGCATTTACTTATCATATAATGTTCTTTCAACCTTCCCTGAGGTGCTATTAGTGTGACTTTCACATATTATTATTCCAGTCTTCTTCAGTGATCTCCAGGCCTGATTCTGTCTCCTGTTTCTGTCAGACACGGACAGTCAAATTGCAGTTTTCCATTGTATATTTTGTACGTTTGTTGTTTTTAATCTTACATGCATCAACAAATAGGATAGCTGTATTCGGGTCACTCTCCTCCTTTACCATATTATTCAATATGGATGAATTCTGCAACTACTGACCAAATAACACTGCTTGAGTCTTGGCAAAAGTTAGAGGAATTGATGGATTTTCCTCTGGGCTCTGGCATTTTGAAGCATTACACTGACTTTCTTGACAAGAAGGTCAGAATTTGAAGAGCCCTAACTCCTCCACTGGAGACGTTTCAGCAATACTTGGATTGATGTTTATCATCAATTCAACTGTGTTCTGGCCTTTAAATGTGTTTCTCTGATTGGCTTGATTGAAGCACAGAAGTGAAAGTCTAAATTCCAAAAGGTCTTTGATTCATACACCATAAGCTGGACTCGCTTTAAACTTAAAAGTGATGATAAATGTAAAGTTGTTATCTAATTTGGTTAGTCCAGTACCCTGTGCCCTCATACAGATCTTCTCTCTATCATTATACCTACAGTAAGTTTCCAAATTTAGATGATACCTTTCTTGTTAATTTTCTAGTTTCCTTTGCTTCCTGCTCTTTTTCTCAACAAATAGCTGAATTTTCTTCCGCAGTTACCCACAAAAAGTTTGTGTTTCTTTAACACCAAGTCACCGAACCTTAAACTAAATCTGAATATCATCAATATGGCTGGAATGTAGGAAAGCAGAGTGAACCTGAAACAGAATAAACTGCAAATCTCTGCTGACACACTAAAAGAGCAGTTTGATATTTACAAGACAGCAGGTAAAACTGCAGTAAACTGTTTCTCCGATATTATCTGAAGAATCTGACATAAGCCCTGGGCCCTTTCCAACACAATCAGTTCAGTCATTAACATTTCAGTCAGACGCCTCCAGCCTTGATGTCTCCTTTAAAACCTGCCAGAAGTTTTGGTCTATAAAGCTGAAAATATAAGGGCACTTATTCACAGTACAGTTCCTCAGCTGCACTAAGGCTGCTATTATAGATCATTTTATACCAATGATGTCAGAAACAGGGTCTCATTAAACCAACAACTTGCTGCTTGGATATTATGTCCTCCAGAATTACCTCAGACAGATTTTGGAAGCTGCTGTGACAGCTTTCTCACCAGAAGTTCAAACAATCATCAGAGCAACCATTCTTCGCAAAGCCTTCCCCGAACTCCACAGTTTTAAATCATTTCCATCAGATCTCTAAACTTGTTCTTGGGGAACGTCGTTGAAGGTCCCCTGTATATTTGACAAAATACAATTAGCAGCTCTGAATGAGACATTTTGATCATCTAAAACACTCTTAGCTCTTGATGTTGGTGGCAGTAAAAATTTTACTTTTCATTGGCTGCTGACATTAGCTAGTGTCTTCTGTGGAGTACCCCAAGGATCCATTTTTGGCCCCTTCATTTTCTCTCTTTACATGTGTCCTCTTTCTGTTATTCATACGTATATTTCCGTCCAGCGTTACGTTGATGACATTCTGTTGTATCTATCTATTCAAAGATCCATAGGGGTGGATCAGAACATGCTTCAATACAAAAGCTAGTAACTTTCTGTGGTGGTCATATTGACAGTGAGTCTACAGCCATGTTAGCGGCTTTGTGAGGGTCTTTTAACTAACTGCTTACACCGTACTGCTAATATGCTCACAGTAATAATACTAACATGCTGATGTGTAGCAGGTATAATGTTTACCTTGTGCAGCATCTCAGCTAACTGTGTTAAGATGCTAACATTGATAATTACCACTAAACACAAAGTAGAGCTGAGGATGATGGGAATGGGTGTTTGGCATAAACCAAAGTATGGCTAAAAATCTCACGTGCCACAGTTAATCCTTGTTCCCGAAAGCTTTGTTCAGTCGTTCATACTGACCTCAGTCATTTCAGGAGTTGGATCCAGCTTCTTTCCGCTGACATTTTCTGTAATCAAGCTTCTCCTGCCATGCACCCTATGATCTGGAGGAAGTTATTTAGCTGATTGTACCATATTCATCCACCTTTTTCTGTCCCAGTGTGTGTTTCTAATTTGTACTGCCTGCTTTTACATGTTCAGTTTCTGAGCCTTGACATTTGAACAGCACTTTGCCTCATGTGTATTTAAAAGTGAATTAATTTGACAAAGCTCCACTGACAAAAGTCACTGATTGGCTTGAAGGAGAGCTTGTATCATTTGTGCTACTTGACATGCTCACTTGGTTCTGCTTGTGTGTCTCACTCTCATACTATCCCTCAGCATCTCAGTATGTTTTATTTGTCATTTTTTTCTCCCAGGACACAATAGCCATTAAGAAGCGCAGCTCGAGAACAAGACGAATACGACCTGTCTCCACCAGGCTGAGTGAGTACTGCTGCATATCCTCTTAGCTCTGACCCCATCCCGTCGCTTTCGGGACTCCATTAGTGTGTTTTCTGGTGACTCTCTTATGCCCATTTCCCCTCTCTCATTCTGAGAAGTATATAAGGTATATATTTAAACATATAAGTCAGTATATCTCAGAGCGGTGGCTGATTGTTCTGGAGCTGACAGAAATGACGGCTCCCTGTGATTCCCACGTCTTGTCTCCTTGACTGTGCCTTCGCCTTCTCAGTTTCACATCCTCTATAATCTTTTCATCGCTCTGCGCTGCCATCAGGTCTGTGTGACGACTCCAGCTCCTCTCCACCTCCCTCCGTGCCATCGTACTCCTCGCCGCTGTCCCGCTCGGCATCCTGGGAGGGCCTGTCAGAGCTACCTACACAGGGTCTGCCTCTCCATCATGTGACGCGGGTTCGGCCGAGGCCTCCGCGGAGGCACAAAGGAGGGCACATCCCAGCGGAGACGGTATGTGTGAGTTTATTGCCTGTACTCAATCCATAGCGTTTACCTATCTATCTATCTATCTATCTATCTATCTATCTATCTATCTATCTATCTATCTATCTATCTATCTATCTATCTATTCTATGCATAATTCTCCTTGCTGGCAGAGACTCGTGTCTGTCAGAGGTAATCTATACAAAGTGGATTGCTCCATTTGGATTGTGTGATCTCACTGAAGCCAGTGTAATCCATTTGTTTTAATGCATACAGAACATTTACAAATCAAACCCAGCGCAACTAAACTGACCTCTATAAAACGAATGTGTGTGTGCAGCACTGCAGTGAAAACGGAGGAATAAGCCCTCTCGATGATGGACTCCCAGATTTCTATACTAAAAGAGTTCTACCTGACAGGTAAGAGTTTCTTTTACTGTCTCCACCTTCAGACTTGTGAATCTGTATTTATGTGCATCTCTTCTCACAGAGCACCTCCTCCATTTACATGCCCTAACTACAAATAACATTTACTCTAATTTACTGCCGTTTCTCAAAGCATGCTGCAAGTTGTTTAATTGAGTTCCTACTTTCAAAGCAGTCATTGTTTTCCATTTATTTCACTGTTTTGAGATTAACTTGCTTCAAATGGACAATTCCTCACAGTGAGGATTTTGTCGCCTCTAAGCTATTGCTGCGTGATAGTGCAGTTGTGCCAGCTTTGAAAATTGTTTCAAGGATGTCCAGTAGAGTCAGCTGCTGAACAACAACCTTTTCCAGTAAATACAAGAAGACGTTTGCTTTTGTTTGTCTACCGAGTTTGATTTCCCAGAATGTAACTTGTGAACAAAATGCTTTTTTGCAATGAACACCTGCGGAAATCTTGGCTGTGAGAGCGTCTTTAAATACACCAGCAAGGTTGAAATCACTTAAATCAATAATAGGGAAGCATTCTAAAATGTATGGTGTGCTTTGGGAGAAGACAGCAGTGTACTGAATACAAATCTTTAGCAAAGGTAGCTTAGGGGAATAACTGAATGTGAGCATGTACACTGTAACTCCAATAAGAGGATTTTTCATCCATCGCTGTAATAATTCCAATGTGAGTGTATTACAAAAGAGGGGAAACTGTCTCAGTAGCAAAAACCACACAATACGAACATTACACCAGTAAAAGTAACTGTGATAAGTGAGGCTTCAGTGTTACTAGTAGTCATATAGCACTTTCCAAAAACAAGATGCAAAGTGCTTTACAACGACAGGAATTACCAGATGAATGATAAATAAAAGTAGAACTGATACAGTAAAAACAAGTAAAGCAATAAAAACAGAAGAGTGATCGATGCTGAAAAGGTGCGTTTGAGCCTTAACCTTGACTTTCTGACAGACCTCTGCTGAAGGATCTCAGGCTGCATTCAGGCTCGTAAGGGGTTAGTAAGTCAGTGATATAATCAGAGTCCAACCCCAAATGTGCTTTTCTCATTAAATTTTTATAATCGGTTCTCAAACATACAGATAACCAGTGTGGAGGTGCTAGACTAGGCCTTATGTGGTAACTCTTCTGCTGGGTTTTGTGAGTTGTCTGGCTGCAGCATTTTGAGCTTAAGTTTGAAGAAAGATCTGATTTTAGAGATATTTCGATGTTGCAGAAACTGAATTGAACCCAACTGAACGACTTCACCTGTTTTGATGCAACAGGATGCAGAAACGAAGTGAGAGGCTTCTGATTTATCGGAGTTCAACTGACAACAGACACATAACCTTGGCTGATGCCTTCAGTGGCAAACCTACCAACACAGCTCCAAGATATCAGGCTGGATTAGATTTGAAGTGATCACATATTCCTTTAAGTGTGATCTTTTCATAAGAAACAAAAGGTTAAATGTAACATGAGCAACAAGTCAAGATCGCTACATTTTTGTAATTTCCTAATTAAATCTTAATCAATGGCATTTCAACTCACATGACACTTGTGATCACATTCACATGATCAAACACATTACATACTGACTTAGAGTGAGAAAAAATAAAAAATATTGTTATTCAGACCATATAAATCAATGATTCTTTCTCTTCTGTGTGTTCAAACACATTTCCCGAGGCTTTACTTTAACAGGCTTATGTTTAGGTTATTGCTTTTCATAATTCAAGAAGCGTGGTTGTGCTTGTCTGACCAGTGTGCTGTCTGTCTTTGAAGTAATCTCCTGGCGAGGTTCAGCTTGTGTAGCGCATCCTGCGGGCTGCTTGTACATTCAGAGGCTATTGAATCTGCTGTCCGTCATCTCTGCTGAAGTGAAACATTAATTTTGTCACTCTTTGATGATTAGCGAAGCTGGAACTGGCTGTTTGGAGCGTTTGGGCCTGTGTAACAAGACGTGATTGGTTGGTTGGTGACTGCATGCTGTTGATCAGAGGAGTCTGTATGTTAGAATGTTACAACCCTGATTCCAACAAAGTTTGGACGCTGTGTAAAACGTAAATAATAACAGGATGCAATCGACTGAGCCGTCTTTCATAGCCGATCATGATACTCTCACCTGTTACCAATGAACCTGTTTACCTGTGGAATGTTCCAAACAGGTGTTTTTGGAGCGTTCCACATCTTTCCCAGCCTTTGAAACGTGTTGCTGCGTCAGATTCAGAATAAGCAGACATTTGCAAAAATCAATAAAGCTAATGAGGTGAAACATTAAATATGTTGCCTTTGTGCTGTTTTCAATTGAGTATGTGTCAAAAACGATTAGCCAGTGATGTTTTATTTATGTTTTACACAGCGTCCCGACGGTTTTGGAATTGGGTCTGCAGTTGATTGGATGTGGCTGTGGTGGAAGTTTGTTAAATTTGTCATCAGTCTGCTTTGGAAATGAATGTTTGGCCCGACATCAATCACGCAAAGCCCTAAAAAAGCTGCAGAGCCATCAGGGTGACCCTTTAATGCACAGATGTTTAGATGTTTGCTAAGCCTTTCTTTTGGCGGCGCTGAATTCAGGAACAGCAGCGACAGCTTATCAGAATAACGTTCCTCCCTTCCTCGCTGCAGATCGTCAGGTTAAGTCAGTGCTTTTAAATGCAATTTAGTTAAATCATTGTGTACTGTGAGGCGTAACCTAGCAACGCTCGAACCGCCGAGACAGCGCGGCGTGGATGGCTGTGATGAATTCAATGACATCCCAGCAGCGATGACTGGCGTGGGCGCACAAGATGATTGTACCGGACTGGAGTGTATGTGTGACATCCAACCTCTCTCACCTCTTTCAGTCAGCTCTCCTCTCTGCACAAAGCTCACTCGCTGAGGAGGAAGAAGAGGAGAAACATGCTGGCCATTTTCGGTTTCCGCAAGAACCGCAACCAAAGTTTGTCCAATCAGGGGCCGGAGTCTGAGGCGGAGGTTTACGGAGACGGGTGTCACACGGTTGCTACAGCACCCACAGGGTTCGTGTGTGCACTAACACAACACACACACTCCGTTTCAAAAGACCTTGAATAGACAATGTAATGCCCATGCGATGCAGTAAATAACAATACTCCACATCACAAATGACTTGCTCCTTTTTCTCCCATATTCTGCTCCACCGCTTCACATTTTCTGCTGTTATCTCTTCTTGGTTCTTATATGGCCAATCAGCAGCACTGAACTCCATAAATGCGCTGACAAATATCGCTCTAAATCTCCCTCATTTCTTTGTTGAAACAAGAAATGGCTGATAGCTGCCAAAGTGCAGGCGGGCTGATACCAGCGTGTGTGCACAGATGTAGATGACAGCCGGTGGCTCCGATTCTCAGCCAAGTGATTAGAAACGAACACGCTGCATGTCAAATACGGATCAGGATGGCTGGTTTCTGCCAGAAAAGTGATACTTCCTAAACACATTGTTCTCAAAAGTTTGTTACATTTTAGTCTTAATTCCCTTATTCTGAGCGTGTGGAGACGTCAGCAGGTCTAACGTCGTCAGTGTCCTCTGACTTGCAGGACGGCCACAGAGAATGTATACACGCTCCTTCAGCCTCCGAGGGCCGCTGCCAGAGCTGGATCTCCCGGCGAAGGGGCTGATGGGAGAACAAACGATCACCAGGGGAAAAGTACGCTTGTTTTGAGTCCGCCACCAGTGCCGGGCATCCCTCACCCGGGCGTGGGAGGAAGTAAACACCCCTTCTATTCTCCCAGAGAGGTACAGTCAGCCTGACTCACCACAAGTGTTCATTTTACTGAAAGTTTGCCTCTGGTGCGATCTTTGCTCTGGCCTCCTCCTGTTGTGTTTTGACAGAAATCCGAAATGGATGCTGTGTTTGAACAGCCGGTGGAGACAGACAAGTACTGGATGGACGACAAACAGAGGACGACAGAGGTCCTGCAAGCGGACAAGCCGTGGATAGAGGCGAGGCAGAGTGATCAGCACGGCGAGAAACACGTAGACAGACAGCGGTTTGATAACAGGCTGCAAGAGAGAACTTTTGGAGAGCCAAGGACAACGGACAGACAAACGGACAGGTACTGGACTGAGAGCAGACACCCGGACAGACACGTGGACAGACAGTGGACTGTTGACAGACACACCCAGCGGCAGATTGACAGAAAGATGGAAAGACAGTGGATGGGCGGCAGACAGATAGACAGGTCGTGGTCGGAGAACAGGCCGACGGACATACAGGTGGACAGTCAGTGGACCGAGAGCAGACATCAGAGCAGGAAGGCAGAGAGACAAGTGCAGGGGCTTCATTTGGCTCAAAGGCCGCTGCCGCCGTACCCGTCGGAAAGGACGCCTTCGCCAAAACAGGAAACGGATCCTCTGAAAAGCGCAGAGGCAGCAGCTGCAGACTGGCATCAGCAGGACATGCAGGGAGACAGACTGGATGCTGGTGGAGGCTTTACGGAGGGGTGGAGGAGCTTCGGAGGAGGAGCAGGAGGAGGAGTTGCTCGGGCTGCTCCCAGTGCATCCAAACCCGATCCCCCTCCACAAAGCAGTAAACCGACCCTGTCCAAGCTGAGGCAGAGACATCGGCTCGAGAGCTCAGACGCTCTACCAGGTACGTCGCTGCCGTCCACGTTTACGTGCTGCAGGCTGGAAAGAGATGTTAGCTTCAGGTTTCCAGTGCGTTCGTGGCCTCAGTGTGTGAACAAACCACAAAGCTCACCTGTTTTTAACATGCAGGTACAGAGGAGGAAGGAGAGGCAGAGAAGGATGCTGGAAAGATGGAAAAGAAAGAGAGAGAAAGAAGACGAGACTCGGAGGGTCAACCTCCTCCGATTCCAGAAAAGGTGTGCGTTTTATCCTGGTATCTGGTTTGTGTGAAAAAATATGTCACAGCGTGCACGCGTCCGTCAGTGGTTACTGGAAATCTAAAGCAAATTTGCCAGTTGCAAATGATTTGTTCATGTTTTCTGTTCCGACCCGAAAAACAGCCAAAGACGTCCTCGTATGTGACTTTTCCGAAAGAGTCAGCCAATGAGAGGAACTTACCTCCTCCTCCTGTGCCGCCTCCTGTTCACAAGCCTGTGCACGGATTACCAGACAGAGCTGCAAGTCAAGGTAACTCCAGCGAAAACACAAGCAATTCAAAGCAGGTGACACATGTAGAGCGGGTAAATGGCTCAGTTGTGTTGACATTCCCATTATGAAAAGACTTCTCAGATGCCTGCCTGACGCACAGTAAACGTTCACTTCTCATCATGTGTTATTTCCTCCTTATATATCACAAGTAGCTCAAAGTAAATATCTGCTTATTCTGAATTTGATGCTCATTTCAAACAAGTTGGGACAGGAGCAGCTAAAGACTGAACGCTCCAAAAACACCTGTTTGGATCAATCCACAGGTGAACAGGTTGATTGGTAACAGGTGAGAGTATCATGATTGGATATGAAAGGGGCATCCTGGAAAGGCTCAGTCGTTCACAAGCGAGGATGGAGAGAAGTTCACCACTTTGTGAACACATGATTGGATAAAGGAGATTAGTGCATGGACTCAGGAGCACTTTGGAAAACTGTTGTTAGTAAAAACAGTTTCTTTGCGAATGACTGCAATATGACATATATTTGCTCTGAGCATCATAAATATTACACTGTAATCTATGTTTAAAAATATGTAGTATCTGTCACTCATTGCATGTAGAAAGTATTTTTTCTTGTTTTTCTCTCTTGAATGCTGTTCAGGTGAAGAAGGATTGAGACCTCAGGCCCCAGTGAAACCACAGAGAAGCAGAAAGGCCATGTCATGTGACGCAGGTACACCTCACAGATACTGTTATCATTGACAGGCTGTGATATATATATCGGTGTTGGGATATTGTGTATCTACGTTGATCTGTGTGTAAAGCGTCTGTATCTAACTGTTGTTGTTGCTTCTAATTGTTGTTTTTTTTGTCCTCACTTAACTCAGGCACTGACAGGGAAAGCCCTAATAACGTTGAGAAGCCCCCAAATCGCAAACCCCCCGTGAAAAAACCTAGACTACCCCAAAACAGAAATAAGTCACTGGACTTGTCTGGTACATGTCTCTCTGTTTTTATTTATATATATCTATATATATATATATATATATATGTGTGTGTGTGTGTGTGTGTGTGTGTGTGTGTGTGTGTGTTGCAGATGTTACACAATGCGACTGCTAATCAAACACCACAGCATGTGTTACTATCGTGGAACATTATGATTTAATTGCTGTCTATAAAATCTGAAAATACAACAATAATTCAGCGGAAACTTTTCCCGAATGTTTCCAAACGTTGTGCACCCGCAGCTGAGCAGATGCCAGTATTGATCAACCACAGCGATATATCAATTATTCCCCCGCCGCTGATCGGGTTCCCGCCCTGTTCTGTCCTTTACAGACAGCCTCAACTCAGCCCCCGGTCACAGCGAGCTGTTGTGATGCCCGAGAAATTCACCCGCCGCTGTCCAGCCGCCGCGTTGTCATGACAACTGTGGACCATTTCATCCAACGAGGAAACAAAGAAAAGCGTGCGAGGAGCGAAGAGCCAGAGAGAAAATGTCCAACGGCGCGACATGACAGACACCAGAGAGCATCAGTCACCTGCTTCTGTTGAAACACTCACCTCCCTGAATGTCACGTCCCCCCTCGTGTTCTGTCTTTGCTTTCCTCACATGAAAACCCGCTCGACTCTTTCTGTGGTGTTTTAACAGTATTTGCTACTTTAGAAAACCCAAATGATCATCGTCTTTTGTGTTGGTGGACGGTGGGCCGAGTGTTCGAGCATTGTGGCTTTTTGCTAGACGGAAAAAAAAAAAAAGTCTTTGTTAGAATGTGATTTCTTAAATCTGCAGTGCATTTCTGACCGCTGATACAGTCGATTGCCTTGGTTGACACTTGAAAATGAGTTGCTTCTTATCAGATGAAACTTGATTATTTATATCTAGTTTTGCTTTCAGGAACTGAAAGGTAATATATTTTATAGAAAAAAATAAATATTATGTATGAGCACCCTCACTGTACGAATAAAACACTATTGGAAAACAACTGTGAGTCTTGCTGTGGCTGCGTTTTTACAAACTATTGTCGGCCGTTGGCTCAGCCTGGATGTGATTCTTATCTGTGCAGTTAGTAAATCAGATCATATTAGATTTACTGTTTCAGTTCAGTATATCACCCAACTGTTAAAAAGGCTGTAGAAAGTATTTCCTCTCCAAAAGGAGCGTGAAGGGGCTTACATTCATTCATTAGGTGGACAGAAACGTGACTAGCAGCAGCTAGTTTGCTAACAAGTTCACCATATCCTCTTGACTACCAGTAGTTCAAATTTGTCCTCTGTGGAGGACATTTGTAAACCTGAATATCTCCCACCCATTGCATACTACTGAATTAACTCCTTTTGCTATCTACAGAGAACATTTAGGGCTTTTCAATGACACCGAATGTGAAGGGGTGGGGCTTTCTTAAGTAAGTGCATAATACTTTTTATTGAGCAAATTTTGGCTTGAAATGTTGTTGGCATATTTTAGATAAGTCTCTTGACAACCCGTTAAAACATTGAATTATTTTAACTGTATTTTAGCGACAGAAATGTCCTAAAATCTTAATGTCCTAAATGTCCTAAAAATCTTTAAAATAATAATAATAATAAAATAAAATAAAAAAAATCAGTATTCTAATTACCTTACAAAGATTGGGGAAATTAAAAAAAAAAATGTGATGGGACAATACTTTTTTTCCTGGCAGCAGGAGGATATCAACTTAAAGGTCCGGTTTGTGGGATTTAGTGGCTCCTCTGAGCACGTAGGAGAACCTACAGCAGCTGCTAAAAACACCAAAGTCCCTCTCTAGACTATTGTCTGTTCAAGGCTACTGTAGGAACATGGCAGACTCCAGTGAAAATGACTCTCTGTGGATATAAAGGGCTCATTCTCAGGTGATTTTACACTAATAAAAACGTATTTATGAATATTTCATTTCAGCCAATAAATCCCCCTAAATCCAACACACTGGGCCTTTAAAAAGTGATAATATGTCCGTGTGTTTCAGGCTTAGTGCTGCTGCCCCCTTGTGGCCATGAAGGTCAATTACAGGAACGAAGTACACGTAAAACTGCAAATTGCATGCCTATAATTATTGGTAATTAATGACACTGTCCAATTACTTCACTATCACCCTGAAAAGTGAAATAATTGAGCTCATCAAGTGAAAAAAAATTCAGGGTTTTAACGTAACAAGCCTCCGACTGACTGCTCTGATCTCCACGATCACAGGTGGATGCTAAATTTACTTCCTGGCTTCAGAAATGCCCTCCTCCTGTTGGCATGGCAACCTCATATATTCATCGAAGTCAAAGAAAACAGCAGGGGGCGACTGATGCTTACAAATGAGGCAGCCACGCACACACACACAATTGATTTGAGTAGAGCAGCAGTCTGGCAGGGTTGTCATTAGCAACTGTGCCATGACCTTTTCTCTAAAGATTGTGTAATGAGTCAGAAAACTGCCATCGAGCGAGGAGATCTCTGCAGTGTCTGGAAATGGATATAAAGGGGTCGTTTTCCCACCAAGTCAGTGGTTTTTGAATGTTACACATGCAGATTTTGTCATACATGCATCTGCTGTAGACAGTCCTTCCCTCCAGGTGTCGGCTGCTCAGATGAGGGAGACGCTGCGTGTGTGAACATCAGCTGATCTATTTAATTGTTCGTCCACATCCTTGTTAATTCATCACTGCAGGTTTCCAGATGAAAGATGATTTAATATCCTGTCCTGCGTCCAGTCTGTTTGAGCAACGTGTGAGTCTCTCCTGGAGCGATTTAACATCTCAGATTTTGATTTATGGTGAGATTACAGGCAGTGTTTTGGCAGGCTTGGCAACAATGACTTCATGACAGTAAAGTGAAATATTACCCTGATGTTGGTTTGAACTTTTACCCCCACGCCAGCTCAGATGTAATGTGGAATCCACCTTGGTGACTCCTTTCCTGTAATGAAATCCCCCTAAATGAATGTGTCCACTGTTATTGATGACTACAGCGGCAGGTGTTTTGAGGCTATCAGTAGACTGACAGTTTGCATATTTTAACCAAGATGTCCAAGAACACAGAGCTAAAGATCATTTGGTTTGACTTGTGCTCCTTACTTTTTAGTTTTTCACATTTTTCAAGTAAGATTTTTTGCTAAACATTTTGGCTTTTATTCTGCACACATTACACTGTTATGTTCGTTCAGATCAGGGTGTGTCCCAGAGCAGCCGATGCCTGTTTCAAGCTCAGCAATTAAGGATTAAATGCCTTGCTCAATGGCATCTCAATAAATGTTCTTAAGGGATTATTACTTTTTTGTTTTCATTCTTTTTTTTCTTTTTTTTTAAACAAAATCACACAAATTTCCTGATAAAACTAATCAACAAGTGGCGAATCAGAGTTTGAAGCTGCACTCACAGGAGAATTTCTTCTGCATCCTCACACCTAAAATCTGAACTGAAATAGGTTGCAGTGAGCGTCACCCGGCCGGGTTGCATGCTGCACCGTATTCCTTACGGCTGATGGGAAGACACATCACATCACACAGGAGGCGCCCGAACACATCCTACACTTCTCATCATTCTTCTGCAGTTACCAAGCAACATGATCACATAAAGGCCGAGGGAAGAGAGGAGCCGGAGAGAGAACATGTGTGGGTAGAGGAGAAAGATGCGTGAAAATAAAAGGATGCAGGCAGTCCAAAGAAATGTGCATGACTGTGCTCACACAATAACCCCCCCCATGTCCAAATCCTCCCCCCTTCCTTCCAGGTTGAAGGAGGATCCACCGGTTGTGAGAAAAGCCCTTAATGACTTGTGAAGTTCAGTTCACATTAGAAAGACGCAGCGTAAAACTTAAATGCTATTTACTTCTGCATTCAGTAAATCTACTAAAATTGCCCGTTATAACCATTTAATCCAGAATGAGCTTGTTTAACATCTTCCTCCATGCTGTCAGAGCATGAACAGGCTGTGAAAGTCTATTTGCATGTGGATCCTCACAGCAGGCCTGCTGGATGATATTTGTGCCACAGCACTTACATGGGAAATGACTCATGAAAGCAGGCAATGATAAGATGGAGTGTAATTTAACGTAATTACAACCATGTCTACAAAAGGTCATAAGTGAGCTGTTCGGCTAGGTCGTCACCTTATGGCCCAGCAGCCTGTTTTTATGTACAGAGCAGCTCAAACAGCAGCAGCCGCAGGTGAGTGGCGGCTAATCGACGTGTACACCTGACCTGCACAGCAACTGGCTACAGCTAATCAGGATTATGAAATTATATTATGTAAGTGCAGTTAGGAGGATGTGTGAAGAAAGTTTTTTTTTTTGCTCTTTGCTACAAAAAAAAAAAAAGTGCCATCACAGGTGAAGGCAGAGAAATGTGCAGAGGAGTACAACAAATTCATGAATTTCATGAATCTAAAATAAAAGAGCCAAAAATGCTCATAAGTATTTTTATACAACACTAAGAATCTACAGCCATGGCAGCACCTCTGTGATGCTTTGACCTTTATGCTAATGCCCCCATGCTAACATGCTCACAGTGATAACGCTAACACTCTCAGGTTAAGCAGGTAATGTTTACTGTCCTAGGTTAACATATCAGCATGATATTAGCAAAATTTGCTAACTAGCATTCATCACAAAGTACAGCTGAGGCTCATTATTTTTGCAGACACAAACAAAAGTATGGGACTATTTACAGTTTTGGCCTGATGATGGCGCTAAAGGGAAAGCAAAGGGGACGTTAACCAGCTTGTCAAATTTCATTACTATTAATCTAGTAGTCATTGAGAAACTTAAAACCACAAATGTTAACCTCATGGTGGCGCTACAGGAAAATCAGTATTTAATCCACCAAATGACAAATGTTACCTGATACTTTGTACTGACTTCAATTAACCAAATAAATAAATAAATAAATAAATAAATACATCAAAGCATGAATAAAAATCAAAGTGATTGTTGTTGTGGACTTATTTCAGCTTTATGTAAGTTCTCTCTTAAGTCGGGTGCAAAGTCAACATCAAACCAGACTGAAACTGGTTGGTTTGAAGCTGCGTTGATGTTTGGTTCTGTCTGGATCTGAGATCTGTGTCCTCCTGCCTGTCTCCATGTGTTTCCTCTGTGTCATGTGTCATGTGTGTTCTTTCTCTTTGTCTTTGTCTGAGCTGAGCTGGGCGTGGTCACATGCCCTTCCTGCGTCCAACCCACCTGCACACCTGTGGCCCATCACTAATCACCTGCACAGTATAAAAACAGCAGTTCTTCCCTCCAGTCTTCACCAGAATTTCCCTCATCCTCAGTGGCATTTTGTCTCGGCCCTCCTTTGAAACTTGTTTGTGATTTTGCCCCATGTTCTCTACCAGAGCTCTTACTTACTGCTTTGTCTCTCCGTCCTAGAAAACCCTGAGCCATGCTGTCTCTCGAGCCCAATCATCGTTGAACACTTTGCTGCACAATAGCGACGAGGCTAACAGCTTAAAAATAGCTGATGCTAAAGTGACATTGACTGATGAAACTGTCAACTACATCATGATTATATAACTGTACCCTATTATTTGCCAGAGGAAATTCTTGCATGATAACAAACACATAATGATATCCTACACTGGCAAACTGTTATAAATTAGTAGATGTCAATAAAAAAGTTATCCAACTCTATATATTTGGATGCCAACACTATAATGTCAAGTTACCAGTTTTGCTAGCCTTACAACGGCGTAAAGCTCTGTTGGCGTTAAGTGTGTGTACTGTTACAGGAGTAGTTTGTGTATTATTGGAGACATAAAACAGCCCGTTTCCCGCCTTTCAAAACAAAGCCCCATACTGCTATCTTACAATGGACTTTATACCTACTAAAGGCTAGTTGTAAGATTTAAGTTGTAATTTATGCCTATGTTGGAATTACTTCAGATGGTGCAACATTAAAATGTTAGTAGAGCATAAAGTCCATCCTAACTTAGATATTGCGTTCACACTAAACTACATATGAATTTACATACAGCTGGTGCAACCGGTGCTGGTCAATTCAAGGTCATCTTAAAGCCACTTTGTCCTTCAGACCTAATTCTTTCCAATTGGAGAGTATCAGATTAAGCCAGTGCTGCACTGAGGGGGCTTCAGGTGTTTTCCACTGCTGGAGTGGAACTTTCTTCACTGTTATTAGGCCATAAAGGCAATAAATTGTCTTTGAGGCATCCCTCATGTCTATATAATATGGACATCCCAGATGTCTCCATATATCTCCTACAGGGTTGGTTAGTTGGGGTCTTTTCAGCGCTGGAAATCGACAAGTGTTGCTTGATATGATGTCTGACTTGGAGGCACCTGAAGAAATTGGTTGTTGGTAGGTTGTTTTTTTCTGGGAGCTGCTGGAACTGACAATATCTGAATTATTACCACTGAATTTCCACTATTAAAAGGCAGTTGTCTTTGTAGACGAGAGAAAGAAGACTTGTTTGACAAAGTGCCCTCAAATTAAGAGATGTCTTTGTCTATGAATTATAGGTGGTAATGTCCACAGGCCTGCATTTGTCTCACTCCAGTCATAATCAATGAACTTTGTGAGATTCATCAGCGAAAACTTAAAGGTTGTTAGACTGGTTGTTCAGTAGTAAAAGAGTGACAGAGCCAGACCACCTTCTGACTTGCATTTATATATTTGGATGACTTTATAATCACAAGAAAATTAATTGATCTTTATTATAGATGCAATGGGAGTGAATGGGAGCTTTGAAACACTCCAGTATTAGACTTTAATGCATGTACATCCTATTGTGATGACAATATTCCAAGTCAACCAGTGTGTAATGTTCACAAAATTAAATATATATAAGAGAGTTATATATCTATAAGAGTTACAAACACAATAGGAATGAATGGGCCTCCATAGATAATATGGTGCAAGAGTAAATGATAATAAGTCATAAACTGCATGTATCACCGTAATGTGCTTAAAGTTGATTAATATATAATAATGAGAGTCTGTAGAGTAAACTATGTCTGAGATATAAATACAACGGATGTCTATAGGATTGTATTACAATGATAATGATTCATTATTCAGTTATCAATAAGAAAAATCACACCACCACCCACAAAGAATTACATATGACTTGATATGACTCATCTTGGTAGCATTAAAGCTGTGGGAGGAAACAGTCTTTTTAAAAAAAATCTTCTTTTCCATGAGCAACAGATTAAATGTGCCAACTTAAGCAAATTTCATGAAAATTGCAGAAACAGTAAAAAATATATAACTTTTTTAAAAATCAAATGTTTATAACCCATTAATGATGCATTTGTGCTGTAGTGTCCTTAAACGTTCCACTGCCATGAAACGTTAGTTATCATGCATGCTGTTCGAACACTTACACACAAATACACACAATTTTAGACACAAGACGCATACGCACACATGCATATGTATGATACAAGCACAAATAGGAATGAATCTGAAATGCTGCACAGTCTGTGTGCAGCATAATGTTGCAGCTGGACATAACTGCAGATGTACTGCGGAGGAGTTACAGCCTCCTCTAACTAAAGTTCATCACTACAGCAAATACATTCAAATGTGCTTTTTCTTCTCTCAAAAATGTCCATGTTAGAACTTTCTGATGACAGCCTGTGCATGTTTTACTGTTAAATCTGACGCATCAATAATTTTGACAGGCTGTCGTCCCAAAATACAACATTTGTCTTGAGTATTAAGAGCCCGTTGCAGTAGAAATTACAGTAAAATATCATAATCCTGCAAAGAGGATGATGAAGAATCAGAGCAACAATGAGATGAGATGAGGAGGGGGGGGAGAGGGAATGAATTAACAGCTTTAGTGTCATCTCTCAGTCTGGGAGAGGAACCAAAGTATCGACCACCTTAATCCGTTTATCCTGCTCTTCCTCCTCCTCCTCATCCTCATCCTCCCTAACCTCCATCTCTGTCTGCTGCCACCCCCTGATTTCCATCTCTGTTCATGTTTTTTTTATGATTGAAGTCGTCTAATTTTTTGATGTGAGCTTGGACTTTTTAAACTGTCTGCCTGTCTAGATCTAGATTCACATTGCTGTTGCTGTCCATGAATGATGGCCGATTAGCAACGTTTTGAATTTATGAAGGCAAATGAAGAGTTAATCTACTAATATGAAAATGTACCAAACCTGCTTGGACTTTAATTGGAATTTTCATCAATATGATGGCAAATAAATGACCTGCAGAGAAGCAGTAAGGGATAAGAACTTTCCCAGCACATTATAGCCTGTTTCACGATTAAACACCAGTGAATAAATGGAAGTGATATGTTCATGATTAAGTGTGTCTATTGATCTGAGGTGGGGATGGACGCTTGAGGCTGGGCTGGGTGAGGTAACAGCTTATGTCTACATTACAGATGGTTTATGAAGGCGCTAGTATCTGTTAATCTGACACTAGTTTTAGGGGGAGAATCAGCGCTAATCCTTTGACTAGCCTGATAATTCCACTCACAATGAGACCCCACGTTTGGACAGTATGAGTAAACACACTCACACACACGCACACACAAACACAAACACGAGTAGGATGGTCTGGGATGAAAATCAATAAAAGACAGTACGCAGATTAAGAGGTATGAAATGTGTAATCTGGTGGCTGCACAGTCTCAAAGTCAGACTTAAATGGGCAATTTAAAGCTTAACAGTTGAAGTGATGGATTAGAAGCCTGTTACAAAAACACTGAGATTAGAGGCAGGCAGGAGGGGGAGCGAGGAAGTTCAGTGATAAACAGTGCTCCTCCAGGCAGAGCGAATGTAGAATATTCACTTTGACTGAAGAGATGAATATAACAGCACGTCTCCTCTGGTCATAATGAACACTTCACAGCATGCTACGCTTGTTTTCTGTTTAAATTATACATGAATTCAATCACAGGGGGAAGAAATCAGAGAGCTGTGAGGCATCCTGTTGATATTACAGTAATGTTTCAAGTCATAGTGGGTAGACAAAATAATGCAAACACGTCCAGAGACTTTAAAGGCATAGTTTTGAAGTGAGGAAACTGTTAGCTTAATAGCATAAAGACCACAAATGGGGAGAAGCAGCTTGCCTGCCTTTGTCTGAAGCTAACAAAAGCCATTAAAACTCACTAATATCATTTAAAATAAATGATTTTAACATGTTATTATCTGGACAGAGGCAGGTTGTTTCCTTCTGCTTCCAGTCTTTATGCTAGTCTCAGACAACTATCTTCTGGCTGTAGCTGTTAGCTTCATATTTGTGGTGCAGATATTGAATCTTTCCATCTTACTCTCGGCAAAAAAAGTGAATATTGTATTTTGCAAAATGTCGAACCATGCCTTTAACTGTGAAACCACATTGTTAGAATCACTAATCATTTTTGCCTATAGTGCAGTGATGATCAACCAGCGGCCCGCGAGCCACATCCGGCCGCCAGAGCTTCACATCCAGCCTGCAGGATAATAATGAATTCAGAAAATGCGTTACACCAGTGGAGGAGGTCGAGTCAATTAGCTTGCCAAACCCTTGCAATAAGCCAAAAACTCCATAATTCATAGTTCATCCACTCTACAAAATCTGATTGTCCTCCAACATTTTCTCTGCTCCGTGGACCTGCCATCAGACCAGCTCCCAGGCTGGACCTTTCCTGGAGCTGACAGCAGCACTGGACAGACTACAGGAAGTAGCCTGCTAAATCTCCAAGCTTGAGGCATCAGATGAGTGTATTTTCATTGACTAACTGTTGTTGAATTGATTCCCAAACTGGTATTTTTGTTTGCTTTCTTAGATCCTCGAGTTTTTTTTGTTGTTTTTTGAGATAAGGGTTCATTCATTCATCAGTGGTTGAACTGTGGGTTTTATATTGAGCACTGACTTCCTCTTTGGTGGATGGCTGAGAGCTTTTCCTTGTGTGCTCCCACAGATAGAGGCTCATAAAAATTACATTGATTTTGTAAAAAGTGGGAAAAGAAAAAGGATAATTAAGCCTAAAGGAATAAAATCCCCCCCTGGACAAACATAGTTGTGTATCGTTGCTTTATTGGACATTACAGCTTAAACATGACAGATAATGTTAGTTCAGGGATGATGGCTGAATTCCATTCAGCTGCTTCAGTTTCAGGGTCCTGGTATCAAGCATGCTGGTTCACTATCACACTGTCATGGCTGAGTGGGGCACTTGAATAGGTAAGAGAGATAAGTAAAAAAAAAAAATCTGTTTTTTATGTTAATTTGCAGCAACTCCAAACAAATTTCCATTGACTTCCACTGAAGTGGTGTGGAAGCAGGGACAGATGTCTCAAAACCCTGGACAATAAAGCCAAAAATGTGATTGTTTTGCATGTAATCTGGGTGAAATGATCCTTTGAAGTTATTTTTCATGAAGAGGTTCTGTTACTTTTTTTAGTGACCCTCAAACCTTTTTGCCAGTTTCATTATTTTTGTTGACTAATCACACTGACTGATAATGAGATGGGTTAAATCAAGCCATTAAGACATCTTTTTTTCTGATTATTGGACGCCTTCATATGTTTTCTCACTCGGTGTGTGTGTGTGTGTGTGTGTGTGTGTGTGTGTGTGTAGAGAGTGAAGGAGACAGATCTTCAGAGTGGGGGGGCTTCTCGAGGTGAGACGTGTAAGCCTGCTGCTTGTAGCAGAGTTAGACGGGATTAGGACATGTATCTGTGGGATAAGGCTGAGTTAGTGGGACCCTACAGGCCTCCACCTCACACCATCTGTCCAAACAGTCATGGCCTGTCCTCAACTCTGTCACTCTCTTATGTCTCTCCGTCCTGTCTGTCCAAACTCTCTTATTCACCTTGGCTTCTTGTTCTCTTTCTGGTCCTCTTTTCAGAAAAACCCTCTCCTCTGTTTGTGGTTCAGTGTTGTCACAAGTTTCTCCCACTCCAGCACCTCCTAATTCATGACCCGGTTTGGTCTTTAGAGCCTCTCAGGGGATAAAAGGATATGAAACCAGGTTTATGGGGTGATGTAGAGGTTAACTTCCCACTGAGGGGGTCTGGATAATGACAGAAGATGTTTAAGAAGTCAGTTCACCCAAATAACCAAAACATATTTTTTCACATACAAATAGTTGAGGTTTTGGGAAAGCCCTGCTCCCACCCTAATACAAGGGACGTGGTCCCTTCTTAAATCTTTCTCAGTCCCAATAAAACTGACAGTTTGTAAGGAGTTGTTCGACATTTTGGGAAATGTTTAGTCTTATTCACTTACTGCAAAGATTTAGATGAGAAAATAGATACCACTCACATGTCTGTACGCTGAATATGAAGTTACAGCCAGCAGGTGGTTAGCTTAGCTTAGCATAAATAAGTTTAATCTAAAAAACCCTAAGCTAAGCTAACATTTCCTCAGTCTAGCTTCAATGCCACTGTCATGTCTAAAGGAAGTATAAAGCTAACGCCAGCTACTGGTTAGCTTAGTTTAACATATAGACTGGGAACATGGGCAAACAGCTAGCCTGGTTTTGTCCAAAGATAACTAAATCCACCCACCAGCGTTTCTAAAGCTCAGTCATTTTTGTCTTGTTTAATTCGTACAAATACTGAATTTGTACCTATGACATGTTGTGGTTTTATGGAGGTTATGTCCTGGACGATTTCTTGGACGGGACGAAACTTCCTGGAGTCTCTGCTGCGTTGTTGCCTGTGATGACAGGACAAGAAGAAGCAGGCCTGCTTCCCAAAACTATTCCTTTAAAGTCCAGCTTATGCATAAAGGCCATAAAAGTCAAAGTCTTTATTCTAAGCGTAACGTAACTATTTCCTTACTCTATTAGCTTCAATGCCACTCTCATGTCTGTGAGATACATGTGAAGCTAAAGCCACCGGTTAGCTTAGCTTAGCACAAAGACCAGAAATGGGGAAACAGCTACCCTGGCACTGTCCAAAGGTAAGAATATACACCTACTAACACACCTGAGCTCGCTGATTAACACATCATATCTCATTTTCTCAATCCAGACTGAACACTATTTCTTTGCCAGGCGCGGGACTAGCCTTTTGAAATCTGTAGATGAGCTCAAGAAATTTCTGCGTAAGGTTCAGTATTCAGTTCAGTATATTATGGTAATCCACGACACCGCAGGACAAAATATACAACCTGCAATCAGAAAACAACCATTATAGCATCTCACTGCTACGACCACCTCTACCCACTATGATAATCACAGTATAGCATCCTGAAGCGCTAATTACTTAAATACACCTCTAGAAACAAGGCTGCAGGAGATCAGCGAACTGTCTGTAGATCAAGCTCCACCTTGAATGTGAGGTGCACTGAGATGCATCTCGGCAGCTGCTGGACACATGAGTGCACGGCCGCAGATGCAGGAGGGGTGGTGGTGCGTTCGGCATGAAGTATGAGGTAAGTTCCTCTGTGTCTCTCCCTCTCTTTGTCCCTCACCCTCATGGGAGGCCCTGTTGGTTTAGCTGCTAAGCTTTGCCCGGAAACACAAATGATGGACAGATAGAGAGGTTAAAGTAGAGAAAGAGAGGAAGAGACTGAATGAAGAGAGTAGGAACTGTTACATATATAAATATATATATATATATTTTATGTGTCATTGTCTCCTAAAGAGTTATCATATTTTAAATGTCCCCTCAATATGTTCTTTGCTCATCAGGGATCCTAATTGTTGGTAAATTTTTAAATCCTGTTTGTGAGTCTTGTGCTATTTCCATGAGTCAGCGTGTCTGGTTGCCTTAAAGGTTTTGTTTACTGTCCAAATCAGATTTGTGAAGGAGGCACTATTAACTCACTGATTCCTCACCGAGACACTATTAAGACACAGAGAGACTCCGGATTAACAAGTTTAGCTTTTAAGGAGCATCGAGAAACGCTTGTTGTGCATTTCTCTGATTTAAAGGGGTCAGAAAAAAACAGAATTAACTCACAGACAAACCCCTTTGTGGAAATACTGAGATCTTTAAAACGGCAGCACGGCTCTGTTTGCCCACAATGTTAAAAACTAAAGTTATTTAGACCGCTGATTACAGGGACAGTTAGTTTTTAATCATTCCTCTTGAAAATAAAATCAATAATTCATTCATTCAGATGACTAAACTACATCCCAGATAGATTAAAATGAAACCACAGCAAAACACCATCTTTTCTTCAGGAAATTGGAATATATGTTGATTCTGTGCAGCAAAGGTCAAACTTCATTTCATGTCAATTGGTTTATTAGATAAAGAGCAAACCGTCTACACACTGCTGCAGCCGTCGAAATGATGGGAGGGCACTGAGGTGGATTCTGTATTATTACTGAATCTCTTTAGGATGTTTTAGTTGATTTTGTCTCTTCATCATATTTGTGTTTAATCAAATTATAAAACATTGACAAACAACAAATGTGGAGCCAACTGGTTTCTGTAGCTCTTGGCAAAAACGATTGAGACTCATTATATTATTTGTAATTAAATAAATAATGAAAATTGAATAAAAATAAAAAATGGCTCCCAGAATCTCACTTGGGAGACCTGAGTGGGTTAATCTGGCCACAGTCGTGCAGAATGCTGCCTCCTCAGATTCCTGTCAAAGTCCCAGTTTCATGGTCAGCATCTTTACAAATTACATCTGATTTGGAAAGACGTTTGAACGTCGATGCTGCTCTGGATGGTCTATCTGTTTTTTTTTTTTTACTGAAAAAGCAGTGATAGAAGAAGTATTCAGATCTGTTTCTGAAGTAGAAGTAGGAATAATATAGTCTCAAAATATTAATATGCAAAAAAAAGTCCTGCAGGAGCATTACTAGCAAAATGTACTTAAAAATATTAATTTTATGCAGAAACACTCCCCTCAAAGCTGTCGAATAAACTGAGTAAAAAGCATATAATTTCTCTCTGATGTGTGGAGGAGTAAAAGATCAAAGTAGCATAAAATACTCAAGTAAAGTACCTCAGAATTGTACTTAAGTGCAGCAGTTGAGTAAATAAACTTGGTTGCTTTCCACCACTGTTACATGAATGTGTTAAATGATCCTTAACACTGTCTAAAATTGTATTGTTTATCTCCTGTTATAGACTTTCTGCTGCATATTTGTGGTCATGCTTGCTGTCAGGCTCAGGACAGTAGCAGTGAGTGTCCACTGTGGGGCAGTAGAGAGTCTACAGACCAACTTGTGCCAACTAACGTGTCAAGACTTTGTTTTACTCAGTGACAACTGACCAAATTTTACTTTTGATGACAAACTGAGTCTGAGTTGACACCATGAGTCGTTGTTTAGCAGAGGAGTGTGTGAACAACACACGTGTGTTACAGTTTATGTGACTTAGCATGTGATGAAATGTCTGATGTGTTTGTGAGACAGTGTGAAGTATTTTTTACCTTTTATACAAAGATGATGGGGGGGGGGGAGTGAGATACAAGGAAACCAAAAGAGATGAAGAAACAGAGAGAGACAGGCAGTGAGAGATGAAAACAGAGGGAGAGAGACATTGCCAGAGAGTGTGAACATGCCTGTGAACCACGAGAGAGGGATATGTGGAGAGAGAGAGAGAGAGAGAGAGAGAGAGAGAGAGAGAGAGAGAGGGAGGAGGGGATTGTTGCAAACAGGGATTTGCAGCAGAGGGGAGAGAAAGAAAGGGGGCAGTGGCACTCAGTGACAGAGTGCTATACACACTCACATGCGCACACACACACACTCTCTGTTTCCTCTGTGTCTCTCTCCAAACGTGTCAGTCAACCAGTCAGTTGATTATTTTTGTGTGTGTGTGTGTGTGGTGGGGGGATGCTGAAAAGAGCTCCATACCATCCTTCATCTCTATGACCGACGGTAAGATCATTTCATTCACTTTGGCTGTCACGTCTCTCGTGTCGGGCCTGTGTGTTTCTCTGATCCCATTCCACTTTTTTCTCTCCTGTGTGTGTGTGTGTGTGTGTGTGTGTGTGTGTGTGTGTGTTGCTCTTTTTTGGGGCTGGCTTTTTGCCGTGACTCTGGTCCACAGCCAGATTGAGGCCTCCATGGAGCCCTGTCACTGCTTGCTTTCTTTTACAATCCATTTTGACCCACGGGGGGTAAAACTAATGAGCTGTGCAGCAGAGGCACTAGTCAAAGGTGGTTTTTAATTAGATGTTCATTGTAACAGTAATAACTGTGTGAAGGCCTGTGATTAGAGTTGTTGGACGAAATAGCTTTGCTCTCCTAGAGCTTTCTTTGATGTACTTACCACTAAATATTGAACTTTGCATTGACAGTCTGAGGATGTACTTGGTCTTTTCTCACTTCTGTGAGTGTTTGGAATCGTGAAATGAACTTTATCTTTATCACCTTGAAAACATAAAAGCCTCTCAGCTATTAAACGGTAATTTCATGTGAAGTTTAAGTATATTTCCATATGAAACAAAGGTTTTTGATCTGGACTGGACGGAAAAAGTTCTACCATTTTGAATGATAATATTGAAGGACAACATCAGCTTCAGTTGAAACTGAGAACTTAAAACTTTTTTTTTTTGCCCCTCTGGCTGTATAAAAATGTATTTCGATTCATTTTGGAAAGTCTTGGGCTCTGGATTAAAGTCTGAACCTGTTGATAATTGGATTTGGTCTCTGAGACTTGTGGATCTTTCTGTCAAAAATGATTAAGCCCTCTGAATTCTTTGCCTCAGTCGGTTATGTGTTCAGTAGGCAGATCTTTCTAGAAATATTACATGTTATATGTATTGTGTGCGTGTGTGTGATTACATTAGCGCAATAACCTGCAATCATTTCAACATGGGGATGAATACGACACTTGGCAGCCAGAAGATGAGGCATTTTTGAGATAAACAGACCCATTTTTGAATGTATTAGTTTCACATACAGAATGCTCCCTTTCACAGATGAGATTTGGCACTGCTGGCTGCAAACAGCCAATGTGAGGATCATTGTTTGTTAATGAAATGTCAAAAAACTGTTCAGTCTCCAAAGTTAGGCTCAAATATGAAGTTTCAAGCATGTTGTAAAAGTGTAGAGACTCAAGAAGCTGTGGTTTTGTCTGCACACGTCACTAACTTTTGCACGTACAAGTGAACATGCATGTGTGTGTGACTGTGCATGCGTTCATATTTGTATACGTGTGTGTAAGGGGGGGATGTGCTGCAGATTAGTGTCTTAATATAACACACAAACAGGCCTGACACACACGCTCACACAGTCTAACTTCACGTTCAGCACTGAAGTCAGAATGAACTTCAAGGCACTTATGGTACCATCATCATTTTGTGCAACATCACAGCCAAAACTCTTCAGACGTCTACAAACTGGAGACTGATTTTGATCTAAAGGAAGATTTTTTTAATTATAATCTATCCACTGCCACAAGTGTACGATGGTATTAAACAGATATTTAGAATAAAAAATGAATGCCAATGTCTGGTAAGGTTTTAAAAAATGTTTATAAAATGTAATGAATGGCTTTATTAATGGTTAATAAATCATTTACTTTATAGATCAGTCACAGAACTTTAGGGTTGCCAGGTTGTCAAAAACCTCATCCAGCACTTTTGACAACCTGGAAAAAGCCTTGTCATTTAGTTAACTCTTCAATTCAGAAGGACGTTCTTTTAAACGGACTTTATACATTAACTGTTTTGAATTGATGCTGATGTGCTGTTAATGAATAGCTTTTGGTTGTCAAACAGTTCATTTAAAGGGTTTTTTCTGACTAATTTAAGAGTTGGCTAAAAAGGACAAAGCAAGTATTACACTAGAGGAGGATTTTTCCACAACCTGGCATCCGGAAAGTTGCTCTATTAATGGCCAATCTATAAAGCATTAGTGAATTATTAAAGTGGAGCTCCCCTAATTTTCACATCACATAAAAAGCTTTATTTAGCTTTTTCACTCCTTAGCACGGTGCTAAGGAGTAAAAAAGCTAAATAAAGCTTTTTGTGTCTCCAGAGGGAGCTCTCTGAGGTCCCATAAATTACCTCAAGTGATGTCACTTGAGTCAGCGTCAGTTGAAGACTACATGTTTGAAAATGACAAAAACCTGGCGCTGTAGAGTCAGACAGACGTGAGCTCGCTCGATCTCTTTGGCCCAGTCCTTGTCTCTAGCGACTCGAGGCTACATTAGCCGCTACTAGCACAACACACGCGAATCTCACACTGAACCATAAGCAGTTGAGTTGTATTGTGGGTAATGTAGGCGCAGGCGTTTACAAGGAAGAAGAACGGATGAAATTTTAAAAGAAAAAGACATCTCTGGTTCTTTTGCGTTGATTCTGACACTATTGTTAAACTATGGATTGACTGTCTGACAATTTTATGCTATATCAGTGTAGTGGGGTGCTTAATTTTTTACAGATTTATACCTGATAAACTTGTTTCTCTTCTCCCTGTATCCCAAACCCTTTGTTTCCATTCCATCGTCCTTTCAGGACAAGACAAACAGAGACAGGGACACAGGGACGAACAGTTTCTCTCAGAGGAAACTCCCCAACCAGTTGACTTCCTGACATCACCGCCGCTGCTGTCTATGAGCTGCACTGAGGCAGAAGAGTGGACTTTCCAACAATCCTGACACACGGAAAATCCCTGTTGAAACTCCACCAGCAGCAGCAGCAGCAGCAGCAGCAGACACCATGTCCTCTCCTTCCCTCCCCATGCCCTCGCTCCCCCCCAGCCCTCTGGCCATGGAGTACCTAAATGACTTTGATCTCCTCAAGTTCGAGGTGAAACCTGACACTCCTCCACTCCCTCCTCCGTGTTCATATCCCAAATCTGGCCTCCCCCACGACCCTTCCAGCTCTCCGTACACCAGCCACCCTCCGCAGGACTCCAGTCTGAGCTCCAGCCCTTATAACTCACTGCCACCCTCGCCGACGCTCAGCGACGCCCACCCGCCACCTTCGGGCTCTTCCTCACTCTCTTCGTCATCCTCCTCCATCTCCTTCCCCCTCTCCATCTCCAACAGCTTCACCTCTGGCATCAGCTCCGGCTCTCAGGGGAACGTGGAGGGCAGCCCAGCCCACGGCGGGCCTCAGGGTCCCACTCCAGCCTCCCTGGAGGACCTGATCTGGCTGGCGGCGCTGCAGCAGCAGTTTGGAGGTGAGGTGACGGGGCCCGCCACTTTGCTGGGAGCCTTGGGAGGAGTGCCGGAGCGAGGAGACAGAGAAAGGGGGCCGGTCAACGGCTTTCTGGGCTGTGAGGATGCTGTGGAGGCTTTACTGAACTCAGCTGCTGCAGCTGTCAGCTCACAGGTAACAATCTCCTATTTTTACATGATGATTCTGGCAAGAACCGACTTTTATCTTCTCCTCCACATTGCCTCTTCATCATCGTCTTCTTCATCATCAGTTTCCAGGTCTTTCTCAGAGCTCGAGCAGCAACCTGGGAGACTCCAGCAGTGACAGCGGAGGTGACATCTCCTGCGGCAAAGGGACAGATATGTGCCATCGCCCGCTTGTCTTCCTCTCATCAGCACCCCCCTCGCTCCCCAACACCGCCCCCACCTCGGCTCCCTACCCTCAACCCCTCAGCCCGCAGGGCCGCCTTCATCACCAGCATCACCATCACCAGCACCACCCACATCACCCCATGCATGGCAGCCATCACCATCACCACCACCCTCAGATTAATCAGGTACACAGGGCATCACTCACACGATCCAGATTGTCTGAGATACACCGACAATGATAATGATGCTCAACAGGAAGTGTTCATCCATTACACATGGGAGCTCTTTGGAAGTGGAAGAATGAAGTAAGAAGAGTGACACTTGTCGCATTAGAGGGCTGAGCGGAAAGACAGAGGGATCGTACAGTGAAGGATTAGGATTAGGACATTAGAACATGGTAATTAATGTGTGTGTGTGTATCTCAGGTGTCACTTTAAGGATCACTCTCTCCATGACAACAATAAGTGAAGCTCAAGCTTTGTCTTTAAGGTTGCAGAGTCTTGATTTGCCATGAAAAAAACCTGCTTGTCTGCAAAAATTTAGCTACATTTAGCATTTATAAGCACTATGAACATTTAATACATGGCTTATAACACACTATTCACATTGATGTAGATTTATTATATAATGCACATGCATTTGTCAGCAACTATCATTTATCCTATGAAGACATATTTTATATTATTACAACTGTGTTTTGCTACACTGCCATTATCCGTTAATACCAGTTTCCAGGCTCCACTTGTGGATACTTGTTGACAAATATACTGATTAACACTATCTGCTTCCAATTACATTAATGGGTGTGATAAACTATGTCTTAAATGTTCATGTACTTAAATACCACTTGTGCCACTTTAAATGGCCAAATGTGCTTGGAGGAGAAATCAGTTTCATCTTAATAAAACTGAGTCTCGGTTGCTGTTTTGTGAATGTGATTTTAATTGGCAAATAAACTTTGGTTAGCTGTGTTCTGGTCAATCAAGATGTCTGGGTGGATCTCTATATGGAGCACAGTGTGAGCTTATGATAATATCTGCTATTATTGCTGTGCGTAATCCTGATAACTGTCACCCACACTTAGTCAGATTACATGACAGATTATGGACATGTGGTGCCGAAATGTGCCCCCTGACAAACAAACACCCGGTATAACACATCACATGTCCTCTACTCATATCACAGTGAGGTCTATATATTTGAAGTGTGAATCTCGGGTAAACCCACTTCACACCCATCTGACTGGAAACACATTTCCAGCATGTGTCTCGTTGCCAATTAACATTGAGCAGCAGCATATTCTCTCTGTGTGTGTTTTCTCCGTCTGCTCAGCAGTGCGGGGTGAACGAGCGCTTCTCTGATGAGCAGCTGGTGAGCCTGTCGGTGCGGGAGCTCAACCGACACCTGCGAGGAGTGAGTAAGGATGAGGTGGTGCGCTTGAAGCAGAAACGCCGCACGCTAAAGAACCGCGGCTACGCGCAGTCCTGCCGCTACAAGCGCTTACAGCACCGCCACGCTCTGGAGTCAGAGAAACATGTGCTCACACAACAGGTACACACACACAGTGTTTCCATCACTTATTAGGACATTACATAGACTTACATTAATGTCCTGGAGACTTACCCTAACCAGAGCCATAACCACTACTTGCCTAAGCCTAACGCTAACCTTAACCTAAATCTGACCTCATCCGAACCTTCACCCAAATTTTCATGCTAAAATTTTATGATTTACATTCTGGGGACTTGCATTTTGTCCCCATAAGGAACGCGAGTCCCCAGAATGTAGAAACAGCTTAACGTCCCCACAACATGTGTAATACATGCCCATATACACACAGACATGTTCACACACACACACACACACACACACACACACATGCACAGACACATATTTGCACTACTTGCATCCTTGTGAGGACCCTGATTGAAATAATGCATTCTCGAGCCCCTTTGCCTGACCTTAACCTTTAATCCTTTCATTCGTTCTGTCCTTGTTTTATGTAGAAACACCCACTCGGTGCACGTGATTGCTTTCTTGTAAAGCACTTTGAGCTACAATTCCTGTATGAAAGGTGCTATGCAAATAAAGTTTATCATCATTATTATTATTAAAACCAAGTGTTAACCTTCAAACAGCTGTTTGAAGTAGTGAGGATGTCCTCACTTTCCAAAAATGTCCTCACTCTGTTGGTTAAAAACCAGTCACTGCTCACTATGTAACAAGCAGACGTTACATTGACTTACATTCATGTCATTTCCTGTATACCCTAACATTTCACCCTAAAATTTAATGATTTGTGTTACGGGGTCTAGCATTGTGGTCCTCACAAAATTTTCGGCCCTTGGACCCCACAAATATAGAAAAACAAGCAAACATACACACAAACACCCACATCCTTGCATTTGTGTCTTGGCTTGATATTCCCTTTCTCAGCATATGTGCATCCAAGCCTGAGCTCAAACTTAATCCTAAACCTGATATCAGATTTAATCTTGAAAATTCTGGCCTTCTGACATTCCTGACAGTTTATGGTACGGACGATAACAAGTGAACATCTCTGCACTGTTCACTGCACAGTTGCTCATCAAAAGCACAAACAAATGTTAACTGTTTTCCTTCCCTCCTCAGTTGGAACAGCTACAGTGTGAGCTGACTCGAGTGCTGAGGGAGAGAGACGCCTACAAGGCTCGCTACGAGAAGCTCCTCAGCACGAACCACGGCATCGGCGGTGGCGATGCCCCACCGACCCGCACCAGCAACCCACCTTCCCCGCCCCCTGACTACTTCCTCTGAGTTGAACCCACAGGGAGAGGAAGAAGAGGAAGAAAATACAGGAATGAGTAACAAGACCAGCCAACATGGAGCAGTCAGTGATGAGTAATCAGACTTTGGGAAGAAAACAAGGATGTGTATGTGTGTGTGTGTGTGTGTGTGTGTGTGTGTGTGTGTGTGTGTGTGCATATGTGTGCGCGTGTGTGTCTGTGTGAGAGGGAGAAAGTGAAAGAGAGACATTGACAGGCAGTATTGGGGGCTATACAACTGTGAAACCCACCCTTGAATAATTAAAGGGGAATTGACTGTTAGACTCAACTCTAGGCTGCTTCATGGACTTCATTTTAACTTCACTGTGAATGATAGCTGCACAAAAACCAGCTGAGAGCTCTTTAAGGTCTTTTGCTTGTGATATCAGTGCAACAGTGGACAATCAAGACTATGAAAACAGATGAAAAAAAAGCTTTATCTTGCATTAAACCTTATCAATAGTCCCTTACACTGCTTAGCATATTATCTATGCAATATTATATAGGTGCAATGTACTCTCCAAATGGGTGGTTGAGGCTCGAACTGTAGTTGTGTTTTTTTTATAATAAGCTGCTAAAGCTGCAGAGGTCTGAGTAGTGCAGTGGTGCTGGATGTGGAGTGGTATGGGCTTGGATAAAGTATCCACGGCATGCAGTTGTATTTGCCAGCTAATATTTCACAGTTGCCTACCAAAGTGTTTAAGCTCACCAAGACTTGTTATTCTTTGTAAGATGAATAATCATAGATTAAAGAATGTACAAGGATACCTTTCATGGGAATCTTCCAGTGATTGTGCTAAATGAATAGTGGGGATACTGCTCTTGTGTTTTAGCAAAGAAATCTACCTTTTGCTAGTCGGAAAATGGCGACTTTCAGCCATTTACAGCGACAGGAAAGACTTGCTGTTTGCTCTCAGAAATGGGTTTTTACATACAGAGAAGTGGAGCTGGTGGTGTGCTTAATTAAAGCGACTGCATACGGTGAAAGAGAAAGAGAAACCCATCGCAGCAGGCGAAAAAGAGTGTGGCATGATTTGTGTGGTTGTTTCCAGTTCTCCAGACTAGAGAAGCTATTTTTGGGCGGATTGAACACCTCTGTAACAGGGACGATCACCAAATGTATGCAACATGCGGCACCACAGAGCTGGTCACTGTGGGCTCAGGCACTGTGGGCTACAGATGCAACAGAAAATTAACGGTGCAGGGATAAAAAAAAAAAAAAAAATGCAAAAAAATCTCTTCGTGGAGACAACTTCTTAACTGTCCCATGAAATCATTGCCAGGGTTCATGCATTAGAGCTATTTATTTTGTTTGGGTGTAGGTTAAATAAATTGTTCTTTTATTTATTCACTTATTTATTCAGTATTTATTGTTTATTTATGTACTGATTCTAATTATTTTACCTTACTGGTTTTATTCCATTAGCGTGTATTTTTACTTTCCTACAGTTAATTATTTTATCCAATTGTGATTAGAATTAACATTATTACAAAAATTAGGGCCATTATCATGGTTCCCTGCTCCTGTTGTAGTGTGGTTTCATATGCATATGAAATAAACAAAGTACTTTACCATCCCTGTCATGCTGTGGTGTTTTTTTGTTTTTTTTTGTGCACCTTGCAAACAGGTTTTCCCCTCATCTCTTTTCCATTCACCTATCTGAGCATCTCCCTCGTTCAGTCTTCCACAGGCCTTTCCTCTGCAGCTCGCCCTGCAGCCCCCATGCCCTGCTCCATCCCTCGCTTTATCTCTGTCCCTCTATAGTGAGGCAGTGACCCTGGGTGTGCACTGTTTGGGATGACCTCATCTTCAGCTCTACCTCCCCCTCTGTGTCTCTCGCTCTCTCTCTGGCCTGTATAATAGGAGCAGGATTAGGGCTATAATAGCGCCCTGGCTGCTCACTGCCGGAGTCTATTGTGGCTTTGTGTGGGAGGGACACACCACCGCTCATGGCCACACTCACATTTTGACAGAAAACATGTCCAAATACACTCCTTGGATCAGAGACTGCAAATGACTTGATGTAATAAAATGCAAATGAGTCAGGCGTGTCTTCAGCGACACACAAGGGAAAGAGGGGAGAGCCTGCAGACCTGTAGGCAGGTAGGAAGGTTGTCATGCCTCTTTCTACCATAGGAATACCCAAATGACACATTTGAAACATATATCCCCCAAGGACACACACACACACACAAGCGCTCACACAAACAAAACCAATTAGTGAGGGGAAGACTTGTTTTATGCTGCCCCCTAGCGGCCGCTCTCCATATCGCCTGCGTCTTCCAGAGGTCAATGGGAGCTTCGTGACACAGAGCATCCCTCCAGCGTACTGACTTCCTGCATCGCCGCTCCACTTTCGTTGCTGCTCTGCATGCACCTGCAGCCAACTCCTCCAGCGCGTGAGTGCCCGCTTTCCTCTCACCTCTGCACAGAGTCCAGATCTTTGCGTGTCAAGTCAGTGAGTCATAGTTTTGGGGAGCGGTGATGAATGACGGTGATGACTGCAGAGCTGGACCAGGGCCCTAACCTGAGGAGACGGAGAGACAGGAGCGAGAGAGAGAGAGAGAGAGAGAGAGAGAGAGAGAGAGAGGGAGAGGGAGAGAGAGAGAGAGAGAGAGGGGGGAGGCATAACTGAGAGAGAGAGAAAGAGAGAGAGAGAGAGAGAGAGAGAGAGAGAGAGAGAGAGAGAGACCGTGCTTACTTTGTAGTTGCCGAGAGCCGCGTGACAGGTGAGAGCTCATTCCGTGCTGCTTGGGCATGGAGTTCATAAAGTGAGTCGGGGGTGAGGAGCGGGGGAGGAGGGTGTTCTGTGTCTTGTGGAGTCCTTATTCCCGATCGCTTGATTTCAGTTTGCAGATGCCGACAGATGTGCCCGAAGACAGGCTCAACAACGAGGAGAAAGCGACCAAGGTAGGATGCACGGGGCCGCGCGAGCTCGGGGCAAACGGCTCCAATAGCCAGGTATTTAATCAGCCAATCAGGTTTAGGGCAAGGTGGTGGGATGTTGATGATGTGTGATGTTCTGGAGGGGGTGTTGGCGAGCTGCATGTGTGTGTGTGTGTGTGTGTGTGTGTGTGTGTGTGTGTGTGTGTGTGTGTTTTAGGTAGGTGGTGGTGCAGAGAGGGGGTGTCCTGCATTCCAGTCATTCTCGTTTTAATCATTAAATTGTTTGATCCAACTTTTGGCTAATTTCGGATAATTTTTGCTTCTTGAGCGTCATTAAAACAGTGTTAGTCAGTATTGTTCTCATAGCAGTTTATCAAAGTGTGAGGTGTCCTCATATTCCACGGAGAGTCACCCCGTGACTTCGTAGTTCCTCTCATTGCTCTGCTTCTTGTAGCTGTTTTTTGTTTCCAGACCTGCAACTTAACTGTTTTGGTTCACTCTGCTCTCATTGCCGCAGTCGGCAGCTGTTTCCAGCAAAAAGCTCCAAAACCCCACTGTATATTTGCTACTCAGCACTAAACAGCAGGCAAAGTTGGGGATTTGCATTTGCTGGTGCATCATTTAGCATTTAAAGAGCCACATATTTTCATCAGGGGTGGGTGGAGACCAAAACAAAGCTAAAAGGACAGTCCATGTTGGACTTAAGTTCATCTAGAGGACACAAACACAGCTCCAATTGAATGCTAATGTAGCTCCATGTCTGTGTATATAGCAAACTGTTTGCTAACATTGGGTTCAAAAGGTAAAAATATGTCAGTGCTGTGTTTACAGCTTGCTTCCGCCGCCCCCGAGCAGCCGAAAAATGGGTTATAGTAGGTTTAAAGTGGCACTCCAGTGATAGTACACACAAATGTCAGTTTACTCATCCAGAGGAATACTACTCATCCTGTGGGAAAGAAAGTTGTGTGCGTCTCCTCTGTGTCTGTGGAGGATTTAATTGAATTTGAAAATGACCCTGATGATGTCATCAAGACTTATTTTGGATTTGCCTTGAGGCTTCAAATATTTGACAGAAAATCTGTGCTATAGCCTAAACTGTGGGCGTGACGTTTGACGGATGGGAAGGAAGACGCTATTCAGTTGTATTTTAAGATCCAGTGTTTTTGAGGCTTCAGTCATACGAGGGACAGAAAAGCAGGCTATTTTTTGTCTATTCAGTCTCTTGCAAGTCCCCTGACTTTGTGGAGGTGCAATAGCAATACTATATATGGAGTATCACGCCATCATGCAAGTCAGGTCTGTTTTTAGGTTATATAAGAAACACCATGTTTGATTACAGACTCGCCTTAAATGTTAGAAAACGAAGAGAGCGTCCCTCCATGTCCCTCTTTCCTGCAGTGTGACAGTATGACTCTGTCCAGCACCCCGACTGTTCGCAGAGGAAGCACTCCTCTGCCAATTAAGCACCAGCTCAGACGTGAAGAAGCTGTCCATGATGACGCTGATTGGACATCAGGTGCGGCTGGACCTTCTGCTTCACCGATCAGCTTCAGCCCAGCCTTGGACGACATCCTGACCGTGTCTGTGGAGGGCAGGCCGGATGGGCCTTTAAGAATCGCCCTGCTGGGGCAGAACGGCGTGGGAAAGTCGTCTCTGGCCATCGCCCTGGCTGGGGACATGGACAGGACCGCGTCTGTGGACTCTGAAGGTACAAAGCAGTGTGTTTGACAGGACGAATGCAGAGCAGTGTAATGAAGTGGAGTGGCTGCCTGTGGTGCGGTTGCTTTCACAGAGAACAGCAGGTAAATACATCACAGCACCCATCTCCCATCTGAGACCTAACTGCTGCTCTCTCTGTCCTTAGGGGAGGGTTATGTGCGCACAGTCACTGTGGATGACGAGGAGAGCACCATCATTATCTATGACAACTGGAGACAGGTGAGCCAAACAGCACTTCCCCGTTCCCTCACTCCCTTCTCTCTGCTCCCTCATTAGGCCACTCAGCTATCTCTGTAGCTGTATACAGTGTGCACTGTGGTGTCTATATACATCTGGTCTTGTGAGAAGGCCTGAGGGCTGCCAAATCCTTTTAAGAAGAAGCTCAAAGTTTTGATTCTTAATGTACTTTTCCTACAGCCTAATTCTACTCTGTAGTTGAAGCTCTTTGTCTGCTGCATGTGATGATAGTGTGCTTTATCGGGAGATAAATTAAATAGTTCCTGCATTACAAGTGCAGAAATCTGAGCGTCCATCAATATATTACACATACAAACATAAATTGGAGTGTATCCCAGCATGCGAGGTGCAGAAAGGTAGGGTACAGGTTAGTAGTAGAACTAGCATGTAGCATAAGAAATGAGATTAAATGGAAAATGCATTGTCAAATGGGCTCATTTAAAGATCAAAAAGGTAAACGAAAAAGAGAATGAAAAGAAATACAGTGCCTAAACAGATGCTTGCTGCATATGTAGCATATTTCAGACATGTTCTTATTGCTTATCTGGAAGATGTTGCATTGTTTACTGTAGTTGACAGCACTGTAGCAGAAATTGATGCCAAGCTCAGAAAAACACTGCGGCCAAAAGAGGACAATAAATCTGCTGCATCTGCTTGGCCGAGGAAAGCTCATTATCAGGTTGTTTTGCACACTTTTTCCTCTTTTCCCTCGAGTGCAGTTCGGAGGCATCTGTGTGTGTGTGTGTGTGTGCATGTGTGTGTGTGTGTGAGAGAGAGTGTGTGAGAGAGAGGGCTGCCCACAGAACAGATGTGCCAAATGACTACATTAATGTTTTTTGATTTAGGTGGATGTGTGAAAAAACACGGACCACAAGATCTGTGTTTTTTGATGTGGGGGTTTCTTATGTGTTACTCTTTGAATAATGAGCATTTGTTGTGAGAAACACTGCAATGGTCACCTTCTATGGCATTTTCTTATATAATTGTAGCATTACGTCTGTGTCTATCCTTAGAGTGCAAAAGCTGCCTTTGGTCTGTGCTCAATTCTGGACTTAATCAAAATTAAATGAAAAGTCAATGGACCCTGGCAGCTCTAACTAAAGACCGGCTGGGATTTAGTCAGTTCTCTACAGTGTGAAGGATTCACTCAGGGATATTTTATTTTTAGGGATCTCTCTCTTGCTTCGAGAGGATGAGTGTGTGTCAGCGAGAATTTAAGGTGCACTGCATTTGGCCTTTTCTACAGTAGTAATTTCACACTGAACCACCACAGGGGATTTTAGATAGAGCGCTCAATTGTGTTCTGCAGGCAGCACTGTTGTCCTGCACATGAGGCTTTGACAACAATATTTATGAGGGCAATGGAAAGTCAAACATTTGCGCTCAGTCTCTGTCCTAACATTTTGCTCGCCGTGTATTTGAATGCAGCCGCAGTGTTGTAACATGCTGGCTGCCTCTGTTTGTCCCTCAGGACCTGTCGGCTCTGCTGTGTGAGGTGTGCGTCTTGGTGTTTTCAGTGACTGACAGGCGTAGCTTCCACCGCACCGCCCAACTCCGACTTCTCCTGAGGGAGACGCAGCCCCAAACTCCCATCATCCTCGTCGGTAATAAGAGTGACCTGGTTCGCACACGCGAGGTCACCTCTCAGGGTAAGCCGGACCTTCATTTTCATCCTGACCACACCAGCTGCTCCTGTTTGCTTCCGTTGTGGCTCTTATCTTCGCGCTTGGTGTTGACATTTTCAGCTCTTTATCTCTGTCGGTAAACACTAACGTAGGGTGAAATCTGTGAAAATGTAAATGTCAGCGTCTCAGCTTCATCGCAGTGTGGGAGTATGAAGGGAGTCACAGTTACAGTTAAAGCAGGAGAGCTTTCGCTGTGAGTGCAGCGATGTGCTGTTGCACAGCCTGGATAGGGTGTATTTTCCCACGTAAAAGCCGCCAAGAGCTTGGTTTTAAGCCTGTGTTTCTCTACAGTATTAAATATTCACAACTAAATAAGCAACAATAGTATTTACAGTGTTTACTAAGAGTATAGAGTGGTGAAGGAGTTATTGTGGTTCTTAAAGGTACATTACTGTGTACAGAAAAACTTTTGGAGAGGAGTTAACTACAACTCCTGAGGTGGATTTCAGCAAGAAGCATCCAGTCGCAGAGCTAAGATGATGTTATGTGTGCTGCTGGAAACTAAAGATTACAGTGTTAAGATACCAGAAAACACAATATGCATCTTAAGTCTATTCACTTTGGATTTCTGGATCCGTTCTGGATGAATTCACATTTTATTCTCAAACTCAACGATGAAACTTTTTCATCTTTAACTGGCATCGTCTCCATCACAATGACAGCTGAGGCTCATGGGTATTGTAGTATTTGGAATCTTCTACAATGACAAAATGATGGAAAAGAGATTTTCTCAGAAGTGAAGTTTAAATAATTTAAACAGTGGCCACGACATAAACCCATTTTCACATGTTCCAGAAGACGCCTGTGTTTCCGTGTTGGGAAACAACCTCATCTGAGCCCCGTCCACTTCAACCCAGTGAGGAAGCCCAGTAGTTCACAGTAGTTTCCTGTCTTTGCCTCATTTAAGCAACACTGCGGTGGGATATCTGCAGCTTGTCAGGGGGTTCTGGGAGACACAACTGATGGAGCATCGTCTCAATGAGTTTGCTTCAGGCAAACAACTCCCCACGTCTCTTGTTGTCATGTTTTGCTCTGTTATCATCCATCTCTACCCCCGACATGTTTACAGTGTCTGACAGCTTCTTGTCTTTGTGCACTACATCATATTATCCCCTCAAGAGTTTTTGATAGACACAGAGCATCAATACATTACTTTTAAGAGTTAAGTGCTTCTTTGAATGGAAGATCTCCAGCTACAAACACTACGTGATGCACAATATGGCCTCGCTGCCGATGAGTGGTAGCCTGAACTCAGAGTGCAGTGGACTGGAGGCTATATTTTACGTCATTTAATCAGATTTATTTACATATTTGCTTATCATCTATTCATCTTTTATCTAGTATTGTTGTCTTTTTCTGTATTGATTCAGCTGTATATGCATAGGGTTAGTGCAGTGTGTCGTGCTCACTGACTGTGGGGGTGTGGGAGTGGATGTGGTTGTTATGCCAGGAGCCCTCACCCCGAATAAGACACATATCACATAACAGATCCTCAGTCTGATTCAGGATGGCCTCCTGGCAAACTAACTGCTTTGCTGCAGGTAACACCACTGTCAAAATGTAAAACTAAAGGCAGAATGAGTAGGATTTTCCTAAAAAACAGTGACTCATGCAACAGTAATCCCTCTCAACCATCACTTGTGACCCATTGCAAGTGTGTGTGTTTGCAGAGGCCCTGCCCTCTGCCTGTATTTTCTCATTTTGCTTGTTCCAGACGTTTCTGGTGCATCAGCCTTTGGGCAGCCTCCAGACAATAACAGCGTGCAGGGTCTGAGGGCAGGACTCCATCAAAACATAGCACCAGATGCCAGATTGTAAGCAGCATCCATGAGGAGGTGTTGAGCCGTGGCCATGTTTGAATGTTGCGCCTACAAACCACAACAGATCCTACTCATGCTGCCTTTAAAGGTTGTGACCGCTGCTTTTATTCATCATGTGCCCTCTCCTCCCCATCTCCTCCCTCAGAGGCCATGTCCAGCGCCGCCCTCTACAACTGTCTGTACCTGGAGATCTCTGCTTCTCTGGACCACCGTACTCCGGAGCTCCTAGAGTGCGCCGTGCGGCTAGCCAGGGGCCAGTCCCCCTGGCCCCCGGGGACCAGTGCGGAGGACATGAGCGGCGGAGGTCAACGGGAGAGCATCACCTCCCGCGCCAAACGTTTCCTGTCCAGCCTGGTGCCGCGGTACCCGCGGGAGCGAGAGGTGGGCAAGTTCATGAGGCAGAAGTCCCGCTCATGCCACGACCTGGGGGCGCTGTGATGGGGCGCCGCGGGGAGCATAACGGTCAGATTGTTAGCAGAGGTAGCTGGAAGTGATGTAGTATACCAACAGAGAGAGGAGGAGGGAGTGATGCAGAGAAAAGATGTGAGTAGCAGAGGTGTGAAGGTGCCAGAGTGATGGCAGGACAATGTTGTGAGTGGTCATCTTGTGCATCCAGCAGAGGAAAACAGGGAGAAAGACAACAATGTTAGTGATGTTTATCCATAGGATGATATAGACATTTTATACATAAGCACAGAAGAAGAGAAACTATGTTGTAGAACATGTAAATAAACTATTGTAGTGATACGTAACTGCCTCATTCAGAGCTTTGAGAGTCAAATAAACATTTTTTTTTGAGGTCCTGATGAAGCCACTGCAGGTGTGCTTTTGTTCATAAACGACTCGTCACGAGGAAGAGGAAAACAGCATCCCATTGAACAACTGTCCAAGCCGGGGAAAAGTCATGACCGCACACATTCAGAGCTCATCAGTGGGTCAGACTTCGCTGATGATTCATGTCGTGTTCCTTTACTCTCAGCTGTATCCATGGGGATGGCGAGCGGTGCAATAATGAAATGCCAGCAAGGAGAGAGGGGAATTAAAGAGATAAAATCTGGATTTAGAGGGCTCGGCGTGGCAATAAGAGCAGGAGCAGAGAAGGAAAGCCAGATTATTGTATATAGAGTGACTGTTGCCACGTTACGGTAGTCAAAGAGACCTGTGAATCAATGAGACGTACACATTATGTCCATTTCAGCTCTGTGATTATACCTCTGCTCTGTATGCTGCACATAGGGATGGGAAAACTAATTCCAAAAAAAAAAACAAAACAAAACAAAGAAAAAACTCAACTCCAAATTAAAATGCAGAGGATTTCGTCGGATATCAGCTTCCCTGCACTCATCTGTATCGCTCTCCAGCCTCAGCGCTTCCATCCTCCCACCTCCACCCACACTGGGCACAAAGATTTAGCACATCATAGGTCGTTATACCCATCATTTGTTATCAGAGGGAAAGCTGTGCTATAATAGAATTAAAAAATAAAATGGTGGCATGATATTCTGACTCATTCCCTTGGCTGCAAACTGCTGGAACAGATTGAAAGGTTAAGATTTTGGATCGCCAACACGGGACACAAGCTCCCTCTTGTGGCTCAGTCGAGGTGCCACAGCTGGGCAGAAGAAACGTGTGTAAGGCTGAAGTGGTGAATGTGTGGGAAATATTTATGCAGCTGTCCATCCTGGTCCATGTCGCCGTCACTCCTGCAGAGCAGAGGAAGTGCACCTGTCTCACATTTGATAAAGGAAAGATGTGACAAATTCACGCTGAAGTCCTTCAGGCTGCCATCACAGAAATAGGAGCAGACAGATTTTGCATGCAAACTAGCTGCAGCCACAGGGTGTCGTGAGGGCTTTAGCATCACTGGAAGGAGCTCTGATTGTCAGCTGGATTTCTTAGACAGTTGAAGTGAAGTCTGCATCAAGAGGGTGCGGCCGATGAAACAGGACACTATGACAGTGCAGCTGTAAAAATGGGTGCATCGGCCCTGTAAGCAGGACATGTATGATCAGCACCTGAGCCACTACTGGTCTCTTTTGCAGATTCAGCAGATTTGCAGCTTGATATCAGTTTTTTAGAGTAGCTGTGACTTGAGATTAACCTTCTCCTCGTTAACAGCGATATAATTCTGGTGAAGAAATGCTAAAAATTATTTTTTCTTTCGGTCAAAAAACATCAGGAGCCTTTAAAAAGTAGTTTGTGTGCAATTTCAGAGCGTAGCCTGTTTCCTCCTATGGCAGCCGGGGCTCTGGCCCAATTATCTGTGATGCTTCTGTTTAGCAGATAACAATAGGGGAGTTAAATGAGTGCTCTCCCACCAGAGAGCGAATAAGTGTGTATCCCAAAATACAGACATTTTGACTCATCGTTGCAGGGAAAGCATGTCAAACAAATTCTGTTAGCGCTGGCTCAGTTCCAAATGTCCCAGTAAAGCAGCATGCACACGACCAGGAGCGTGGAACCAGCTCACCTGAATGGAATGCAGCCATTTTTAAATGTTACATCTGTGCTTTTCCTGCTCCGACATGCCAAAATGTTTCCTGTGACAGAGGTCGGCAGTGGGATTAAACGACCACGGGAGATTTTACTTAAGAAGCTTTTAATGGTTTTCTTCTTTAATGGAATGATTTGTGTGTGAGAAAGAACACCGTTAGTGGGTTTTCACGGTGAACAGAGACATGAACATCGACAGACTGTGGAACCCTAAAACAGCACTAACTGGGTTCAAAGGGGGTCCCTTCACAGGCTGCAGGCCTGCAGCTTCTTGTCAGCCAGCTTGAGAGACACCCAGGTGTTGAGCATGGAGGCCCTCAGTTTGCACCACACCAGGTGATTGGTCAACCCGAAGACCTGCGCCGCAAACTGAGCAGCGGCTTCGGGGGAGAGGATGGTGGAGCAGCCGAGACCTGCAGGGAGGGGAGACAACGGCGGGCTCAGTTACTGCGATGAATCAACTCACATGTGACGCATAATTTAAGACATAAAAACAGGAAGCGTGACGCTCACCGCTTGGCATACGAAGAGATGACCACACATCTTGCGCACCCCAGTCTGGAGTGAGAGGCGGGCAGTTGATGACGGGGTACGCCGTGTTTCCAGACATCACCGGGCCGAGGCCGTTACTTCTGCCAGCGACAGCCACAAACACAGTGGGCACGCCGTCACCTGAGGGAAGGCGGATACATACGACGTGACAGAGCACAGAAAAGCATAGAAGAGGAAAAATCCTTCAGCTTGTGTTAAAATGACGACACACACCTTCATATTCTGCTTTGATGCGCAGAGTCTCGTCGGGACCTTTGTGTGCTGAGGTGACTCTCAGGACGCAGGGAATCCCGTAGGCGGTGCAGGCCTTCTTGATTTTTTCACAGTGAGCCATGTCCGAGGTGGAGCCCATCAAAACCACCACCCTGCCGCCGGCCTGGGGCTCCAGCAGCATCTGGAGACACAACACGGCGCTCGTTAGCTCTGTGCCCATTAAATCTAGTCAGCCGCAAACTCAATTCTTCAGATTTCTCCAAATGTCATTAAATCAAACACATCATCCTTTTCTGGACTGTACATTGAATCTGTTGTCCCTCGATCCTTCAGCTAAAGCAGCAATGTGATTTATCTCATTTGAAAAAAAATGAATAAACAAAGTTACGAAAAGCCTGACGCCGTCCTGACAAACAGACCTCGACTCTTTCGGAGACCCACTCAAAGTTCCTCTTCACCATCTGCATTGCCTCAGGAGTGACTTCTTTAAGGTCTCGGTACACCTGGAAAGAAGGGAACACCAGTTATTTCAGCTTTTAGCTTAAGTTCTTAAAAAGCACCAAACTGAAACCAAGTCCTGACCTGCTTATCTTTCTGCTGGCTCCGATCTCCAGCTGGCCACAGCCTCCACGAATCGTTGTCGATCACATCAGCAAGGACGATCTCTTGAGTCTTCACATTCACGCCAAACTCAATCTAGAAGCAAGGAAGATAAACTGAAGCAGCTACAGGAGGTCAGCGGTCACGCCCGGCCGCTCGGACGCCCACGAGGGGTCACCAAAGCCAAACGGGGGGGTGTAAGAAAGCAGCAAACAAAACAGCAGGCCTATATCTCAGCATTTCATTCGTTTCTGTGAACAACTAGAGCTCACAGAACAATGGTCAAGCTTCAGGGGGAATAATTTGTCAAAAAAAGAAACCTATTAAGTATGTATGGTTGTTAAAAATAATAATAAAAGATATAATAAAGAGAGACTTGCATAAAAGTTCGTTCACACTTCTTCACGTTCATAATTCACACAAAATTCTTCCAAATGGCTTGTTTTACACAAACTTCCTGCAGTTATTGCCTTCTCTGTTTGGGTTAATTGTACAGTTCATCAGTTGATCTGTTTTGTCACTGTTCTGCATTAAAGATAATATGAAATTTGTCACTTATTCAATGGTCACCGGTTTACTCAGTGATAGAAAAGGGGTCACGTGCATGCTGTTGCATGAACCACTGCACCAGGGCACCAGTTTAACCAGCAGAGGGCAGTGCTGCTCTGCCTACCTTCATATCCACCAGCGTGCAGTTCTGAGTGGCCCAGGCCTTCTCCAGAATCTCAAAGATGGCCACAGTGCTGCGGTTCATGATGTCCACCTCACAGCGGCCGATGGCGAGCCCGGCCGGAGAGAACTTGGCCTCCAGCAGCTGCTCCTCTGACCACTGGGGATCATTGTTGGCATCATCCTACATCAGAAAGCGACTGATTACACACAGACGGACGTGATTTGACACCTGGCCACTTTGAGTCGCGGCACCTTAAAGAAAAACACTGGAGGAAGTCGAGGCGAGGGCTCAGACTCACTTTGAAGAACATCTCCATCTTCAGGGGGGCGAAGCGGTAGCCTTCCTTCACTCCTGGGTTCCTCTTGAGGAACGATCCAGTCGCCACTCTCCGGCACACCCACTCGATGGGGATCATCTCACAGTGGGCTGCGATGAACGCTGTGTCTGAGTGCTGCTTCACAAAGGCAGACTTAATGCCTGGAAGGACGCAGACGTTAAAATCAGGCTCCAAAACCCAAACATCTTGATTGTGTCAAGGACTGTGAACATGGCAGCGCTTTGAAGATTTTCATACCTCTGAAATGAAGGATAAGCGAGGGGGGATGTGGTGGGTCACGTTCTGCCTAATTATACGCATCCCAGCTTCAAGTCACAAGGCTCACTCATGAGTGGCATGTGGGTCACAGTTAGCCAATCAGTTTTAAATTAAAGCAAGATGGAGAGTCATTTTGGAATTTTGCAAGCTTTTTTTGTGGGACTAATGAGAGACATACACGGACTGTACCATGACACATGTCCCCACGACAAATGTCCCCATGACTGCAGGGCTCCATCAGCTCAGCACAGCCTGCTGCACGGATCATGTGCATTTAATGTGCAAGTAACAAATTAAAAATGACTGTTCAAAACCTGAATTTGTTACTGAATTTTGTCATGAAGAGAGTTCCTGGCAGAGCTGCAACAACTAGCTGATGGACAATTGATTACCAACCATTTCAATAATCAATCAAAGCCTTGATCTGCTCCAAAGCACACATTATAGAAATTAAATAAAAAATCTGGTTCCAGCTTTGAAAATGTGAGTAATTACTAGCCATCTTTAACTTTAATGGAATTACTCTAAATCATGTTTTTGTCTTTCCTGAACTTGTACACTTTGGCTTTAAAGAATTACAAATGGCGTTTTTTTTTTTTTTTTTTTACTAATCAATCAATAATGCAAATAACAAACTACATCTGCAGCTACAAACGGGTTTTAAAAATACTGAAACTGATAAAGTTTCCCAACAGCTAACATGAAAGATAACTAGGCCAAAGGTTTTCTGTCACCTCACTGACCTCTTCTCTCACTCATTGTGGTCAAACTGGGAAAATTCAGTGGGATTCATTTACTGTGTGTGTGTGAGGAGAGCTCATTAAAACAAATACTTAAACTCCACAGTAATTAAGCCCTCTGGCTTGAAACCGCTCACGAACACCCTGAATGTTGCGTAACATTTGGGAAAGTTGCCTCAGGATGAGTGAGACGGGTTCTTCTAGACGGATCAACCGATTAGACAAAGTTTAGTCCTCACCGGACTCCTGCAGGAGCTTGAACACGCAGCTCGTCGTCTTGTTGGCGATGGCAGCCTTGCCCTCCATCTGGTCTTTCCTCACGGCGTTCCCGGCGGTGATCTGGTCTTTGGACTGGACCAGAACCAGTCCGGGCTGGTCCACGAGCTCAAAGATCTGCTTCGTCTTTCCCTCATTGAGCTTCTTTCCGATCTTGAGCTCTAAAAAAAAAAACACGCACACAAACGTGAAAAGCTCCAAATTAAACGCTGCACGTTTTATTTTTGCTCTTAAAACATACATGCATTGTTAATTTACTGCGCCGTACCTGGTGTGGAGGCCATGGTGGTGTTCTTTAACAACCTGCAGTCCTGGAAGACAACACACAAAATGGACCAAACTTCCACTTAACTTTGAGAAGTAGATGAAGAGACAGCAGGAGGTGTGCGGGAAGCAGAAGGGGGAAGTGGAGCTTGTCTTACATGCTTTGATAACCAATCACATGCTTCAACTCACGCAGACAGCCAATCACAGCAGCGCGTTCCTCACCACGTGAGGGGAAGATGCGCTAACGCCAAATAATTGCAAGAAGAAGTTTCGGGAGTTTATACATTAAACTACAGCCATTTTCTCTCTGACAAGGAGATCGATTTATCGAAAGTTCATCAGGAAGAGACAAACGGCCGAGTTGATTTTTCTGATTCAGATGAGTTGTTGTCCTTCTCATCGCAAAACACCACGTGTGCTTCGTCAATTCAAGGTGTTCGATCAAATTCATTCTGATTGATTTCTGATAACCGACGGTGATTCTTCTGTTACAGCTGAACTTTTGTTTCTCCTCTTATCACGGCCACTTTTAAAAATGTCAGCTGAGTTTATTTTGCTTTAACGAACCACGTTGTGCCACACCGTCGACCGCAGCTGCACGTGTTCGGTCGCGTTGAGACACGCACGCGCTGATTGCTCGGGCAACCAGGCACGAGACTGTCCGTCAGGCTAACGGCGGACCGGGACGCGCGGCGGAGACATGGAGTTTGAGGAGTCGGGAATCGGGGAGGAGTGCGGGGTTTTCGGGTGTGTGGCTGCCGGCGAGTGGCCCACACAGCTGGAGGTGGCTCAGGTCTTAACGCTGGGACTCGTGGCGTTACAGCACAGGTGAGTAACGTAAAGGTGTGGGTACGCTTCTAACGTAAGTGGCGTTTGTCAAAACTACGGATAAAGATAGCAAATTAGCTTAAAGCCGTTTTAGTTGTGATACGTTCAGGACCAACCGTTAACCAAAACTTTTTTTCTTTTTTTTTTACTTATCAAGTCCAAAAAGTGAGACTAAAGTTGCTTAACTTAACTCCGGAAGTCGAAGAATAACAATGGTTGACTTTCTAGTTTTACTTTATGAGTTACATAAGAGAAAAAGAAGTAAAAAGTATTTTAATTTGCGAGACAACAACTCCCATGTCACAAGTGTGTTTGCGTGTGTTATTAACGTGTGGCTTAAGGCGACGTTGTTTTTCAGTGCTGATCCCAAAATGTGAGTTAAAAAAATTCCTCCTCACCTTCGAAGATGTTATAGGATCAATAAAAGACAAGCTAATGGCGAAAAACAGCCATGCTTTAGAGTTCCTCTTGACTAAGTGTGATTAATGTCACCATAAATGATATAATGAGTAACAGATTTACACCAAGATCACTACAAGATGTACATCAATGTGCTTGTCTGAATTAATCAATTAATCGCATTGTCTATACAGTGTCAGAAAATAAAAACTGCCCTTTTATAATTTCCCAGTGCCCAAGAAGTCATATTCAGATTGTTTAATTAGATCAAAAATAAATCCAAAGATATTTAGGTTATCATCAAATGGATAAGAAACGCGTTAAAGTCCCACATTTGGGATATTTGGCATTTTTTTCTTAAAAAAATGATACAATAATAAGATACGAGAGTAAGTGTTTGGTAATTTAATTGATTGTTCCATTAGTGCCACACTGCCTAAATAGACTTTAGAGCAGCATCGTCTTTTCTGGACGCCTGCAGCCTGTTTAAGAATAATTTCCTCGGTTGTGTGACGTTTTGTATTATTTGTCATATGGTAGATGTTACCTCTCTTTCTGGGGATGAGTGAGGGGATGCCATTGAACGCACTGAATTGATCTTTATTATTGGGATGTGATCCTGCTCTTCTTTACACGGGGCCTCCCCCAGTTTTTTCGCTGGTGTCTGGAGCGTGGGGTCTGAAAAAGGGAACAAAGGCAGGTTAAGATTCAGATCACCTGAATGCTTTAAAAACGGCAATGCTATTACATTTCAGATCTTCATGCACATTTTCTCTTGGTCTGACTTCATCATGAGACGTGCCTTTTGTTAGCGGTTACAATCGAACCCTTATCCATAATTTAGTTATCAGGCTCCGTGGCAAATCACGGGACTGAGTCAGAAATGGAAAAGGCTCCGGTCGATTCATGTGACATGCCGTGATTACAGAGGAAGGGTCATTTCAAACCTTGGTCCACAGCTTTCCTCTTCAGTCCTCTGTTGGCTGAGTAGGTGTCCTGTTTTTCTCCCCTGGGTTCAGACGAGCCTGCAGACAACATAAAAGCTTGGATAACAGGCCTTTCTTTAAGAGTAAAGAAAACATCTTTTAGAGCTTTAAAGGAATATTTGATATTATCCAGCTTCTTTTGGTGGTATGGATTGACTGTTATTATTGTTATTTTGGTAAACACTGAGATAAACCTCTCTTTACCTCAGTGTTTTTAGACCATTACTTCACTGAATGGAAATATGTGTAAGCTAATTTCCTCCTAACTTTTGGAAAAGGTTGTTTAATTCCCATTTATCTCAACAATTGCTTCAATTAAAATGTAAAGCAGAAAGCCATGAATGAATATTAGGAATTCTCTCCTTGACCACCGGCCCGCTAGACATGAAAAACGATATTAATCTCACTCATTAATCTGTGCCGTTGCTCAAGGTGAAGCTCCTGGACTGTATGCGGCCTCACTTCTTCGCTGTTTGGTGTAACATCGAGGCTTATGGACGACGCAGAACCAGAACTAGAAGATCTTTCCTCCGTCGCTCCCGCCTTTGTGGTCACTGTGTTCATCTTTGTCAAATAAGCGTCTACGTGATCGTTCTCCTCACCGGCGTCCTGCAACATCGCAAGTCTGCCTGAATCTGCTTGGTTGTCTGCCGCCCCTGTGCCACGTGGTGAGCCATTAGTTGTGCGGTTCATAATGGCGTCCACCTCATCGTAGAACCTCATAAGGCGTCTCGGGTCGGCTTCGTCGCTCTTCCCTCTTTGGAGGGAGCGGTAGAGGTACTTGAGGTTTTTGTACTTGGTGTGGCACTGCTTCCAGTCGCGTTCGATGCCTTGCTGCATTAACCTGTTGGAGATCTGGACGAAGATGTCTCGCTTTCTGGTCGAGCTCTCCAGCTGCCTGCACACGCGCTCGTCGGACCAGACCTCGACCAGCGCTCGCACCTCCTGGTCGCTCCAGTTTCGACCTGTGTCCGACACCGTGACCACGTGGAACTGGTCAGAGGCAGGTGTGTCCGTGAGATGGGCATCTAAAGGGAGTAGATATAGATTCAGGAAATAGAAGATTACATATCCTGCAAACTGCAGCGGTTATTGATGAAGCATACCTGATCCTCTCCATTTCACTTCCATGTCTGCGTCCATATCGTAATCATCGCTGTTGTCATCTGGAAATAAAAAATAGTAGAAACGTTCATTGTTCTTTTAGCGTTGAATAAAAAACTCTGCACATCAGCCTGAACACATACCGTCATCAATTTCAATGACAACCTCGCTTTCTGAGGCCGTTGTCTGTGCTGGTGTTTGTAGCCTCCCTGCCCCCATTTCTCCATCATATAACTTCTTCTGCATCTCCACGGTCCCGTTTTCCAACCCCCGGTCCAGCAGGATGGCTTCCACCTCATCGAAGAACTTCATGTACTTCCCCGGGCCGCCCGTGCTGCTGCCCCCAGCAGCGTGAGCGCTTTTAGCAGTCTTGTAGTCATATTTCAAGTTCTTGTATTTTGTTCGGCATTGTTTCCAGTTGCGTACCACCCCGAAGGTTCTTTGCATCTGGCGGGCCATCTCTTGGAAGATGGATTTGTTGCGCAGTGTGCACTTCAAGCGCTCCCGAATGCGCCGGTCAGCCCAGACGCACAGCAATGCTCGCACCTCATCGTCGGTCCAGTGGCGGCCCCCCTCTTCAGCCACACTCGGAGTGTAAGGAAGAGCCCGATGGATTCGACCCCTGAAATCTGTACACACATGCGCACACTGTGTTAATCTCTGGCTCACGTTTGGTTAAAAACAATAAGATGTGCCAGAATGTGTTAATCCAATCAGATTTCAGACTGCGTTTCAAATGTTTACAGCAGGCAGAAGTTTTCTACTTTCAGTTTAAGGCTGACATAAAACCAGTTTGGCTGACATGCTTGTTTATCTTCTGATCTGTCAGTTGATTAAATCCTAAAATGTGTTGAACGTTGTGGTGATCATCAGTGCCACGGTTGGGCTTGAACCTACATTTACCTTCCTGCATTGGCATAGTGACTGAGGAAGGGTAGATTCCTCTTTGATTACCCACATCTTCCACCTCTTCCTCCCAGCCCTCCTCTGGCCTTGCATCCACTCCTGGGCTGTAGTTTGCTGAAGTGCTTGCCGCGTCAGGCTTCCTGCTCTGTAGTCCCAGGCTCCTGCACTTGGCCTGACACTCCCACCAGCTGCGCGCCACACTGAGCCTCCTCAGACGCTCTGAGATCAGCTCAAATGTGGTTCTGCTCTCAGCTACGTGCTGAGCTCCCAGCTCGTCCCACACTGACATGAGAGCCAGCACCTCTGCCTCCCCCCACTGCCTCTCCACCGAGCCTTTTTCCTCTGCCACCTCCCTATCACCTCCTCTTTGTCTCTCTGCTCCTCTCTCCATGTTTGAGCTGACCTGGAAACGCTTTCTTTTCCCCAATCCGTCTGTCTCTGCTGCCTGGTTCCCTAGGCAACCAGGCGGTTAAGCCTGAAAGCAACGCCTCCATGCAGAAAAGCAGCCTCACCACTGGCTTAAGCTGTGTGCCGAGGGGGCGGGACCAACTGTAATCTGAGAAGCAGCTTGGTAAATAGGCTGAAACTGCAGCAAGACGACTTTCCGTATATGGCAGCTCCACAGCCGGGAAGCAGTCGTTTCTGTTTTTTGTTTTTTTTTTCCCCCTGCTCCTCATTCCTGCTTTATTGTGCCTGAATCAAACCAGTTTATTGTGCCTCAAGGCTCACATGAGGCTTTTAGAAGTGAACAGGTTTAATCATGTTTAGTCGTGCAGAGAAGAGACTGAGAGATGATTAAACTCAGTGATGTATTTACATTTTCTGTGTGGTTGTTTTTCTACTCAGGGGTCAGGAAAGTGCTGGGATCGTCACATGTAATGGAGCCGATCCTCCCACATACACGACCCACAAGGTAACGCTGCTCAGGAGCAGAAGCCTCTTGTGTGATCAGACAGAAGCGTAACACACATGGTTCAAATACCGGAAACATTTGAGATGCACTGTTAGTCAGAGCTCATCATTTTCACAGTCACACATGTGCACACAGTTACAGTGAATTGACTTCATCAGACCCAGTTTGTGGCCTGGTTTCCCACTTTACAGCATAATCACTGCATATCACTTATTACTGGTGCAGCTTGTGTAACTGAAAACATCTCACTGATTCCTCCTGTTTGTTAAGGGAATGGGATTAGTGAGCTCTGCTTTCCCAGCCGAGGCTCTTCTGAAGCTGCGCTATGGTAACCTCGGTATTTGTCACACACGCTATTCAACTACTGGGATCTCAGAGCTGCAGAACTGCCAGCCCTTTGTGGTGGATACGCTGCATGGCAAGATTGCTGTGGCGCACAATGGAGAGCTGGTTAATGCTCACGCTCTGCGGAAGAAGGTGAGCAACTCTGTAACTTGTTCCCACTGAACCTGGTGCATGTCAATGTCCCTCACTGAGCCTCTCTGTTGGATTAATCGCCACAAATAAATAAGTAAAAAACAAACCTCTGTTGACGGTATGCACGGCATCTGTTCAGCTGATCAGTGTTATGCTTGTGTGTGTTTTGTATGCGTGGTCGTCAATCATTGTGAATGTGCTGCACAGGTAATGCGCCATGGTGTAGGCCTCTCCACCAGCTCAGACAGCGAGCTCATCACGCAGCTCCTGGCATTCACTCCCCCAATGGAGGAGCTGGACACACCAGACTGGGTTGCCAGGTTTGTTTTAAAACATGACGCTGCATAAATAGAACTTTTTTTTTCCCTCTGTGCTACTTAAACACCCATTTTTTTTGTTTTATTTTCTGTTGTAGAATAAAAAATCTGATGACTGAGACCCCCACATCGTACTCTCTGCTGGTGATGTTCAAAGATGTTATCTATGCAGTGCGCGACCCTTATGGAAATCGCCCCCTCTGTATTGGACGGCTGGTTCCAATCTCTAAACTGCACAGTTCAGGTATTCTAACATGTTTATTCGTCTACTGCTGATAAAGAAGGTCTGACGAGAGGTTATCACTGCTCAAGCCAGAGCATTTTTTTAGTCACAGGTCAGCCTTTGATTTCGTCAGAGGTCAGATGTGTGAGCTGGTGGATGATTAATGTCAGGCTTTGTCCTTTTGCTCAGGTGCTGAAGAGAAGGACACTGAGGGGTGGGTTGTGTCATCGGAGTCCTGCAGCTTCCAGTCCATCGGTGCCAAGTCAGTTTTTGTTTTCATGTGAAATCTTCTGCGTTGTAACGGGAGTGTTGTGGGCACTGACCATTTCCATGTCCTTCCCGGTTCTCAGGTATTACAGAGAGGTCTTACCAGGAGAGATAGTCGAGATATCCAGACATGGGGTCAAGTCTCTGAGCGTTGTCCCTCGCCCTGAGGGAGACCTCCCTGCCTTCTGCATATTTGAATACGTTTACTTTGCCAGACCTGACTCTATTTTTGAAGGTTTGAGTTTTGATTATGGATCATACTTCATACCACTCTGTTCTTAACTGTTTAGCTCTCTTGCAGAATAATTGCCAAACTTTGTCTCAGTGAGTGCTGCGTGTTCAGTATTATTTACATACCACTGTACTGCAGGGCAGATGGTCTATACCGTCAGGCAGCGCTGCGGGCGGCAGTTAGCTATTGAGGCTCCGACAGAGGCGGACGTGGTCAGCACTGTGCCAGAGTCTGCGACCCCTGCTGCGCTGGGCTACGCTCACCAGGTCTGTCTCCAAGCTGTCTGCTTTAACTCTGCAATGACGTGCTGTAACACAGACACCTCCCGACGGACCTCTGTCCTCACGAGCTTCCCTCTCCTCCTCTCACAGTCTGGGCTGCCATACATCGAGGTTCTGTGTAAGAACCGCTACGTTGGGAGAACATTTATTCAGCCGAATACCCGCTTGAGGCAGCTGGGAGTTGCTAAGAAGTTTGGGGCTTTGACAGACAACTTTGCTGGGAAACGAGTGGTGCTAATTGATGACTCCATCGTCAGAGGCAACACCATCTCCCCCATTATAAAACTGCTGAAGGAAGCTGGAGCAACTGAGGTTTGTCGGCAAAGAATGTTTTCATAATCTTGCATACGGTGACTTGACACAGATGTTTTGATAGCACTCTCTAACCCTGGAGATCAGGACCCTGAAAAAGGGTCACCAGATAATTGTGAAAGGAGATGATAAAAAGGAGAAAATATTCATATGAAACATTTTTATTTTTACATTTCTGTTATCTTCTGAATAACTGGATAATTTTACCTCTGCAGGTCTCTTAAAAATGGTTCAAAATAAACCAGGGCTTCCTGCTGTGTTTCTTTGTCGACACGCACCTCCACAACTGTCAGAGGAAATTATTACACCTTTATGAAATACAAGACTTATTAAGAGTGAATATGAGCACTGTCACTACATTGCACAATAAAGGCAACATATTTAATGAGTGATCTGTCTGAATCCGCTCAGCAGGTGATTGATTGATCACATTAAACATTCACTTCGGGGGTGGCCTAAGCAAAGAAACCCTTCTGTACTATTACAGTTTGGGAAAAGTAAAAGGACAGACAGCCCAGTCAGCCTCGATCCCACTGTGCTTCCCTGTGGGGAAACCGTGAATATTAGTTGACCTGGTCATAATCCACACACTCAGGTACACACTTAGACAAGGTGGGAACCACTGTTTTAATACATGGACAAAGGGTCATTAATGTTCCCCAGACTGTAAAAGCTGTCATTTTTGTGAACACAGCAGTGAGACAGGGCCTGTATTTAAAGTCCAATCAGCTGAGAGACCCTCAAAATTACAGTTACTGACCTGTATTTTCACCACGACAGGTCCACATCAGGGTCGCCTCTCCACCCATCAAGTTCCCTTGCTACATGGGCATCAATATTCCTACCAAGGAGGAGCTCATCGCCAACAAGCCAGAGTTTCAGGACATTGCTGGATTCATTGGTAAGTACTTATATGATCATACGTCTCACCATTCAGTCATTGTGCGATGTTTCCCACTTTACTGTGCCTTCAGCCAGTTTGGTGCACCTCGATTAACACTCGACCTGTTGTGCAGGTGCTGACAGTGTCCAGTACCTGACTGTGGAGGGCCTGGTATCGGCCGTCCAGGAGGGAATCGCCTACCTCCAGAAGGACAAGATGATCAGCTCCAGTAACAAGTCCAGCAGGAGAGTGGGTCACTGCACTGCCTGCCTGACTGGGAAGTATCCAGTAGAGCTGGAGTGGTAACTGGTGCACCATCATGACCAACCATAGTTACAGCAGCAGTACTCTGGATTTCCTGCCAGCTCCCACAGCTGATACATGTGAATGAAATGTTCTCTGCAGACTGGAAAAGAAGTGGTCAGACATCTTAATACTGCTATCTGGGACACTACGAGATGTATGAAATACACAAACACAGCATGTGCTGTCTCCATAGAGGGTCTCGGATCCTTTCACCTCAGTTGAAAATGTTGCTTTTGCTGACCTCCAGTGGTTGCAGTTTGTGAGGACTGTGTCACTAAGGTGTGATTCCAGGTGCGCACGTCTGACCACACAGCACTGGAGCTTGCTTACATGCTTTGAAGGTCACCGTGTAAAGGTAGCTATCTCAGAGGAGTAGTTACAGTTTTTCACTCAAGATGCTAAAATGGCAGCATTAGATTATTTTCCGTGTCAGAAAAGCGCACAAGGCTAGTGACCAAAAAGTGAAACTGTCTTTATTTTCCTCAAGTGTACTTTTCTATCTTTAGCTAAAATTAACCGATTATGCTCTTTTGTTTTGCGTCTGTTTTTTTTTTTTAACTTTAAATGTTACATGAATTTATTTGAAAAGTTATAATAAACAGAATAACTGCAAAGAGAACTTCATTTTTTATTCAAAATTCATTTTAACATTAATACAATTTAATTTTAATAATGATCAGATGCTAGAAGACAAAGATGAAGCTGTGTTAACTTATAATTATGCACCACAGCACAAACCATGAGTAAGAACACAAAGAGTGAAACATAATAACACAAAGTGATGGTTTAACAGTCCTTTTAAAAAAATACTAATCTAATAATCTAAAACAGGAGCACTGGGATGGACCACAGAGAGCTTTAAAATGCAGTTTAGCAAACGATTAACTTACTCTGCACCGGCTGAACGTCGTACATGCTTCCACTGTCGCCTGTTTGGTCTTTGTGTTATTCATATTTGAGACCTCACGCTGCTGCAGTCCTTTCAGTGACATTTCTTTCATGATATTTAACAGTGATGCTTCGTTTAGGACGTCTGTCGGGCAGGCCGGCGTAATCCCTGTTCACCACCATTTTCTGCACATGTTGGGGAAGAAGAGAGGGTGATTATGAGAACACGGGAATGCTGGGAGGCCAATACTGAACAAAGGAAATTCATTATAATCACCTCGGGGAGATGCTGTTGGCCATTCTGTTCTCAAGTGAAGCTCCTGTTGAATGAAATTTAATCATGAATAAAGGAATTGGGGATGAAAGGATTCGGCACTGACACAAACGGCTACATTTAACAGCAGACATGAATAAGGACTTCTGGAGTGTCATCCAGTGTTTTATAGAGGAGGCTCACCCGGGCCAGAAAACTCACCTACAGACACGTCACAGCCCCGACTCATCGAAGTTTCCTGATGTGCACCTGCTGAGCGCTGCTGAGAGCTGAACCTTTGAAACATGCTGTGTTTACTGGGGCTGAAGCAGAGGCCATCATGAGACTGCTCATATTCAGACAGAGAGAGGCGGCGCCTCAGCATCTCATTCCCATGGCATTTGGACCCTGGGGAGGATGTGCAGTAGTCATCCCTGGAGCGTTTGGACCGGGGGTGGTTGTTCCAGCTTAACTCCCTGTGGCGCTTCCTCAGTAGGGAGCGGTGGGGCGACAGAGCGAGGGCGGCCAGAGCTGAGGAAGAGTGGCCCTTACTGGTCTCGAACCTTGTTTCACAAAGACGGCAGGGAGGCCCATTAAAGGAAGATGATTTGCTCTGGCAGACAAACCTGTGGTAGAGTTTTAGAAATTCCTCGTCAAGCTTCTTTGGCGAGCAGGAGACACGGTTCGAAGGCAGCGAGGAGTCGAAGGAAAGGTGCCGCCGGAGTCTGGGACGACCTGCTGCTGCAGCTGACTGAGGTGAAGGCAGCTGGGGAAGCTGGAGGGAATGGCGGGCATCTGGATGGTTAAGCACCCTCAGTGGCACAGCTGGCGGGGAGTGGAGGGAAGTGGACATTAATCTGGACCTCAAAGGCTCTCTGGAAAAGCTTTCCACAGAATGTGTTTTGGGGCTTCTGGAAGAGGCATGAGGTGATCTACTGAAGCTGGTCATCCTCGCTTTTAAGGGACTCTGCCTGACTGGGGAGCCGTAGATGTCTGGTCTCTCTTTAATTGCAGTGGTTTGCAGTGAGTGTGCAGTGAAAGAAAGTCTTTTAGCCCTGAGAGGCTGGTCCAAGTACGCTTTTGCGGTGGGACAGAAAGACCGTGAAGGACTGACGGCGTTAGTGGAGAGCTGGTCTCCCAGCTGGGACACATTGAAGGTCTTGTTCAGCGAGGCCTCCTTTGGTTTAGAGGAGTCAGGGGAACCAGAGAGGTCAATGACGAAGATTGGCTGGTGCTGCTCTTTTGCCAGCAAACCTCTAACCCTCCCAGGAGACTGCTGCTGTGCTTGCCAATCCTGCAGACTGGTCACCTTCTGCGAGGGAGACTGAGGGGTAGTATCAGTCCCCATGAGCTGAATTTTCATAGAGCTACCCGAATTCTCCTTGAACCGCGTCTTGTTCATCTTTTTTGTGCTATTGTGTCTCAGCGGGACGATGAAGGTGTTGTTGACGTAGCCTCTGCTTGGTTGTTGTCGCCATCTGCGGTACCTCCTCAGCACCGAGCCAGCGGCCTCTGAGACTTGCTGCCGACGCCAGGCCCTGCCGAGTCGACTGATCATGCCGGGGTAGAGCTCCACCAAAGAGCTGCCGTGACTTCTCAGAGACATTTCCAGTTCCTCGTCCTGGTCCTCGGGCTGGAGCTCTGCCTCAGAAAGGCTCCTCTGACCCTCATCCAAAAAGCTTGCGGCCAGCTGAGTCGTGTCACTACTAGAAATCCCTGTAGGGCACAAAAAGGAGAAAAGGAGGGTCACCTAAAATTACACAATAGATTGTCTGGCTGTGTTCTGTTTGAAAAGTTTGCTTACTGCCCTCGTGGTCTCACCATCATCCTCCACAGAAAATTGGGTAGAGGAAACTGTAGAAACACAAGTCTCATCAGCTTCTCTCGCTTGATGTGTGAAGTCAAACTGTTGAAAAGAAACCATAATGAATTAAATTTATACTTGATATTCAAGACAGAACAGGTGAAATACATACAGTGCATTACCTCAGAGTCTCTTGTGGTATCCTGGGCTGCGGTGGAAGAAGTATCAAAGTAATCACATTAATAAATATACAATTTTTAAACATCTGTAAATCTCTACTCTAGTTTCACATCATGGATACTTACCTCTCAGTGACTCCTCCCCCAAATCTGTCAGGCTCTGAGAAGAGGAAAAACATTCGATTATAATGGCTGTACATATATTTTATATCTGAATTCACTGAGGACTCCCTCTGCATTTTGTGAGTATGTTCACAGCGATCCAAACCTTTGATTCCAGCTTGCTCAGCTCCATTTTTGACTGCTTCATGAAGTGATCCATCACTTCATCATACAAGCGGTCAAGACAGAAAAGAGACACAGTGAGATCAGGACACACGACAACTACTGAACGGCGGAGACGGAAACAGAAACGTACATTTTTCATCTTTGTTTAGTGAATTTGTCTCAGTAATTCCAAAAAGTGGAGAAATTGTCCACAAAATCTCAAATCTTAAATTGCCATTCAACCAAAACAAAAATTGTAAAACCTGATATAAAAAGGGCCACATGCCATAAATCAGGCCTATATGTGTGGCTAATGAGAACAGCTGATCTACAGAGTATTTGAACACCACAAAATGCCTCAGAGGCCTTAACACCGCCCGCCTGATCCGTGTCCCCCCAGTGTTGAAAAGAAACGCACGCCCTTAGATACACTAATCATGCACTGAATTATTTCAGCACTAAAAAAAATGGACTACATCTTAAACATCAATTGTGCTCAAACGTTGTTCAGTAACAGTTCATCGCATTTATTTTTAAATGGTCTCTTTATTTCTGTCCTGTGACGTTTCCTGGTAGCTAACGTCAATGCGATGTAACGGCGACAGTCCCTTGCATTAAACCACTAGTAGGAAAAAAAAGTAATAACTTACTTCGATCATTTATATTGGCGAGGTCCACCTCTATCGCCCCGTCTTGGTATTGAAGCTTTGAATACTGTTGAAAACAAATGCGGAGGTAAGCAATCTCGTTTTATCCCAGCTTCATAGTTTAACTTTTAAGTTAGCTTAAGCTAACGTTAGCTACTTTCACTTCATGCTAACTGTTCCGTACCGCCGTCGCCTCATTAACATACCTTGTCTATGATTCGATCCAGTGATTTTTGGAAGTTGAGGCTATTGACACGGAATTGCTTCATCGTTTCCATGTTGCATATAAAATACGTTTTCTTGATGTGGTTGATGGTGAAAGTCGCAGGCTAACTGATCTAAAACAAACGGCGCTTTAAGTTCAAAACTCTTTCGTCACAAAATAGAGACCGATGATTGGACAGGAAGCATGTGGTGCCTTCACTGCTGCCAGGAAATTATTTCTTCCGAAACAGCATATTTGAATATTTCAATAGATAGTCAAAATGTCTTTGAAAAAACAAATACCAAAGTTTGAATTTTTGATAGCAGAGTTACATACGTGTCTGAATAACAAAGTTTAAAAAATTGTGTCAACAATCATTACACTTTATGTTTCTAAATTATTATGTCAACATGATGATCTGCAACAACATTAAGTCGACACCAACTCGTCGCCAGATGAAACACATGCTCGAAACACGCAACCTATTCCCGCCAATCTGTAATACTGAGTTTTTGATTTGTGTATTATTAAAATAAAAAGAACGATCAGCCTCGGAAATGATCGGAGTCATACGATCCGAATCCCCATGATTTTGGGGGAAGCAAGTATTACAGAGGCATTTGAAATGGCCATAATTGGGACGTCCTTTTTCTGTAACGTCATCTTCGTGCGACAAACAATATGACTAACGTGAGTCTCCCGCGTACGTCTGCGGTCTGGCTGGATGTAAATAAACCGTCACTTCTCTGTATTGAACCATATACGAATTAAAATATGACTTGTACGTTTTCGTCCAGAGTCGGAGCCCCCAGAGAATGAGCGTGTCGTCCGTGGACCGCTCCCCAGTATGGCTGCTCGGACGCTGCAGGAGCTCGTAGCCGCCGCTGCCTCTCTGCACTCCGGCAGAGCGGCTGTGACATATGACGGCGGGTCAGTGTCGGGGAGCCCGGTGTCCCTGCTGTACCGGGATCTGGTTGAGCTGTCCAATGAACTGTCTGCTACTCTACGGGAGAACTGCTTTCCTAATAACGGCGTGATTGGACTGTACTGTTGTGATGATTTGTTCATACCTGTGTGGATTCTGGGGTGAGTTCGCTGTAAAAACAAACAAACAAACAAACAAACAAACAAACAAAAAACAGAATCTGACTAGTTTATATGTGAGCGTGTGGCTTAAACAACTTAAAATTTCAGTGCCATATCAAATGAGCATTGTGTTCGTGGATGAGTGATAAAGGACAATAAATGATCCGGTGTTGTGTGCAGGATCCTGCAGACACCTGCTGCTTATGTTCCCCTGGACCCAGAAGCTCCAGGACTCCTCTCTGCCAGGGTCATGAAGCAGTGTGGCCTCAAGTTCTGTGCAGTGAAGACTGACATCCTGCAGGTTCATTAGTTCATATTAAATCAGTATAAATCCAACAGTGGTGATGACTCTGTGCTACATATGATAATAATCTGTCATTCTGTAGTACTGTTTCTGTCAGGAATATGCACAATGTGAGCACAGTATGAGCTAAAATAATAAACACCTTAAAAATACATTTTAACCCAAAAAGACAGGGCCACAAAATGACCCACTACAGCTGTTATTATTATCTTTTAGTGGTAAAGAATTCCCTCACAAATATGCAATTAATTAAAAAAAATAATAATTAAAAAACATTCATATGCATTTTATTTATCATTTTATTTGTGTTTATGTTTTATTAAAGCAGGTTCATGGTCACCCTGATAGAAATATCCAGTGATTGATTCTTAAAGCCTGAAAATTGCCCTTTATAGTGTTTCCTGTCAATCACACTCAAAGCTTTTACACGACAGTTGACTTTATTTTTTTATTTTTTTATTTTTTACAGTATTAACATGAATGAGGGATCTGACGAATGTTTGCTTTGTAGGAATATTCACATTCATTTTCTTTCCTCCTTTCATCAAGCGATTCCAGGCAGCTCTCGCCGAACACGTATCTGTGGAGGTTTGTGTGGTGTTGCCCAAGTTCAAGCTAACCCTGATACAAATCCACCTGCTACCAGTCGCTGAGCACAAACGAGCGAGTGGCGCTTCTGTCTGTGATGCAGCTGAGGTGTCGAAGGAGGCTGGACGCACAGACTTGGCATATGTGCTGCACACATCTGGAACAACTGGCCTTCCAAAGATTGTGAGGGTGCCACACATGTGTATACTCCCCAATATACTGCATCTGAGGTGAGGTTTATCTGTGTTTGTCTGAAATGCTGTTATTTGGATGCAGACTCAAAACCTGCTCCTCTCTTGGCTCAGATCTTTGTTCCAGATGAGCGCTGATGACGTGGTTTTCCTCGCCTCGCCCTTAACCTTTGACCCCTCTGTGGTGGATGTATTCCTGGCCTTATCATCTGGGGCTCAGCTCCTCATCGTCCCTTCTGTGATCAAGAAAATGCCCGGTCGACTGGCTCGACTGTTGTTCAAGCATCACAAGACCACTGTGCTGCAGGCAAGTGTGTTCAGGAAACTGTGTTCAGTCCTGAAGACTTTTCTGTCACTATAATGTGTTTTTTTTTTTTTCTTTTTTGTGCAGGTCACGCCGACACTGCTCGTCCGCTTCGGGCAGCGTATCCTAAAACAGGAAGTGCTGTCGTCTGGCTCCTCACTGCGGGTGTTGGCTCTGGGCGGAGAGGCCTGCCCCTCGCCAGCTCTGCTGAGGAGCTGGAGACACGAAGGCAACAAAACCCACATTTACAACATCTACGGTATTACTGAGGTGTCCTGCTGGGCCTGCTCGTACAAGATACCAGAGTCTGTGCTGCAGTCGAACGACACGTGAGTGTACACTGTGTAAAAAGGTTTCTTAAATCTACGTGTGAAACAAGCTGCCGTCCATGCAGCTTTATTTGACACGACGTTCCTTTCAGCACGTTGTCTGCTGTGCCTCTCGGGACTCCTCTGATGGACACAGTGGTGGAAGTCAGAGATGAAGATGGCCGCATTCTTACAGAGGGTGAAGGACAGGTGTTCATAGGTGAGAAATATCTCACTGGCAGAAGAGTACACGTAAATGTGATGTCGGGGAATAAAATCCACACAAACGCTTCTGATCTTCGGTGCAGGAGGAGAGGACAGAGTGTGTCTCCTGGACGATGAGGAGGCTGTCATCCCCGGGACGATGAGAGCCACTGGAGACTGGGTGAGCGTTAAAGACGCACAGCTGTGCTACCTGGGACGGAAAGACCGGCTCATTAAACGCCACGGGAAGAGGGTGAACTTGGACAGCTTGCAGCAGGTACGATGTTTTTATGTATGCACTGTATTTTGCCACAACTAAATGTTATCTTTACCTTTAAGTATTTTATGTGTCTAGAAAAGAAACAACAAATTTAACACAATTCGGATGAAACAGCATCAAAATACACACATCAGTGCTGATGTAGATATCGCTGTTGAAAGGTGAAAATCTTTAAGGTTTCAATGCTTGTAGATGTTCCTCAGTTAGAGCTGTGTTGTGCAAGTTACTGAAAGTTAGTAATTAGTTACTTCTCTCTAAAATGATTGGATTACTTTACCAATTAGCGTATATAAAAGTTATTAGTTATTATGAAAACTGTCTCCTTCACTTATTGTTATATTAGGGCCTATAATGTATCATTCTTCTGTTATTGATGAAGGCACAGCTTTGTTATTTTAGTGATGCTGTGGTGCAGTGTGGAACAACTGATCTCTCATTGTACCCACTATCACTGTAGTGCTGGGAGTTATTAATACTGTCCACCACCAGAGGGCAGCAGTGACTAGCCTTCCAACCTGTAAGATACTTTTGCATTGTCTTGGTTGGACAGTAGGATTTGGAAGAAGAAAACTCTCATGATGCTGAATGTAAATGTTTGCCAAGCTCCAAATAATTAAGTAAGTAATTAAACACTAAGATGAGGCGACGTTAGATCAAAATCTGAGGCTGCGTTTGACTGCTACCTTCTGCAACTGTCCGCTATTTTCAAGTAAGACAAAAGTAACAAGCCTATTTAAATTTCAGTAACTGTAGTTTTGTCATTTAATTTGAAATTAGTCAGATTTCTAGTTTTTTGCCAGAAGTAGCGTAATTAATGTTTCCAACTCTGACCTGCAGAGCTGTGCCATCCTGAAGTGAAATCAAAGGGATAGTTCATTTCTCGGCCACTTGAGGGCAGCATAGCACGCTGTAAACTCCATATTAACATATTATCACCTCATTAAGTTCTGGACAAACCTAAACATCCAGCAGACACAAAACAACATTAGCATTGACTCGGAGTCGATGGCCGTCATGTAATGCTGTGTACAAAACACAAGAAAACACAAGAGCTGTTTTTGTGGAGGTAGGAGGTTTTAACTGACTGTAAACACAGTAAGCTTTCCATGTTTCCGGAGAAGGTGGAGTATTAATGCTGTGCCTCTGCTCCTCCAGCTCATACTGAGTCAGCCTCAGGTGGAGGCCTGTGCCGTCGGTCTGCACGAAGGCTCTCGACTGCTCGCCTTCGTCGTGGCGTCCACATCTGGACACCAGACTGCAGCTTCTCGTCTTGCGTCTGTGCAGGAGCAAGAGGAACAAACGGCTGAGCGTCGGGAGGACCCTCCCTCCGCCGTGAGGCACCACCAGGAGGAGACGGGCGGTGCAGACGGAGGTCTCAGCAGACTCATCCTGAGCCAGCTGTCTCTGGTGCTGCCGGCTCACAGCGTTCCCGACGCGCTGGTGCTGGTCCCGGCCTTATGCCTGACCCCTCATGGTGAGCATCAGACACAGTCAGACCTGAGCAGAGACGCGTTCGTTCACAGTGTGAGTTGTTCTTATGTCTGTTTTTTTTTTTTTTTTTTTTACGGCAGGTAAAGTGGACATGGAGGCGCTTGTGAAAATATACCAAAGGCAGAGACAGTGTGTAGAGTCCTCGCGGGGAGACGTCAGCAAACTAAAGCAGACTCTTCAGTCCTTGTGGCAGGTATTCCACCGCAGCATAACTCCATATTTAAACACTTCCTGCTTCAGTTTGCTGCCTGAACATGTTCATACTCCACTCACCCATCAACAGAAAGCTCTGGGCCTTCCTGAAGATGTGGGCGTTAATGAGGAATCCAGCTTCCTGTTGAGCGGAGGAGATTCTCTGAAGGCGCTGCACCTCTGCGAAGACATCCACGCCGCGGTGGGAGTGACCTCGCCAGAGCTTTTGGAGGCTGTTCTTGACGGGACCTTCTCCGACGTGCTGCGCCACATCACGAGAGTGACGCTGCCGATGCTGCTTGAGAACAGCGTGCCATCGCTGCCCGGGGCCAAGAAACGTCACGCGAACGCTCCGTCTGCGGCGCCAGCAAAGAGAGAACGGCGAGAGTCTGCAGCAGCAGAGGAGACGCGGGCCGTCAGAGTTATAAGACGAGCAGGGGAGGTGATAGAGATGAAAATCAGGACTCCTGAGACAGATAGAAACCTCCAGGCTGATGCAAAGGATCCTGATGAGGAACGAGGAGGTGACGCTCTGGGCCTCAGCCTGAGCTGGTCCTCAGACACAGGCAGGTGTGTGGACGCCTCCCCGGTGCTTCTGGTCCGAGACAGATCGGATCAGACGCCGGGCGAGGGCCAAACCACAGTGTTCATCGGCTCCCACTCTCACAGGATCCAGGCTTTAGACCTGACCACCGGGAGCCTTCTGTGGGAGCGAGTTCTCGGGGACAGGATCGAAGCGTCGGCTGCAGTGTCTCGCTGCGGGAGCCTCGTGGTTATCGGTCAGTGTCTGCTCTCCAGATCAAATATTTGTGTCATTGGCCTGCAGGATTCATTTTTGTTTTTTTCCAGGCTGCTATGACGGCGGTGTATATTTCTTGTGCGCCGCGTCCGGAAAGACCCGGTGGATGTTTGAGACGGGGGACGCCGTGAAGAGCTGTCCTGCTGTGGATCCCCTCACTGGTCTGGTGATGGTGGGATCACATGACGGCCATGTTTACGCCCTGAACCCAAAGGTGAGCAGAGCTGCAAGAATTACTCAATCGAAAGAAAATCGATAATCAATTCATCGTTTCAGTCATTTTTCAAGCAAACATGTCCAACATTAGCTGGTTCCAGCTTCTCGTTGCTTTTCTTTGTCATTTATGACAGTAAATGACGGGTTTTGGGGTTTTTGAAGACGTCTGTTTGGGCTCTGGGAAATTACAATGAGCATTTTTCACAACTTTTGTATTTTTAATAGTCTAAACGATGAATTGATAATGAAAATAATCGTTGCAGCCCTTAAGGTGAATGCATTTAACACGAAGAGATACAAAGACTGGAATTATTCTGAAAACATTGCGGGGGTGTCACATTCAGCACTGCCAAGACAAGGACAATACGCTTTTATTTTCAACTTTAAAGCTTTTATTTTGAAATCAAACATCGCAGGTTTGGTTGTGTGTTTTCTCTGCACTGCTCTCATATGGCAGCACAACAAACAACACATCAAGCATCGCATATGTTGAATGATTCAGCGTGATACGTTTTTGTGAAGTGAACCAGATAAAAGAAAACCAGAGAACGTACTAATAAATCGATTGATCGATTCTATTGAGTAAGCTGTTTGTTGTTGTGGAGATAAATCAAGGTAATATGTGTGTGTTCTGTGTTTCTAGGTGCAGCAGTGTGTCTGGAGGCGTCACTGTGGGGGTGGGGCTGTGTTTTCCTCCCCCTACCTCCACACTTCACTCAGGCAGCTGTACGCAGCTTCACTGGGGGGTCACCTGCTCTGCCTCAACCCTGTGAGTAAGGAAAAGACCAAACTTCAGTCAATTATTGAGTCATTTTGTCCGCCGAGGGACGTTCTGACGTGTGCTTGACTTTCTCAGGACACTGGAGACGTCCTGTGGTCGCTCCACAGGGACGTCCCGTTCTTCTCATCCCCGAACGGCTCCTGTGGTCACGTGGTGATCGGCTCGGTGGACGGAAACATCTGCTGCTTCAGCGACACGGGCAAGCTGGTGAGAAGCAGCTTTTTCTCCACCGTGCACCACGTTACGTCACAAATGACTCGTTAAAAATGGAATCATCTAACGATTCTGACTGCTTCATCAAGGTGATGTGTCTTATTGGATCTGATGTTTTAAGCTGGGTAGAAAAGCTGAAAAGTCCTACAAACATAAATGTAAACCAGATTTGATTGACAGTGCAAAATCTCGATGTAGTACTTTTCATTGTTGGTGGCGGAGTCCGCCACTCCTGGGCTGGATTCACACTGTCTTCACACACACAGACACACACACACACACACACACACACACACAAAGGGACTGATAGGACATGATGCAGTGTGTAATCCAGCGTTCCTGTTTGTAATTTAACCTCACTGATGTCAGCCTCACTGTTCACTCTGCTGTATTCAGTTACTGCTAACGCTAACCGAACGTTTCCTGCTCCTCCCTTGTGGGACTCACATTTTACAACTTTTACAGATTCAGCCAAGGCTTTTTTAAAATACTGTAATACTGAAACGCTTGCTTCATTCTGCAGGTTTGGCAGTTTTTAACCAAAGGACCCGTCTTCTCGTCTCCGTGTGTCACACCGGACCAGCAGAGGGTTCTGTGTGGGTCACATGACGGCTGCCTGTACTGTCTGAACTGTGCCGACGGCTCTTTGGTTTGGAGCTTCCAGACCACGGGGAAGGTGTTCTCCGCTCCGTGTGTGTTTGCTGGCTCGGTTGTGGGCAGGAGGGGGATTCTGGTGGCCCTGGCCTCCACAGACGGCAGCGTGTGGATCCTGGATGGACAAGATGGACGAATGCTGGCCTCATTCGCTCTGCCTGGGGAGCTGTTTTCATCCCCTGTGGTGTGGGGACGCTCCCTCGTTGTCGGGTGCCGCAATGACTTTGTGTATTGTTTGAAGCTGGCTGTCAAAGACGAAAACGTATTTTTGCACTGATTTTATAATAAACTCTGATTAAAGTTCAGGGTAATAATGAGTCCACGGTCTTTCAGTTCAGACATCAGTATTTAATTTACATTATTCATAACATTTTGTATCTCTTTAAGAATTTTCTCATGAATATCTCTAAGTGGGACAAAAAAGTGCAAATAATACCAAACATTTTTCTTGTTACATATACATAACACTGCGCACACTACACTATTGTGCACGACCGACGTTAGAAACAAAATGACGGAGTGACTCCTTCTGACCGAAGCTCTGGTAGCGCCTTTGACTTCATACAGTACATACTTACATACATACAGATCATTAAGTGAGTGGTAGGAAATGGTGCCTTTTCAGAGGACACGCTTACATCGTGATGTAAGATCATATCACATTTAGGAGGAGGTGATGGCGCAAGCCTACAAACACAAGTGTGTTACAGGAGGACAGCTACAAAAATCGTATGTTACAGCAAGCAGGTGTTGTGTCTGTCCCCATTAGCAAAGCAAGGAGTCCAAGTAACGTCATCACACAGCTGTGGGGATAATGTGCAGTTCAGCGTAAATGCCCAGTAACACTTGTGGTCTTCAGTGCTGTGTTTAGGTGCACCCACCGTGTGATCGTGACGGATTCTGTTTACTTTATAATGGCGAAATAGTACAATAGCCTCTTTGACAGCTATCACAGTCATCACGGACACAGTGAGAATTGTTAAGAGTATGAGTAAAAAAAAAAAAAAAAAGAAAAGAAAAGGCTTCTTTTGTACATGACAAACAAGGCTCAGAGAGGAGATACAGTATCGTTTCAACACAGACAAATCCGCCGCTTTACAGAAATAATACCAAGGAGGGCAGAGAGGACGCCTGTAACACTTCCATCAGCCGTCCAGAAGCAGACGGGTAGCCCTTAAAACACGATTCAGACAGTTACCCTCTGCTGATTAAACACTGTCACATGTCAGAGCTCTAATGCAGAAGTGTCTCGCCTTTTATTGTGTTGAGCGAATGATTTATTTACAACCATGGTGACGCAGTTGGCTACAAAATAAAATAAAAATAAATAAAATTGGGGTTGGCTATTTCAGTGGCCAGCCATGGTTGTGATTGGCTGCTGAGGACTCTCCGGACTGCGACGTGTTCTTTCTATCCGTGTCTTTTTGGGACATATAATTGTGTGTTTGTATACAGTATGTGCATGCGCGCAACAATAGTTTACATATATCTGTGCGACTGCATTGGAGTATTTGGATGTGAAGCGCACTTTAACGTGATAATAGTACCAGCCAGTGTGTGGGGTTACGAGGTGATGGGGGGCTTTACTTGTTTCACAGTCTGGAGGGTTTTCATGGTGAGCTTTGGGAGGGAGGGGACGGGTGATTGTGACTCTCGGGGTGCTTCGGAGTCCGTGGGCAGTGTGCAGTCTCGGTGCGGGCCGGGCCAGGCTGTTATTTGATGATTTGAGGACAGTCGCTCCAGGCTTTGGCCTTTCGCTTGGCCAGTGCCAGCCACGCCGGCTCCGTGGACACCTGCGGAGAGTCACTGGAAGGGAAGCGCTTTGACACCTCCTTGACAGCAGGTGGCGACGGTGTAGAGTCCGCGATCTCAACTGAAACACCAAATCAAGAACACGAATCAGGTAGAAATCTATTTGTTCCAGCTTTTTAAGGCTCGTTTTACAAGAAAGGTTTAATGAAACCGATTCAGCAGCAGCTAACTATTATTTTCACTATCAAAAGTTGCATATATGAACTTCTTCAACTTCAGAGTGTGGCCACGTGTGTGTGCACATACGAGGGAATATGACTCTGGTTTAAACATTGCACTCAATATTGATTGATAACTTAATATTGCTCTTGATTTTTTTAGTCTGTGGTGTCAGAAAGAAATGAAAAATGTCTGCATTTGCATTTTTGTTTAACAAATGCAAATGTTTAAAATCACTAAATCAAGCAATCATTTCAGCAATATTTAGCTTTTTATCTTTTGGCCTAAATCCTCAGCGTGCAGGTTCTTACCAGTGACAGAGCTGGGTAAAGTGTTGGCTTTCTTCAGGTGCTCTCGGCGTTCGAATCGTCCCAGGAGGCTGTCGGGTCTCTTGGGCTCCTCTGGCGTCTGAGGTTTAGAGGAAGGACTGGTGCTGCCGCTTCCTTTGCTCTCTGTGGGGCTCACCAGCGTAACCTGCAAAAGAGATCCGTGACTGTAGGAGAGGAACTGCGAGACGACGCGAACGTCAGAAGAAAAATCAGGACATGTGTAAAGAGGCGGTCTGGTGACATACACTGTCTCTGTCTCTGGCTTGTTTTTCAGCCAGCTTGGCCTCTCTGTGGCTGCGACGCTCCTCTCGATTCTGCTGCTGCTCCCTGAAGCCCTTCTGCTTCTGCAGAGCCAGTGTGATCCATAAGGGCCCGGCCTCCTTCTCCTGGACCTTTGAACTGTCCAGCGAGTGCCGGCTCTGTAACGAAGGCTTTTCTGCAGGGGAGCACATGCACATTGGCATATTACAAGAGCAAGATTTTTATTACATTTTCTAAAATACATTTCTAATTGATCTTAGGGACCAATACTGAAATGCTAAAATTCTCACAATAAATGTAAGCATGTTTTTTTATTTAACAAAAGCCAAAGTTCTCAAATAATAAATGTTGTCTTGATGTTGAAGCAAAATTCAAACATTTTGGGAAAGGTTTATTTGCTTTCTTGCCAAGAGTGAGATGAGAAAATCAATACCATTTTGAAGTATGTGTGCTAAACATGAAGCTACAGCCAGGAAGCATTAGCTTAGCTTAGTTTAGCACAAAGACTAGAAATAGGAAGCTGGTGTTGAGAGGCAGATTTTGTTGCCTCTGGAGAGCCATGCTGGCTGCTTCCTGTCAACAGTCTTTATGCTAAGGTAACTGAACGCTTGGCATGAAAATGAACAAGAGCATTGCCCAAAATATTAAAACAATCCTTTTCAAAACCCAACGGTGCTCGATCAAATCAAGACTGACCTCTCCTGATGAGCTCCGTCTTTCTGTCCGCCTTCTCTCTCCAGGGGATGTTAATGGAGGGGAAGAAGGACCTCTTCTCCTTCGGCTCCTCTTCCACCTGGCCATGGCTGCTCCGGTGCAACTGGGCCACCGCCGAAGGGTCCTCGCTCCTGTTCATCTGCTCCTGGCTGGATGCCTCTGAGGCCGCAGTCCTCTGCAACATGGCATCACTGGGAGGACCATGGGACACTTTAGGTAACGGTGACGGGGGAGGCGTGGGGACTGCTCCAGCAGGTTTGGGTGACGTAGTTGGTCTGCGGTAGAGCGGTGGCTTGGAGAGCACTTTCTCACCCTCACTGTGTGTAGACTTTCCTGGTTTTGCCCGAGGGACGGCGGGGGAGGCAGATGCGTGCAGGTACTTGCCGACCGCGCCTTCTTTCTGAGGCGATGCGGGACTCGATTTGTCAGAAAAGACAGAGGAAGCGTCAGAGTCCGGCTCAATGGGGGTGAGAGGCGAAGGGACGCCATCAAAGCTGTCCCCAGCGCTGTACCGTTTCTTCCTTTTCTCTGTGGACTGTTCGCTGTGAAAGCGAAGGGAGTAGTTGGTCCTCCTCAGCTTTATGCCAAAAGGTGAGGGATTGTCCTCAGCGTCCGGGCCTCGGTCCTCTCCCTCCTCTCTTCTTTCAGACACCTCCGCCTCGCTCTGAGTCCTGCCCTTCGACTCTGGCCCCTCAGGTTTGGCTCCTGGGCTGGGAACCAGGAAAGAGGGGAGGTCTTTGGCAAACATACATTCCTCTGACCCTCGTTCTACGATGCGGACAGTTTTACTCATCCTGTTCTGAGGTTTACTTGTTGGAGCTGGGGAGGCTGCGGTGGGGCTCTCAGACGGAGTCACGTCCTCTGCTGCGTCCTTATCATCTGCACCAAACACCTCAGAGTTCCTGTTTGAATCTCCAAACTTTTTCTTTGCAGGGGTGATGGAGAACTTGGCGCTGGCAGACATAGTCTTCCTGAGGTTTGTGTGGGAGAACGCAGGCGGGTCTTCACTGCTGGGCTGGGGCTGGTTCTTGCTCGGGTCCGGGTACTCGTCATACTTCCCCTCCTCCACCCCCTTGAATATCTTTGATCTGATGCTAGCCCATTCTGCCAGGACGGCTGCACCAGACTGGTCCGCAGAGAATGAGGTCTCATTGAGTGATTTGGTTTTGCCAGACTTGCGGTCCGGTGAAGTCTTGCTCTTGGTGGGCGGCGTTCCCTGGGCCTTTCTATCCTCTCCCAAACCCAGCAGAGACTTGCAGGCGGTGTCTTTGATCTGGTCTAAATTGACGGCTGTCCCACAGAGCTGGGCGCCTGTCACTAAGATGGCCGTGTGGGGGACATATGGAGACGTTGGCAGGTTTGGGGAGTCTGGTCCTTCAGAAGAAGAAGCCTTAGTGCTCTCCTTTTGTTCAGCTACAGCACCGCCCTGGTGGCTGGAGGCCGGTGTAACAGGCGTCAGGTTAACCTTCTGGAACAAAATCTGTTTTTCTCCAGAGGAAACTTTGAAGGAGAAAGGCCTCTGTCTCTCCTCCATCTCTCTCCAGCGTAGCTCCTCAGCTCTCCTCTTCCTCTCCTGTGGATCTGAACAGCTGTCAGCCTCCTCTAATGACAGCCTCCTCTGCTCCTCCTCTTCCTTTCTCATCCTCTCCTCTGCTTCCAGTTTTTTCTTTTCTTCAATCTCCTGTAACCTCAGCATCTCTGCTTCCTCCCTTTTCTTTCTTTCCTCTTCTTCCTCTTTCAGCTTCCTCTTCTTCTCTGCCTCAAGCTCCTGCTGCCTCCTCGCCTCTTCCTCCTCCTCCTCTCGCTTCCGTCTTTCCTCCTCTTTCCTCCTCTGCTCTTCCAGTCGTCTCCTCTCCTCTGCCCGCTGTCGGCGCTCCTCCTCCTCCTCTCGCATCCTCCTTTCCTCCTCCTCTCTCCGCATCTGTTCTTCCTCCTCTCGCTGCCTCCTTTCTTCTTCCTCTCTGATCCTTCTCTCCTCTTCCTCCTTCCTCCTCATCTCTGCCTCCTCTCTAAGCCTTCGTTCCTCCTCCTCCTGCTGTTTACGACACCTCTCCTCTTCTAGTTCACGCAGCCTCAGCTCCTCCGCTACTCTCTTCCTCCTCTCCTCTTCCTCCTGTCTGAGCCTCTGTTCCTCCACCTCCCTCCTCCTCCTCGTCTCCTGTCTTTCCTCCTCATGGAGTCTCTGTTTCTTGAAGCTTTCCAGGGACTCCTCAGCAGATGCTCTGCGCTGGTCGGCTGTAGAGATGCCTGCACCCTCGAAGTCTTCTTGCAGCACACCAGGAACAGAAACCTCTTGGAGCTCCTGAGAATGAGGAATTGTGATTAGTTCCTATTTTCTTACCCCCCAAAAAAGGGTGGGAAACGTCACAAAATAAATCTCAATGACTCATTTGAGGAAACTCATAGATTGACATTAGCTCTGGCTCACCTGTGTAAACCGCCGGTGCTTGCGGGAAATCCTCTGGTTTTTCGGTTTGACGGACAGTTTATGCTTGGCAGCGGTGTTGTCTAAGCGAGGGACAGACTGTGGAACAGCATCCAGATTGATGGACTCGATGGTTCCAGTGGGTGGAAGAACTCGTTTGGACCTCGGGGACTTCGCTGGAGTGCTGTATGGTTCGGCGTGTTGAGCCCCCTGGACCTGCTTTTGACACAATAACAGAACATTTATTAAAAACGGGCACACATCATTCTCCTATAACACTGTTGGACTCAGGATGGACAGTTCCACACATCCTTCTTCCTTGATGCCTGCATTACCCACAATACAAAGAGACCTCTTGACAGTTCAGCCAGAGACTTGTTGATATGCTAGTAGTGGCTAATGTCGCCTCGAGCTACTAGCCTCAAGCGGAGATGAGGAGCGAGCTGCAGAGTTCTGCTGAGCTCACTTCTCTCTAACTTTGAGGCTGTTTCAGCCAGAGCTGACTCAAGTGACATCACTTGAGGACATTTATCAGACTTCAGGCTTTACAGCTCTTTTGGAAACTGACTTTGATGTGTAAAATCAGTGGAGTTCCACTTTAAAAATGGAACCAATTATCATCAGAATAAATGAATAAGCTGTTACCTTTGGCTCCACGTTTGCTGGCTCGGCTTCTACCTGAGCCAAAACCTTCAGAGGGCTCCGGGGAACCTCCTCCTCATCTGAACTTCCCTCATCTCCTTCACTTTTCCTCAGAGAAGGAGGCCTCTGACCAAACTTTATACCTTGTGCTATCTGCTTCTGTTTGACAAACAAAAAAAGGTTACACATCATGCATGCAGACAGAAGATAACGGTTCAGAAACTGAGTCACCACAAGTCCCACCTGCAGGTTCCTAACTTTATCTGAGACGTTTTCCTGGGACATGCTGTGATCTAGACCGGGCTCGGTCACCGGCTCCTCCGGGATGAAGATGCTGTCGTGTGAGAGAGCTCGAGATCCGATGGGATTCAACTCCCTGCAGAAGAATGAGAGCGTCTTCAGTGTTGCAGCATGCCATTACTGTCATTCATTCATTTGTCATGAGCGGGCTGCAGCGTCGCTCTGTAAATCATTTTACACAAACAAATGAATGACCTCTTTACACTCCAGCAGTCCCAGCACATCAATTACAGGCTCAAATCGTGTGGAGCCTTTCATAAGCTGTATTTGAGCAGAGCCTCACCCTTTTCTCGACGCATTGTGCAACCACAAGTTGCAGCTTTTATGACTCTAACACTTTCATTTTTCTGGGAGGGGAAAAAAAATCTGTTAAGACGCCAAGTTGTTTCTTGGATGAAGTCTGTCCGGTGGCAGGAAATTCCTATATAGGCACACGTTATTGATAAGACCTGCGATTGCAGCTCTTATCAGCAATTACAAAATGACAAGAGGACAAGCTCAGTTTCATGATGTGTGACTCCATTTGTGTAAAAATGAAACTTTCTCTGTGTAGTTACCTCAGATTTTGATTGGACTCCTCGTCTTCAGATACGACTCCATTGCACACTTCCCCCGTAGAAAAGCTCGCCTTCAGCTCTGCTCCATCAAAGCCTCCTTTCGCCTCCCTCTTCTTCTTCTTCCCAAATAGTCGTCTGAAGGGCTGGAATTTGCCCTGTCGCCTTCTCTCTGTAGGAAAAAGAAAATAGATGACCTCCACAGCTACATGAAATCAGATCATCAATCTCTGTATCTCGCCCTCAGGCTGAATAACGAGCAGGACGGCGCCTATGGCCACGTGTTTCAATGCGTGTGTGTAGATAATGAAATGCAATTGATCGAATTAAAAGAAAATAAATCAAAGTAGCAGATGGAATGAGAAGAAAACCTTGGCTCTTTGGTTGATACTTACTCGTGTTTACAGGAAGTGGGAAAGATAAACAACATGCTTAAAAAGGGAGCATCCACAGCTTTAGACAAACGGTGAACAAATCCCTGAATTAAAAAAGAGGCAAATGCAAATCCACGATTGGTCCTGAGAGAAAGCAAAGCAGTGAAAATCCACATTCTGGCTATCTACATGGCTTCAAGAGTCAATGCAAAGAGTGTGACTCATATTACATTTGATCTGCAACATTTCAACAGCTGTCCTGGATTTACACATGTAAGGAAAACTAAAGGTTGTTACTTAATGAAGCATATCACAGCTAATAACTCCAGCAGGTTCCTTAATCAATCGAACCCAATAAAAGAGCAAATAATAAAAACATGCTGACAACTGACCTACGCCATAAAGCAGAGCATATGCAATAAACCCTTTTATCTCTGGTTAGATCAGCGTCTGCTCTTGAGGAGGTAATGACCAAAGCTGTGAAACTAACTTTGGACCTTTGGTTTATATCTTTATTTTCTCGTCATCTCGAAAGTTCTAAACTCTGAACTTTCCCATGTGTGACAGGAAAAACATCGCTCTGTCCTCTCCTCAGGATCCCAAAGATGAGACTCACTGACCTGACACCATTAAAAAATGTAAACAGAGATCTTTCAGTTTGATTTCAAAATGTAATAAACATGGCCGACCGTGTGCTTTGTTTGTGTCTGCGCAGCTATTTGTGTGTCTGTGTACTTGTGGAGGTCCGCTGGATGAACTAAGTGGGTGAGGTTACAGAGCTACAAAGCTACTCTACACCACTGTGCAGACAGGCGCTCTCTGGGCTCTGTGGGTATCCCTTTCAGAGCTATAAGTAGCAACTGGTGTGGGATTTCACTTCGCATGCCGCTCACTGCACCAGGGGCATCATGGGAAATGATACAGTAAACTAATTTCCCCACTTACACCCTTGACTCTGAGATGTTTGCCTCTATGTTTGTGTGGGAGAGTTTAAGTGATGTGTATGTATCTATACACTAGGTATACATATATCTATATGGATATATACATATAGATAGATAAAGATGCATATATATAATGTGGGAAGTATTTGTTATAATTCTTTATTTGCCTGACTGAGTACAGCATTTGTTCTGCATTATATAATTGGATATAAACAATAACTTCAGCACAATCTAAATAAAGAAAGGAATGCTTTTCTCCTCAAAGAGTGAATGTAGGACTCTACCAAAGACTACAGTGTCAGTCTTAATCGTATGTGTGATATCATCACACGGAGAGAGTTCAGAAATCAGGGTCAAGGGACAAACACACACTTCATTTTTCCACCACAGGTGTGTTTTCATGAAAATCGAAATTAGAGGAGCTGTTTCTAAATGGCTCCGTTAGATTTACATGAGGAAGACTGATCATGTCTGTACACTAAATATGAAGCTAGGGCCAGCAGCCAGTTGGCTTAGCTTAGCATAAAGACTGGAAACAGGTGGAAACTGCTAGCCTGGCTCTGTCCAGAGGTAATAAAATCCATTATGTTTTGTTTGTTTCTAAGTTGCTCTTTTATTAGAGGGTTTCGTGCCATGTTTCACCAACAGATTCCAGGAAGTCACAGCTCCTTGTCCAGCACTTATCCACCTAAAACCATGTGTTGTTTTTACACCATGGTTTTGTAGAGATTAGAGGCTTGGTAGGATTTGTTGGGAACCTTTAGAGGTGCTGGTACAGTGGCCAGAGCCAGGCCAGCTGTTTCCTCTTGTTTCTAGTCATTATGTTGAGCTAAACTAACCGGCTGGTTCTGGTTTCATATTAAACTGAGTATAAATCTTCTCTTGTAACTCTGGACAAGAGAGAAAATAACGGCATTTCCCTAAAATCCCAAAATGATTTAAGGGCTGCTCATGTGGTTGGAGGCGGCACTTTTGCTGTTGTGGTCGTAAGTAATATTTCAGCCAACACTTGATTTCATTGTGGATTGATGAGCTGGTTGTTCTCTTGATCAATCGATTGGTCATTTGCTCTAAAATAATGCCAAACAAAAATGTTGGAGCCAAAGATGTTTAGCTCATATGGAACAGATGGGAAAGACGCGGTGTAACAGTACATTTGAGGGGCGGGAACGAGGGAATATTTGGCATTTTTTCTTAAGGAATGTCTGAAACATCTGATGGTAACCAGCTCAGCTCTATTTACAAGTTCTTTTTCTGTAGTTTTTATGCAGGGTGGCACCCTAACCCTAAACCCTGACCCCTTTGTTTGTTCTCTCCTTTATACCTCTTCTGCCTTTGTCCCTTTTTCTTCCTTCTTTTTCATGATTTTTAACACCTTGATGCTCAGGATGGAGACCTTATACAGGGGGGTCGGCTGTGATGTTTTGTCTGGAAGTGTTTTGGGTGGGAAGGACCTGAGACTTTGTCCACAGATTTAGTTAATTTATATATGTGTTTATTTATTTATTTATTAGAGATGTGTTTGTTTTTATTGCTCGTATGTTCTCTTTCCTCCGTACTCTGTCAGCCCCACTCCATCTTCCTCTGTCTATGTGCAGTGGGTGATATTATGGTGTGACACCCTGCAGCATGCTCTTCCAGCATCAGGGCCTGCCCAGTGTTTCTACTCTGGTACAAAGCCCATAATGCACCGCCACGGGCACGCTCACACACCCATGCGTGAAACGAGAAAGGACACTTTTTTCTGCAGCGTAGACGACTCGGCGGCAGCATCCAACCTAACGCTGGGGTTAACTCCTGCTTCCTGTGTGCTCGCAGTGCAGTGTGTTTTGACCCTGGTCCTCTGGACTCAGACCCCTGCTGGTTTTTCATTTCAGCCATCTGATCAGGGAATATTTCCCATCTGGTGGAGGCAAATTAACTCGCTGGCAGCGGAGAAAAAGCACAGCGGGAGGCTGAAGAAGAACTGCTTTTGAATTCTACTTATTCTGAAAACCTAAGATAAAATGCGCTCAAAGCGGCAGCTCACTATTCTAATGACATCGCAGCCAGCAGAGTCACATTGACGGTGTTGTAGAGTAGATTAGTTCATTTTCTATGTCACTAAAAGAATAGTTTGGCATTTTGGGAAATATACTTATTCACCTTCTGGTGGAGGGTCAGATGAGATGATCAGCACCACTTTCATGTATGTTCAATATGAAGCTACGGCCAGCAGCATGTTAGCTTAGCATAAACACTGAAAATAGGGGGAAACTGCTAGCCCGGCTCTGTTCAGAGGTTACTATACTCACTACACTTCTCTTTTAGCTCTGTTTTTGGTCTCCACCAGCTCCTGAGGGAAATATCTGGTTCGTCAGGTAGCTTTTTTAGCTTATGCTCACCAGCTAGACGCTAGCTGCCTGTCGGCTGTGTGGAGCTGAGCTGACACTGTCATTTGATACATCAATATAATGAAAATGTTGATTATAGCCACTTTTAAAAAAAACTCACTAGTTAACATGTTGCAGCTTGTTTGTTTAATCCATACAAAAACCAGTGCAAGTGTAAAAATTACAGTTCTGCATCGTACAGGCTGCCATTTTATTAGGCAAAGAAACAGTAATAACCCCTGTACAGCTGCTAAATTATTGTGTTTATTGTGTTTTTTTTTGTGCTGAATAAACAATGGCTAGCTGTTTCCCCCTGTCTCCAGTATATGTGCTAAGCTAAGCTAGGCAGCTCCAGGCTGCAGCCTCCTTTAGTCTACTGATATGAGAGTGGTAGCAATCTTTTCATCCAACTCTTTACAAAAAAAGCATCTAATTTTCTCATGAATGTGTTATTTTTCACATTTCACACATCTGAACTCATCTCTGCCATGGGGGTTCTTGGTGTCCCCTGATCAGATTTTGCATTAAAACAGCTTGAGGGGATCACACGAAAGCCAGTAGAAAGGTGATAAAGAGGTCAGAAACACAGACACAGCACACCGCTAAAGGCTCACGTCAAACCCATCACCACGCCATGCAGTTCTTGAAGAGACAGTGGAAAGAAAAAAAAAACATTTAAACTGAGGCTAAAAGAGGCCATTTGATCCTCATGATGATCAGTGAATCTGCTTTAACACACTGTCTCTTTAAGATGTTGCTAAAAGCACTCATTTTTTCCTATTTACCTGGGCCTTTGGATTCGGTTACCTCTAACAGCATGTCATGCTTAGTTTCCGTGGCGTCTGTTGCCATGGTCACTGCACACCTTGGCTGTTGTGAGAGAGGAAGAAAGTGAGCACGGGGATGCTGCAGGGGGGTGAAAGGAGCGAGTGTGAGCTTTTAATCGAGGGAAAAGTGAGGAGAGGCACACGAGAGATCAGGAAAAAGCCACTGAATATTTACAGTGCTACATGTCTTATGTTGCTCTCCATCACTTCTCACATTAGCATCAAGAAGCTCGGCTTTGCTAGCTCTTGCAGAATGGCTCTTGGTGGTTGGCTTGTCTGGGCACAATAAAGCCTCCACTGTTTTAAAAGCAAAATGGGCCTTCTGAGGGCACTCTGTTGTGGCTTGTTGGTGTAGAAATGGTCATGATAAAAAGTCAGCTGTACATCTGAAACGGCAATGCATGGCTAAGTGGTTTGGGTGTGCAGATAGTGGTGAAATTCTAAGAGTTGAACGTGTTAACATTCAGCAGGACGGTCCTTTGCTTCGCCTAATGATTAGAAATCCACAGCAGAAATAATCACACAAACCGCATGAACCACCTCTTATTTGCATCTCATAAGCTGACAGCAAACCACAGACTGCTTCCCGAACCCTGCGTCCTCCAGCACCTGCCTGCAGCACGTCGGCCGAGCCAGAGGTTTTCTGATGTACTGCGGAAATGCGTGTTGTGCGAAACCACAAGCACCCGGGCCGGCAATATAAAACCAGACAGTGTGAGACAGTACTGAGAGAGCCGGAGAGGAGGCAGCTGTCTCCAGTGGGATCAGCATGCCGTGGGCTTCCTTCCTGAGGGTGACAGAGCCGGACAGACTCTCTCAGAAATGTCTCTCCCCAAAAAGGCTCTTTGTCCCGTCTGATTCCAGCCAGCGCAGAACAAGGAGCGAACAAGCATGTTTGGTCGTAGGGGTGTGTGAACGCAGACAGAGAGAGTGTGTGGTGAGGAGACAGACTGTGTGTGATTGTGTCTGCTGCTGTAAAGAGAGATATTGTGGATTCTCTTTTCTTTTTTGTGTTTGTCTGTTTATTTACATGTGTTGACCGGGCTTGGCCTCAAGTCCTCATGTTGAGCGAGTGTCTGTGTGCTCAGGAGCGAGTGTGTGACATGTGTCTCTTTGTCTTTTCGGTGTGTGTTTGCAGTCCTATTGCTGCAGAGGACAGACTCGGGGAGCAGCTAGAGATGGGATGAGAGAAGCACGAGGAGGGGCCATGTGCTCTACAGAAGCAGAGAAATGCCTTTGACAAGGATGCAGCCGCATCATAGATGCTGCGTCTCAGCGCTCACGGACGAGCCAGCAGCTCAACATCATTTGATGGTGACACCGGCTCTGCGCCAGAGCCGGCCAGACAACTACCAAAGTCCAGTGGCATGGCTTAGTGTTGTAGCGGCTGAGTGCCATAACCTTACAGCACAAGTAGCTTGCTGACAAAGCAGACAGACGAACGTGGAGGAGCCGTGTAACGGTTTACCTATTTCAGTTGCGCAGCTCGAGATGGCTGCGCACCACTGCAGTAAAACCTTAGGGAACATCGATCTGCCCTTTTGCACAAAGCTTGTTTTACCCAGGTGAACGTCGCTGCTGCCTCCGCTGTGGCTTTGGGAGAAAACGGTGGAATAAATACAGAGACAAAACAGCAGGTTTCGCTTTGTTAGGATCTGTTAGCATCAGGTGCACTCACAGAGGGGAAACATGAGCATGGCGTGGAAGGTGGCATGGGAAGGGGTGGATGAGGAAGCACTTTGAGACAGAAGAAGGTGATTTATCAGGATGTATGAGGTGACGACGACAAACTGGAGGAGTCTGTGTCTCATCAGCACCGACTCTGTCCCGGCCTCATTCTCTACCATTCTGTGAAGTTTGAGCAGCCTCAGGTTTCCAGACGCAAAACACCGAATCAAGTCACACAACAAATCCTTATCACTACAAACACACTGAAAAAGTTCACTTAGAGAGCCTGCAAGTGCACAAACACTGCATGTGCTTCCCCTGATGGGGCCATGTACGCAAGGACAACAGGGGAGTGTGCAAGGGCACGCTCATGCAGAAGAGGTTGGTAATTACAAATATGGAAAATAAATATCAGAGGTGTGTGGTGATTAATCATTATCTTCTCACACTGCTGGGGCCAAAGCTGTGAGCAAAGCAAGTCATGACATGGTGGCATAAACTGATAAATCCCCACAGTAATCCAATCAAAAGAGTTTTTTTTCTAGGATGATAACCATCATATTTATCAAACCTCTTCTGCTGTATCTCACATCACACTGCATTTACAAACTCAATGCAATTCCCAGACAGGTTGGAGGGAAGGCACTGACGCCAGCAGCTGGTGCTCCTGCTGAGCCGTCATTTTTTGACTTGAATATAAAAGGAGCATCTTCAGGAGAGGGTGGTCCTGATGATGCTTATTGATGTTAAATTGACGTTTCATTTAATCATTTTCATTGTGAAGTATGTCTCCCAAAAAGTCTCATTCCAACGCCTGAATAAAAACAAATCAAACAGAGAAATGTGACCCCTGCTGAATAACACCCAAATCAAGTCACAACACGTAAAAATGTAGAGTTGTATTACATTTTAGTCTGGCATTGAAAAGCCGTGTCATAATAAATAACAATTCATTTAGTTAATTAACAAACAGCTGTCCTTTTAGCATGTTTTTCATTTAATCATAACATACTGAACACACTCATAAACAGGAAACACATATAGCAAAACATGTTGCATTTCACTTTATTTCTCTTTGATTTGTTTTCATTTTTGCACTTAAATCTTCCATATTTCTCCAACATGTGTTAGTTTGTAAATTGAGGGAAAGCGAGTTGATAACTGAACAGTTTGATGTGTTGAAGTTTGTGGTAATCTTCCTGCAGCTGGCTGTCGATGGCTTTCATACAGTCTATAAACTGTTGTGGGTGACGTTAAGAGTCGTCCATTCATCCACAGTTCATACAGCCTCCTTTACTGGCAAACATATGGTTGGGATTTTAATCTAAATTTATCAGCTGGTGTCTAATCTAAGTGTTTATTCACATTATTTCGCATTATTATGTGATGCATGCCAGCTGCAGATGTAGTCACCAAACTTTCAACTGAGTGATGTTAAAGATAACAACAAAGTCAATCCATGGAGATTCATTTTAAGCACAACATCAAAGACCCAGTTTTCACTGAAATACCAACATATCTTAATGTTCCACCTCATTTTCATGCAACTCAGCTCCTTCCACCTTTGTGCCACACAGACACCAAACAAATGAGCACAGCACCAACATGTGGTGACGCTGTTTGTGCAAATGTTCAGCTGCCATGAAAACAGAGCCTGTGCATGTTAGCGAACAAGTTCAGTTCAGGAAGTCAGACCCGAACCTACGTCAGCTTCAGCGAGAGCTGAGGCAAAATGTACTGACAGGCTTAAAGCTGCGAGCATGCTTCTTCAGAACTGCTTGTCAAAGCGTTGAATAGCTTCGGAGACGCCCCCCAGCCACGCCTTCCTGATGTCGCACCTGGGTGGGCTTTGTCTAAAACCCATCTGACATTCACACCCATGTCGTGCTGTGATTGGCCAGCTGTGCAGAGGTGAGAAATTAAGCAGGGCTTGAACCTCTCTCTCCACCTCTGTCTCATTCTGGACACGACTATTTGTCACCGCTTGTGTGAACAACCAAGCGAAACACTATGAATATGGCCATGACAGCAGCTCTGTGAGCTAAATGCTAACATCAGCATGCTACCATTATCACAGGGATAATGCTAACATGCTGATGCTAAGCAGGTATAATATTTACCATGTTCACAATTGTTATTTAACTTGTTAGCATGCTAACATTTGCTGATTGGCACATAACACTGGCAAAGTCAAGTGTGGGTCTGCCGATGGTGCCACATGAAAAATCAGGGGGGTCACCAAAGTCAGTTGGATTCACCCTCTGGGCGCCATGAATGTCTGCCCAAATTTCCTGGCAATCAATCCAACAGTTTTTGAGATATTTCAGTCTGGACCAAAGAAGCGGATGACCTGTTTAACCGACCTTGTGTTGCGTGAGCCACACCCCTAGGATGGCTACAAACCTGGTTAAACAAACAAACACCAGTCAAAGCTATGAGTACATTACTGGAGAAAATACAATCCAGTGCAACAGGCCTGCAGCAAACACTTCCTTTCTGAATTATATAATGTTCAGTTTTTGTGTGGACGCCATGCTGTGAGGTGTTCTTGGCATTCGTCTGCTCTCTGGATGTCCACAGGGTGCATGTGGAGAAATAATGGCTTTCAGAGTGACACGCAGCATGTATCACATGACCGTGGTTACATTTTCCACGTTACCCAACGGTTAAGTGACAATGCTGGAGCGTGCGAACGAACAACAAAAGAAAGGCCTTCTTCTCCTGCCTGAGCATCCCAAACACAGACTCCGTCACTTGTGATATTCACAGTTGACACATACTAAAAATTCTGATGTGCAGCAGTATTTTTACACTTCACTAAATCACCCTGAAAGGCGTGAGCTGCTCATGCTGGTTTTGCACACAGAGAGTCAATAAATACACACAAAGAATAAATGTAAAGTATGAATTCAAACCTACAAACTACAGACGAGACCTTCACTGAACATTTCAACAGCTTTCTGTACAAGAATGCCTTCTTACCGTCCTGCAGTCGCTCTGTGTGCGAGGGTACCTATGAGTGTGGAGCCGTTCCACCTGCCTGCTGTCACTGTGGATCTAGGGCATTACCTGGAGTCAGGTGTCAGATGCAGTGAGGGCTTGGCTGTGTGTGTGTGTGTGTGTGTGTGTGTGTGTGTGTGTGTGTATGAGAGCAACATCCCTTGATATTCCTGCGCTGATGAAAATTGTATTGCTGCTCTGAGGCGCAGTGACGTCCTCGGGAATGAGAGCTGCTGTGGGTTCAGCGGTGCAGATGTGCTGGGGGGGGGGGGGCAACGCATGTACAGTCTGCGAGGAGGAGGAGGAGGTGTGTCAGCGGGGGCTCGGGGTACTGTGAGCTCCGAGCGAGGAGAGATGGGCGTTCTCCTGTGTCTGTTAGTGCTGAGGAGGCACAAAGTGACACTTTGTTTCTCCGCCAGATCGCCGGTGCAGGAGAACAGAGTGGCATTCATCATTTGGACTGGCTGCTGCACACAAAGGCTTTCATTGTGGGTTAACAGTAACCCTGCATGCACATGTGTGATTACAATGGTTTTTAATGTGGTGCACCACAACTGCTTACTCATATTATGGCCACAGATGTGCGGTATAAGCTGGGCTGAACACACACGGGTGGGCTGGTCAAACTATGCAGTGGTTACTTTTTTACAGCAAACATCATTTACATCCATTTTTAGTGCAAATAACAGCAGCTTAGCTTACTGGCCTCAGTGCCAAGTAACTCAATCAGATCCTCATTTCATGGTCATATTAGTCTGATCTGGAATCATGATGGCTGCATGCATCAGCGTATAGTGTTAGTGTGTAATAAGGCCGGCTCCCCCTCTCTCCACTTTTGGCAGCATCACACTGCAGTCTCGCAGGGATATGGTAATGATGAGGGCTTTATCAACCTGGATGCCGCCTATATTACAGCAGCATAACACTTCAAAGACAGGCCGCTCTCTGACTGACTCTGTGCAGAAATAGAAACCCCCTCCTCAGTAAAACAGCGTCAACACGCTCTCACGCTGATATTCCCATCCACACGCATTCACAGGAATCCACTTCATGTGCAGAGAGGCCAGGATCAAGCACCCCCTGCTACTCTCAATGACACTGAGGCTGCCACTGCACTTGACATGCGGTATAACAGTCATTCAGAGTTTTTCATGGAAATGAGAGAAGAAACGGCTGAGTGTGCAGACTGTTTTCATACCGTAAAAATCTAAATTGCAAGTTAAGAATGAATTTCCATGTATGTGTTGATGCTTCAGAGGCTATTGGATGATTAGGGTGAATGAATTTAATCCTGCAGGGGCATAAAATAGACAAACCTACCAACTCTTAGTCCCAAAACGCATCATCACTCAGCTTATCGTACACAGCCTGCTGCATTTCCTGGTTGTGTTTGATTCTACGCTGAACCTGGTGACGTGACCTAAATGCCTCAAATGTGCCATCAGAACAAACCTTGACATGAGTGGTGATTTGAAGAGAATACATACTTCCTGGTGCATTATTAAGAGCAGAGATGTGTTACATAAACGTGGACGAGCCTATCAAGGGACCACATATCAGATGAGTGGATGGTAACTTGCTCCACGCTGAATAACTAGGGCAGACCTCCCAAGAAATGAAGTGCTGGACTGTAATTACAGTTTTGTGCTTTAGATAAGGGCAGCACTGAACAGTATATACAGTCCAGCACTGCACATGCTATTGATGAGTGATCGATCTGAGCTTTTACTTCACTATAGATCTTTAACAGCTGTTGTTTCACAGTTTTACACGCAAAACATGCAGGAAAGTCATGACAAGCACAAGCTACACGTGTGCACCCAGACCACCACACGGGAAAACACTTCGATCAGGTTAATGCATCGCAGAGTACATTTCAGTGAGAGGCTAATGCTCCTCGTTTTCGACCAGCTGGGGGTACCCACTTCTGTTAAATGTGCGGCTATGTGACTGCAAAATCAGCTGACATTTAAACATGCAGGAAAAGCAGTGAGTCACTGTCTTTGTCTGCTGTACAGGGATTAAAATTAAATCAATAGTTGCAGTTTTATCTGAGGTCAGCTGGGTGAGAAATGACTCAAATGAAAAGGATGCTGTCTGGCACTGCTAGGACACTCCACAGATGTCTCCGCAAAGATGCTCACTCGTCACCGTTTGGGCGGCGATGACACGAAAACTCAGCCAGATGACTGTTTACTGTGAAGCTCTCGGTGCATGTGAGAACCCAAACCTCCAGGCTGGATGTGAAGCACTGCAGTTCTCCAGAAAACACCACTCTTGCAACGGTGACGTAGTCTTTACTATGAGAGCTCTTCCCTGTGTAACACCCGCTGACACACAGCACAGCTCTGCGCCTTAATGTGTCATCACTCAACCATCAGTCCACACACCTGCTGTTCTCAGATCAGAACTGGATCCGCTCGCCTGCCAATCAGGCGCTGAAGCAGCCAACCAAAAACCAGACCAGTTTACTCAAACCAGCACCAGAAATGCAACACCAGCAGCCTGTGAATTCATTTCCAGAGCTGCCATCTGTTCTCTGCCTGTGTCTCAGCACACACAGCACGCTGATGATGACAGTAATGCAGCATTGATTTCAAAACCCTTTATATGACACTTTACTAATAAATCCATCATTTCCATATTTTTTTCCTCGCACATGTAGGCCCGCACCATATGGCCTGTGCATGGTCTCCCAGCTGACTCAAGTATCCTGACATTTCAAAGGCTGCATCGAGAAACGCGGATCGCTGTGGAGAAACATCAACACAGACCTAAAGGCGCGGATCAATACGGAACCGTTAAGGGCAGATTAGCGGATGCTGCCGCACTGGGATTAGTCTATTAATTGCAAATCAAAGAGGCGCACGGAGAACAAAGAATCTGGCCTTTGCTTTTCTCACATATCGGCACAGATGCAGTCCAAATATCGCTGATCTGATTGGCATCGTTCTGGATTTGGAAAATATATATATATACTTATAACAATTAATTACAGTTCGGCCTGTTGACATCGGCGTTTGCGCATCTCCAGCCGGATCACATTGAGAGTCCCAGCCCATTTACAGCGCGCGCACACGCGCACACACACTGAACACACATCTGCGATGGATGGAACAGAAGATCCGAGCAGGTCAATGAGGAATGAGAGGTGGGATACAGAGACAAGGTCATCGTGAAAACGAAAAACAAATCAGCAGAAACACAAACAACATGGAAGAAACGAGGGGGGGGAAAAAATCTCACCACCTTTTTTTTCCTCTTCTTCTTCACGCGATTCCTCCTCGTGATCGGCGCTGAGGTGAACCCAGCTCCGGCTGCTCCGACCCCCTTTTGTGTTGCTGATGCTGCGGGTGCACGACGGGGAGACGCACGCACCGTCCGTCCCGCACAGCTGCACGCGAGCGCGATGGAGATGGAGATGGGAGGGTGTGGCCGCGAGCGGCGGCGGCGGCGCACGGTGCGGCGCCAACACACGAGCGCGATGCGGGCACGTTGCTGGGACGTCAGCGCGTGCCTTTCGGAAGTCATTAAGTAGACGAGGAGCTGGATGGAGACGCTGCTGCTGCTGCTGCAGCCGCCGCGAGGAAGAGAAAGCGAAGTGTAGACCTGAAGGTGCTGATGGGATGTGTCGTCTCTGTGCTTTACGACAGTGACCTCATGTCCAGCATCGAGGCGTCTCAGTCATTCTGATCTGTGTTCATGATCTGCAGGAGCTGCAACTTCTGTCATCTGATTTAATGCTGAATAGCAATAAATGGATTAAGCAGCATATTTTGTTATATTTTTAAAACTGTAGGCCATGGCTGACACACGAGTCCAGAGTCAAGTTTCTTCACTGAGGATCCCAGTGAGAAGATTAAATTAACAAATATAAGCCTGGAGGCACATAACTGGAGAGGACAGTTCAAGCTGTCGTCATCATATCCACAGATAGTAGATATTAGGCTTCCATTATGATAGTCAAATAAAAAAATAATCTTTATCATTTGTGAGTCTTTCAGTGTTTCATATCACTGTAAACTGAACATCTTTGGGTTTTGGAGTGTTGTTTGCACAAAATTAGACACTTTTTCACAATTGCATTCACTTTAACGATAAATCAGTGAATCAAAAAATAGTCTGCAGATGGATCAAAACTGAATATAGTCATTACGCAACCCTTGAGATAAGTATAAAGTTCTCCAATGAAATGTTATCAAAAGGAAACTGTGTGGTCGTTATTTTAACATCTCTGCATGAAAGGGCAGCCACAGTGAGCTCCAGAGATCAGACTGTAGCCTTTAGTAAGTATACTGTGGATAATCTCCAAGCCTGAAAAGCTTGTTCTAGCAGCTAAGTCTCAAAGCATGAACTAAGAAGTATGTTTTAACCCATTAGCCCTGTATAACAGGCACGGCACGAAAAAATCCCCCTTTTAACTCTGAGGAGACCATTTTAACACAAGCCAAGACTTAGAACATTTTTCTGACAGATTACTTGCTGATGTAGATAAACCAAGTGTTCCAGGAAGTGTGCAAAAGGATTAATAACAGAAGCAGCCGTTTTCCCAGGTTTATGGTAATAGGCTTTACAAATTCAAGGTTAAATACAGGCACAAATGCAGCTCATATAATTAGTTTGTGCCAGCTATGCTGTAAAACTGATACAACCTCCAGACTGATACTTAGCTTTTAAGAGTTACAGGCTGAGTATTTCCATTCATAAGTAATTACGGCAAACAGAAATATATGCTGTGCAGTCTAGTGACACTGCTGTACATTGGTTTTAACGTTTGCATTCGGTGTCAATGTGTTTGTTTTGTTGGCTTTACTGGAAACTTTGCAGAAGTTCAGATGTCTTAACATCTTAGTGGAGTGTGAAGACATACGATTAAAAATGATCACATGTACCAGTTGGGTTTCCAATCAGTGCTGAAATAGCATTAAATGGACCATTATAACTTAAGTATTGTGATCATTATGGAGCTGCAGCTCAAGATGCAGTGTGAGTCTGTGATCTGAAAGCCTTTAAGACTTTACAGTGAAGACAAGTAAAAGTCCAAAGTTTGAAAAACTGTGAAAGTTTATAAGGGCAGAGGAATCCCTGAGAATCCCCTGAGCCACGGCTAAACGCTGACGCAAACCCATAACACAGGAGCTGCACTACACCTCCCAGCTGGCATGAGGGCACTTTAGGATCCCTAAAGAGGAGGTGCTGAGGACAAGCCCAAACACAGCACCTCCTCCTGCAAGCACAATGCTCACACACAGGGAGAAACGTTTCTGACTGCAAATAGGCCGTTAACGTTAAGGTGTTTTGACAAAATGTTTAGTCAATTAACTTTCCTCACAAGTGTCGTTTATGTTGTATTTAGTTCTTAGAACGCATTGGGGGAATATTTTATTTTGAAAATGTTAACCTGGACGTGTTTTTGCTATTCTTCTAGTGACATCAGTTTACATTTCTTTCCCCCGCTGAAGTCCTATAATAACATGAGAAGTGCTCCTTAAGTGTAGAATGTAAATATTTTTCTTCGATCATTTGTTTTACTCAAATATCTTGCAACTTGTTTGTCAAAGCGGTTTTATTTTGACAGTCCACACGGAAGTGGCCGCACTGACGCTCGCAGACTTCACGCACTTTTGAAGTTAACTATGGGTACGTGGTAGGTAACCAGCGGGTCTGTCGTTTCTCACGTAGTTACGTTAGTAAACAGTTAACTTTAAACAGCCACCGTTTGGAGGACAGACACACAGTATGCTTCCTCGCAGGCAGGACTACGGGATGAAAAGGGCCGGGGGGGCGCGGAGCAGCTCCGTTATAAACTTTAGGACAGCGGTGAACTCTGGTTCCGGCCGCCGCAGCTCCGCGGTGCTGCCGTCGGTGCTAACGTTCCTGGTGATCGTAGCCTCCGGAGGCCTGCTGCTCATGATAGAGAAAGGAATGCTGAACAGCATGGAGACGCCTCCACCCCGGGGAAGCGGCAAGCGGCTGGACTTCATGCGGCAGGCTGGCAGACACAGCCCGGCCGCTGTGGACGTGGAGTCCCAGGTGAAGTAATGTCGCGCTCCTTGTTGTCCTGCTGGAATTTTTTTGGGTGGTTTTCACACAACCAGTCGGTCCAGTGTTTGCAGCGGTTTGGATTTGTCTCGTGACCGTGTATATTTCACAATATGTCCAAATCTGTGTCATAAACAGGATTACATGGCTGATGTAGAGTGTAGTGGGCAAAAGGGGAAAAATACCAACCAAAACACTTTTACTGTTAAACTTCTGCTTTGTTGTTGTTCTCATCAAAACACATAATCTTAATTAGGTGATCTTAATTTTGCAAGGTTCAGGCTAAAAGTTGTAAATGTGATGAAGTGTTTATTGTTTATTCCCAGCTGTTTTTTCCCCAAACATCTGGTCCCTTTGAAGTTGAGGGATTTTAAAAATACACACCAAAGAGTCACTTTACACCTCCAGCCTGTATGCAGGCTCTCTTATACAATCTGTAATCTCTAAAGTCGATCTGAGATAACCCTCGATGAGGGTTATTTCCTGTTGAACTGCTGTTTTCACATGCTGAATAAAACAAACCATGATGAGTAAACTGATGTTCATGTGTAAAAATGGTGGAATGCACATTTAAGTTACTGATCTGCGTTCACATTCAGATCCTCCAGGAGATCCGTAACCGGACCATCAGGACCATGTGCAGCCAGAAGAACATGCCCCACAGCATCTGGTCCCTGAGCCCCCTGCAGAGGAAGACGCTGCTGCAGCACATCCTGGTCAATGACCAGTACCACTTCCTCTACTGCTACGTCCCCAAAGTGGCCTGCTCCAACTGGAAGCGGGTTCTGAAGGTTCTGAGCGGCGCTCTGGAGAACGTGGAGGTCAACGTCAAGATGAACCACCAAAGCGACCTGCTGTTCCTGTCCTCTCTGAAGCCCGAGGAGATCCGCTACCGCCTCAAGCACTACTTCAAGTTCATGTTTGTGCGGGAGCCCATGGAGCGCCTGCTCTCTGCGTACAGGAACAAGTTCGGAGAGATCCAGTCCTACCAGAAGAAGTACGGCGTGGAGATCGTAAAGCGCTACAGGAAAGGCCACGCCAAAGACGCGTCCGTAACGGGAGACGATGTGACCTTTGCAGAGTTCGTCCATTACTTGCTGGATGAGGACGTGGAGCGCATGAACGAGCACTGGATGCCGGTGTACAACTTGTGCCAACCCTGCGCTGTGAACTATGACTTCATCGGCTCCCACGAGCACCTTGAAGGCGACGCGGAGTTTGTGCTGCAGCGCATCGGCGCGCCGCCCGACGTTCACTTCCCAGAGAGGCAAACGTGGTACAAGCCGGTCACCGCAGAGACGTTACACTACTACCTGTGCAGCTTACCGCAGAAGCTACTGAGGGAACTCCTGCCCAAGTACATTTTAGACTTTTCCCTCTTCACTTATCCTCTCCCCAACACAACCACTGAACACTGCCGGCATTAAGAGCGCAACGTTTGATAGCTCGGAGATTATTTTTTATAGAGAATCTTTGTATTATTTTTTATTCCTAGGGAACAAACAGTATTTTGATAGCTGTTACACGTTTTTACTTGAGACGTTCAAATATAGTCGCAAAATGCTGATTATTGGGGAGAGACGGAGACTTGACTTCAGAACCACTAAAGCTTGAAATCAGCTGCAGACAAAAAAGAAATTCATATAAATCTCTTTGTCTCATTTCACCACGTTCCTGTCAAGCACTGTTACAGTAAACGAACCAATTCAGTATACATTGATGGACACGTAAAGGTGGAAATACCAAACTTTGCATTTTGCTTGTTTCTTCCTGTGCACAGTGGAGAAGGTAAAGGGTTAAAGGCTTCTGTGGGCATTCAGTGGTTTAGCAGGCTAAAACACATACCATGTACTCCAGGGCTGCAGGGTTTAAATCAAGCTCGTGTTTTTTTTTTTGTCGTTGTCGTGTGTCACAGCCTCTCCCTCCAGCTTTCTTATAACTTCGGACTATTTACCTTGTAATAAAACACAAGTTCAGTTTTTGTGACGTACATCACTGCAGCGTGTGTATTTTTACATCGCTTTATTCTGTGAATAATTTAATAATTTAATCATCATTAAAAACATGAATATGAAGCAGAACAGACACAAACACAGGGCTAAACGAACACCTGCTTTGCTACATGTGTGAGGTTTTAGTTGCTGAGAAGCTTGTTCTCCAAGCCGAATGCTAATTTTATCAGACTGTGTGACAGAGAGGACACTTTACATCCAGATGTGTAAGTGGAGTCAAAGAGAAGTCGGATATTTGCATTGAAAACAGACAACGTGTTTAAGTGTCATTGGCTTCAGTAAACATCCAAACATGATTTCACCCTGAGTGCCTCAGCCTGGACTGGCAACTACTGTGGCACTAATAAGGCCTCTCATGTCCAGACTCAAGACTTCAAGAGCTTCTAGAGGTTTCTGACTCACTCATCAGTGCCTTCATTTGTCTGTCTCTGTCGTTAGTCCCTGAAGCTCACACTTCTGAAAAGAGAAAGAAAAGTAAAAACAGTCATAGCTCATAAAGCTGCGATTCTCTAACGTCAGAAATGAAGAGCCAAACTCCTGGATGTAAAACATAAACCGAACATGACGAGGCTTCGCGTCCGCAGCCTCACCTGTCTGCTGACTTGTCAGCGGAGCGGTTGAGAGTTCGGAGGATGGAGCGTTCTGGGGAGACGGGATGAGAGCTGCTGGAGACGCTGAGAGGAGACGAACTCTGCAGGGACGAGAAGGACAGACCCTGTCTCCGCATCTCCTGAATGGCCCTTTCACTGAGGACAGAGACAACGAGACGAGGTCAAAATCTGCTGCCTGTACCTGAAACGTATTGACACTTTGAATACTGAGGCGGTTCCTCTAACAATTTTGATAATTAAGTTGTTGAAGTAATTTTTTTAAAAGCAAAAATGGCTCCAGCTTC